>NC_083440.1:22374346-22693080 GCF_020745735.1 Hemiscyllium ocellatum | reverse complement strand
GTGTCTCTCAGGACCTGGTTAATTCCTGTCTCATCACAACACTCCCTCTCCTGAAAAAGGACGAGTGCACCCTACAGCAGGTCACGGTGCACAGATTGCTCCTTTGGACCTGGGAGTAAATCCAAACATCAGTCTCTCCACCTCATAAGTACTGAAAACCTGAACTGTTACTCGGTTTCTGGATCTATGTTTACTCGTAAACAAGGCCCGGCAAGGTAATAATTAATGAGATGCAAGACACTAGGAAAACTCAAAGGACCAGTGGGAACTTGGGACGCTTGCCCACGATCCCTGAATTTAGAGACTGGTTAATACAATAATTAGTGGCACATCATATACCACATGCCTCGATTAATTGTGGTGCAGATTATAGGGTAGGGAGGTCATTCTCGCCTTTTGTAGGACTCTATACACTCACATGAACGCAGAAATCTTTAAAAAGCTGATGAAGCGGAAGGGTGACAGCGTTTAATAAGTGAAACTGGTCATTGGGCGACAGTGGAGACAATCCCTTGTAGGTAAAGATCCAGAAATGGTTCCCTCCAAAAGCACGTCATCTCGTCTTGTCATTGGAGAAACAGAGTACGGTGTTACCAGCAGAGCTGATGAACTGAGCATTGACACTCTCTAATGAACCTTGATGTTTTCTCTTGGTGCATTTTGTGTTTTTGACATATTTCTGCTCCTGAGTGTCAGTGGTGGAGAAGTGTATGTTTGTAGTTGTGATGTCAATCAAGCAAACTGCTTTGTCCTGGTGATGTCAAATTTTCTGAGTCTTTATGGAGCTGCTTCCAAACAAGAAACTGGGAGTATTTCGTTAACACTTCTTACTTTTGCTTTGACTTTGGGGAGTCAGGAGGTGAGTTACTCGCCGTGGTCTTCCGGGCTGCTGACATCCTTTTGTAGCCAATAATATTCAATTAATTATGACCAGCTATTTATTGATGAAGTTGCTGAAGCTGTTTTGTCCGAGATAGTACACCGTGGAATTTCTGCAGAAAATGTTCTGGAGCTGAGCTGACCCTCCTCTGACAACGACAACCGTCTTCCTATGTGCCAGATATGATAGGTACTAGCGGGGAGTGTGCCCCTAATTGTCCTTCAAGTGAATTTTGAGCGAGCCAGTGGGATGTCAGGTTGTGTCACTCTCACCTCCCCTCTGGGATTCACCTCTTGGCCCAAGTTTGAAGCAAGAATGTCATACATAAACAAAAGTAGACAATTCTGGATTGCTCAGCTTGACTGGCAGATCTGTGGAGATAAATCAGAATTAACACTTCGGGACTTGTGATGTTTTCTCAAACATGTCACAACTTGCCTTCCCAACTATTTTTGTGTCAACTGCAAATTTGTCAACAACACATTTTTTCCTTTCGTTCATATACAGAATATTGCATTCTTCATGTGTATATCATATAAAGAATTCAGTATGTTATGTTATGGAGCTGAGTATGTCTGTACAAATGTTGCGTGTATAGGAGTTAACCATGTTTGCATGTAAATATTATTGTGCATTGTACCTGTTTGTGTTTATAAATAAAACATTGTTTTGCTTCGGAGTTGTTCTCGTTTAAACGTAAATATCATGAATCATAGGAATGCTCATTTGTAAATATAAACATGGTTGTGTCTGGCAACGGTTCCTGGACATATTTGCTTCCTGTTTTCCTTTGAGTTGTTCTTGCCTGCAAGTAAGTATTGTTGTTTCTTAGTTGTGCTCTTTTATTAATTAATTTCGTGGCGCGTTTCAACTGCACATGTAAATGTTTTGAATATTTTTGCGTTTTTGAAGTGTTTACGTTTGTACATAAAATTGTTGCAGAACGAACTTGGAATGAACACTGTTCATGTTTCTGCATATTAATTGTATTTTAGATCTGTTCACGTTCATTTTTTAAATATTTTAAATGAGAACTGTTCACGTCTGTATGTAAATATTTCTGTGTACTGGAGCTGTTTAGTTTATATCTCAAAGTTGTGAATTGGAGCTGTTCCAGTTTATGTGTATAGATATTATTTTGTGTTGGAGCTGCTTCTGTTGGAATATAAATATTGTTGTGTCCTGGAGTCGTTGTTGTTTTGATGAAAATATTAACATATTCTGAAGTTCTGTCCGTCATAGGGAGAGAATTCAACAGAGAATAAATGGTATCGGATTAAATAGACAATAATTAGTAGAGGGTTAAACAGAGAGTAATAACGGGAGGGTAATATAGAGGATAAGGGAATCGGCTTTTGTACAACGTAATCGAAAAGGTTCAAATGGAGTTTTACCAGAAAAGCAATTGAAAATAACTGATCGAGGAAAGTGTTAATTACAGGCAAAGGGAGTGGGATTATTATCAAGTTGCAGGGAGAGGGTTAAATAGAGAGGAATGCGAAGAGAGTTCAATATAAGGCAAGAGAGAGGGTGAGATGGAGTGTAATAGAGAGAAAAGTGACAACAAAGTAACTGAGATGGTTGAACACAGAAAAGGAAAGAATCGTATATAAACAAATAGGGAGACTAAATAGAGAGAATATAGGTGAGGGTTTAATACAGGAGAGCAGGAAGAGGATAAAGTACGGGAAGAAGAGAGGTTAAATACAGAACATACCGTATTAAATAGAAAGTAGTCGTGAGAGGGTTAATTAGAAAACAATAGGGAGTAAACTGAATACAGAGATCGTTAAAGATTGTGGTGGGCAGGGTTTAAATTTAGCGGGTTCAGTGGAGAGTAGTTATGAGAGCTTTAAATGTGAAGTAATAGGGGCATAATTAAATAGCGAGTAATGGAGAGGATTGAAAACAGGGTAAGAGAGAGGTGGTTGGATACAGGGAAATAGAGAGGATTAAATGTAGGTAAAGACCGGATTAAGTGAAGAGTAGTAGGTTCGGACTAATGTCAGACCAAGAGGAAGAGAATTAGTTACAACGCAGGGAATAGAGAGGACTGAATGGAGATAAAGTCTTAAATACAGAGTAACAGGGAGAGTCTCATATTCAGAGAGACAAGGTGAAAGAGAAATTAGGAAAAATTAAACAATGGGGAAGAGTGTGGGTTACATACAAGGGAACAGCGACACAAGTCAATGCAGATTAGCAGGGAGAGGTTTGCATACAGGAAATATAAATGCTTAAATATAGGGACATAGACTTGCAAAATACCGGGCAATAGCATTGAATAAATATAGGGTAAGAGAGACAGTTTTAGCTCTACTCAATTTGGGGGCAGTGGTGGTGATGGGCACAGTCCTCTCTTCCAATTTCTTAACATCAACATTGAACTTTGGCTCTCAGACCGTCCATTCCCACAATCAGTTGCCTCCATGTTGCACTGCTTCCCAGGACTACCTCTTCCCACATCACCAACAGCTCCCTTATTCCCACTCCAGTTGTCATTACACCCCATGTAACCCTACTCCTCATGCCCTCCCTTTACCTCCTGCCTTTGCTTTATCATGTAGAACAGTGTGGACTGACGTTATGCCCTTCTGCCATTCTTGTGCTTAGCAGTGGGAATGAAAGGCCTTCTGCTCTTCTTCTTTACCAATTCCGAATGAGCGAAAGTGCCTCCCCCACTTCCTTTGTGTCATTCTCCAGAAGGGTTTTCTTTTTAATTCATTCACAGGATGGGAGCATCGCTGACCAGCACCAGCATGTATTGCCCATCCCGAATTGCCACCAGGGCTGTTAACTGTCAACTACATTGTTGTACGTTTGGAGTCAAGTGTAGTCCTGACCTGGTATGGATGCAGTTTACTCTCTGAAAAGCGTGAGCTAATCGACAAGCGACCTGGGTTCATCATTCGAGTCTTAAATTTTAGATAGTCATTGTATTTAATCTTCATCATCTACCACAGTGGGATTTGAGCTTGAGAACCCAGAACATCACTTGGTTGCCTGCCTTAATAGAGCAGCGATAATACTGCTAAGCCATCGCCTCTACATCAGTTATGAGCTCGTCCTGTGAAACAGGCTGGAGAAGGGGCTGAATAAGAACAGAAAGAACTGTTAATGCTCTTAATCAGAAACAAAAACAAATTCCTGGAAGAAATCAGCACATCTGCCAGATTCTATGCAGAGAACTCAGAGCTGAATGGCATCCTGTACCAGAGTAACAGACCGGAGGGGAGCTGAATGACCTCCCTTCCCAGGGATCAGGTTGTAGTAGTTTCTGATTGTTCCCTTGTACAAGAATAACAGGCCGGAGAGGAGCTGAATGGCCGACTTTTTTCCCGTGGGATAGACTGGAGAATGGGCTGAATAGCCTCACCCTGTTCCTGTGGGACAGAATAGAGAAGGAGTTGAATGGCCTCCACCAGTTCCTGTGGGACAGATTGGAGAAGGGGATATTGTTGGGTGTGTTCATGCGAACAGCAGACTCATTCATCATTGAAAATTAAGCAATGCTTTATCCCCTGAATTAAAAAAAAGTCAAGCCGTAAAATTTGCAAGTCTCTGCCCATTTGTTCTCCATATTTTAAATAAAGGCTGATTTCAGTGTTCCAAATATTAACTCTATTCAGTGTTAGTTAGTCGGATATGTTCACGTGCAGTTTACCCCTTTAACTAGTGAAATGGGCAGGCAAATGGCAGATAATGTTGGAAGTAAGAAAGATTCATTCTTTTTGGTAGAGATAATAAAAATTAAGTGGCTTAATTCTAGTGGGGACTTAACATCAAGAGTTGGAGGTGTATACTTCTTTTTTTGGAAAGTGACTGGGAACGTTGAGCTGATTTGTCAAAAATAAATTATCCAAAGTCGAATGGAATGCAAAGGAAAGGGGAATATTATTTTACCTGTATAAATCACCGCTTCAGACACAGCTGGGGGAAACAGCCCAGATTTGAACTTTTGAATATCATATGACTTCCATTGGGTTAAACCTGAGCTCCGCACACTACAGCACACCGCACTTTAGGAAGCATGTCAGTGCAGTGGATCCTTTGAAATGGCATGTTTTCTCAATGGTTCGCATTGCTGTTTCAGAGCACCAGGGACTGGGCTTTGCTTCTAACCTCGGGTGACTATCTGTGTACATGCTCTCCGTGCCTGTGTTGGTTTTCTTCTGGTGCTCTGGTTTCCTCCCACAATCCAAAATATACATGTCAGAAAAATTAGCCGGGCTGAGCTGCTCATGGTGTTCAAGGCTGTGTAGGTTAGGTGCATTCGTCATGGATAAGTATAGGACAGGGGAATGTGGCTGGGTGGTTTACTCGTCAGAGGATAGGCATGGATTTGTTGGGCTGAAGGGCCTAATTCCACACTTTAGGGATCGTATTCAAGGCTGTAGGGGCCGGTTAATAGTCATGGGAACTAAATAACAGGACATTTAACCCCCGTGAGCTTGTCACAGCATTCAGTGCCTGATCTGTAGCCAAACTCCATATACCTGTGTTTGTGCCTTATTCCTTGCAAACTATGTTTAAGAAAAAGAAATCTATCGCAGATATAAAATTAACATCTAATCCAGCATCCACTTCCCTTTGTGGAAAATAATTCCCACCATCCAACACCCTTTGTGTGTGGCAGTGCTTCCTAACATCTCTCCTGAACACATTAGCCCGACATTGCAGACTATGTCCCTTTATGTTTGAATCCACAAACAGTGGAAATTGATTATCTTTATAAACACTATCTTCTGAGTTCTGGAGAAAGGTGGCCTAATTCGTCGTCTCCCACGTTAATGGTTGGAGAATCGTGAAGACCCTCTTTGATGCTCCCTCAGACTTGCAGTAAAGAGTCAAGGGGAACACTAAGCGGATCTTTATTCTCAAAGGTTTTCAGAATGTGACAGAGAAATGGGGACAACTGTCCAAGCTACAGAAAAGCGTGCAGAATCTACTCCTGGTGCAGACGATGGATGTCGATGTCACAGAGGATTTTCAGGAGGTGAAGAGCCAGAAAGCCTCACTCTTTACCTCCAAAGCCACCAAGATAATCCACCCGGTCTGGGGTCCACACTGTGGAGCAGGACGGGATGCGCTCATGTTTGGTCTTCGACAAATTGCACAGGGAGAGCTCGTAGTTCAGCATCTTGAAAGGGAGTAAAATCAGTCTGTAACGTTATCTCATCCTGACATCCTGAGGATAAGCAAAACCCTTTGTGCCATATTACATGACATGAATCTCACAGATAGCGCAGCCTCCCGGTCATTACATTCTATTGTGCAGGTTTTAAATGACAGCATATGGAAGAGGCTGGACCAGCCGCTATCTCTGGAGGTGCTGACCAAGGCTCTTGACTCCTTCGAAAAGAATAGGCCTCACGGAAGTGATAGCGTATCAGCCATGTTGTATTCGACTCTGTGAGAGTTGATTGGACAGGAGGTGGTGAAAGTGGACAACAGGGAAATTGAGATGTTGAATATCTGACTCAGTTACAGGCCACTGTCAAAAACTGTGCATTTATAAATAAAGGGTGATTAACGACAAGATGCTAGAATATGAGCATTGATTTTACTCTCAGACATTGTTGCTGCCAAAGTGCATCAGGATCTTGGGTTCCTCGTGTTCCACACATTCCCACTCCAACCCCTGTTCCACCCCAGCAAACCCCACACCACAAGATGTCCTGAAGTTTTCTGTGACATTCTTGACCCTCGGCACTGTTGAGACAATATCCCATCCTGTACTCTGGCTAGTCAGAACTGATGATTTTGAAAGAGTCAGTCAGTCATGTTAGCTTTGTGCATGCTGCCATTTGAAGTTAACACAACACCGCATTAACTTTATAAGTGAGGTAAAAAAAAAACGGAAACGTAATACTGGAGTGTTGGGTCTTAATGTCCATTTGAGTGAGGCATTTATTCACCAGATTGATAGGTGAACAACAAGGGTTCAATTGTGAGGGACTGCGATGATGCAAACCCATGGTTCAATTCCTCGAATTAACAAGGGTCTGAGATGAGTAAAGTTTTCCTGAGAATAATGGAAACGTCTGGCGATGAATGGACCAAAAGGCATTTAGTTATCTGTTACTTGAGGGTGAGAAAAATCAGCTGAAATTTTGTCGATGGCTTAAAACCTTTCCAAGAGTGAAATGAATGTACAATGCCTCACATTTCTCTGCATTATGCTGCACAGACTATTTGGTCCTTGTTTACTCGCTGAACCTGCACTTTCCCTACTCAGTGCTGCTACGTCTTCCTTGCGTATTACTGACAACTTAATATTGTGTTCTAATCAAAGGTAATGCATGATCCCATTGTCTATCTAAGTCATTGATCGAAATTATGGTGGGGTCGCAAGAAATTACCCTTGTGTCACTCACTAATACCCGTCCGACATAATGGTAATGACATAATTACTCCTGCTCTCTGTTTTTTGTCCTCTATCAGTCCTCAAGCCAAGTCCCATTTCCCCATTTCGACGGGCCTCATTGACAACATTGACCCCAACCGCAATCATTTCCAGAATTGTATATTTCTACATCCTTGTGCGTGCAAACCCCTCTCTGACCTCAGTCCTCCATCTTGCTTGAAACTGCTCTATCCCATCTACCGTCAGATGTTTTAGGTTTCTTCTCTGTACATGTGCAGCACACTGCAGGTGAACAGGGAATATCTCACCCTCTGTCTTGCTGTAGAGATCATTTGTGATTCAGAGTCAGATCTGAAACATGTCCAGGGCGCAGTTACCCTGGTAGGAAGTTCTGCATTGATTGGAGCTTTTATAACCATTCAGAACATTTTTCAGTAAATTATTTTTACCTGTTTCAATTATTGCCTGGAGTGGAGAAATTATGTTCGAATCAGACACTGCCTGTGCACAAGGTGAGGAATTGCAAAGCGATGATGAATTCATTAAAACCGACAGTGCGTCATCACCAATAACCAACGATGATCCCTGCACAGAATAGTCGCTGATAACCATGGAAAACACATCGCAGAGCTCAGGAGAATGTTTCTCAGAGAGACACTCAACAATTGGATTTTAATTTCCAATTGTTCAAAGTCGAGGGAATGTCGAAACTGAAATGAAATGAGAGTTTATAAAGTTCGATAGATGGTGCTGTGGTGTCAATGCTGGTATCAAGGGTGGCACAGTGGCTCAGTGATTAGCCCTGCTGCCTGACAGAGAGAGCGCGGGTGGGTATGGGTGTGTTGCCTTTTGCAGGGTCAGTGTGGACTTGATGGGCCCATTGGTCGGCTTCCACGTTGTAAGGATTCTATTAGGTCATTCAATATACATTTTCCTCTGGTTGGTCCTGACCGATTGAGATTTGTACAATCATACAAATCACAGTTGCAAAAATAATCTGTGACCACTGGGAGTTCATTCACAGCTGTGACCTGTTTGTTCAAATTCTTAAATAAATGAAGTGAACCACATTGTAATGTAACAGTCTCCCAGGCGATGCCAACGGGTATAAATGAAAGGCTTTGAGATTACATCACCTCGGCATTGAGTACAGGGAGATTGCCTGCGCACAGAGATTCAGGCAGACAATGGCATTTTCATTTTACTATTTGCGGAAATTATTTTACATGACCCTTCCGACTCTAACAATCCCCGGTAAGTGCGGTACACCAATGAAATTGTGTCAATCTGCCTGATGGTGGGCTTCGGGTTCACTCTGTCACTGACAATGATATATATAGATAGGTTGTGCCCAAAGTTCACACAGTGGCAGGAGCTCGGTAATTTATTGTCAGATTACAGGGACACTGTGGAATCCGTGTCTTCGCATATTCCACACAATTTTCCTTTTAAATTATTCGTCTCTTCTGTGAACCTTCCAGAAATGCGCAATCCAATCGGAGATTACGGAGAGTTTCAATGGAATTAAGGCAAGGAATCACTTTGGAAACATATAAGCGGTGATATTCTATGTAGAGAATGCAATATTAGTGAGTTTGTGTTTAGTTCTGGTGTTGAAGAGAATAAGCAGTGGGCTTGTGTGTGCATCTAAAGTTTAGTGTTAACTTGGATTTATTTGTGTAATTGCAGCAGTTTGTTTTAATAATTGCGTTTGAAGTTTGACGATGGGCTGAATGGATTTGTGCACGAATGAGCAGTTGTCTATTTTCGATGGTTGCAACCTAGCATTGTATTAATGGGACCTCACAACTTTGTAGGTGAGAATTTGAATTTTCAGTTAAGGTGGAAACCCTTATCGAGAAAGCTGTACTTTCAATTTTATCATTTTTGTCATTTAGTTTTGTTCCTGTACGACCCTGGATATGAGTGGATGCATAGATCTGTGCTCATGCAAATGAAAGGAGAGTTTTAGTAAATGACATTACCTTGTATGTTGATCACAGATAGTAGTGCTGGGACAGTAGAAAATCTCTGAAGAAACTGTTTCAAGCTGTGCATATTGATGCTCAGATGTGCGGTATCTCCAGGAAGAAATTGACTCCAATTCCAGTTGAGAATTGGCACTCAAAAGTAATTTAGCCAAGTGATAGATACAGGGATTCTGGTGTGATTAGTTTTTGATGGCTGTTTTGTTTGGAAAGGCATTGTTAGGAGTGGGGTTTTGTGTAATATATGAAAATCGCAGCGTTTCGTTTGTTTGAGATTAACAAGAATTGTACTTCTGGTGCGTGTTCGTTGTCTTTGAATATGCTTTTGAAGCACGTAGTTTGATTTATTCTGTTTCATCATCATTTCTTTCGCAATAAATTTCATTTTTTTAATGGATGCAGAGCAGGTAGCCAATTTACTCAATTGATGAAGACATGAATAAGCTCTTTCAGGATCATAACTTTCCTGCAGTTCTGCGGGATTGAAGAAAGGCAGGAGTTTTAAAGTGGATTCACTCAGTGGGCACAATGCACTGATAAGAGTTAAATTGAATTTCAGATGCATGTGGCTAATTTCCAGTTGTTTTTTTCTGAAGAAGTTTTCGTGGCTTCATATTTTTTAAACTGCATGAAGCAGTGTCGCTTCGGGAGGAATATTACTAACTAAGTCTAGAAGGTAAGAATTAATCAATTCCTTTGGTTAATATGCTTACCGTATTTAGGTATTCTCATTACAAAGTAAAGTTGTTTTTAAAATAAAAGACGTGTTGTGAAATCTTGTTCTGTCGATGAGCTGCTGAGTATTTGTATTATCACTTTCCATGTTAATTGCATCTGCCATTATTAGAGCACATTAGAGAGTCAGAGAGACTTGATTATTTTGTAACGTCATATTTCTGACACAATGGATTAGAGCCACAAAATTCAGTGTTTGTAGTAATGAGCTGTCTGTTTCGTTTTGCATTATGTCGCGTATTCAAAAAGTTTCAACAAGCCTATCCTCAAAAGTATTTCAGTCAGACAATGCAGAGAACGCAATAAAATAGTTACATCTACGGATTTGCATTTGGTATTATCTGTTCACTGAGTTTACAAGCGAAAATGGAACATTTTCTAAATATGACAAGGAATTGTTCACTTCCCAAAACAAATTCTGTGGGATTCCATGAATTAACAGATCCTCAATTTACCATCACAGATCGTGGTTTGTCCCTTCAATGATGTAACCAAACTTTCTCGGCTCTGTTAGCATCCTCCGTCAAATTATTCCATCTTCCCATGTTTTTTGTAATATATTGATCAGAACATTCCAGGCAAACGTATATGGAGGACGGGAAAGTCTGTGGCTGTCAGAGCTGTTCCCCTCGTTGTGGTATTCTATGTGCCAGAGCTGACTTTCACGAATTCCTGGAAACCTATTGTTTTATAAGTTGGTGCATTGCTTTGGAAATTTTGGGAAAAGAAATATCAAAGCAGTGCAATTTAAAAAGCAGGAAGATAGACAAAGTTGGACACCACATTGTCAGCCAGAGAGAAATAGAGAGAGAGGGAGAGAGAGAGAGAGAGAGAGAGAGAGAGAGAGAGAGAGAGAGAGAGAAAGTGAGAGAGAGAGAGAGAGAGAGAGAGAGAGTGCAACTATTACTGCTGTCTGACACCGCTATGAATCTGCACAGCTACTGCCTTTGCTATTTGAGTCCATGCGTTTCTGGCCATCGGAGAGCATCTGGGAAAAAAAAAGTAGCAAAAATCACAGCTGCTCTTGGACGAACTTGTGTGTAAGAGTTCATAACATAGGAGCAGATAAGTGCATGGTGTTTCGGTGTAACCTTGCTGCCTGTTTTTGTGTCAGTCTACAATTGCGAGTCGAGTGAGTTCATTCTTGGGTATTAGTTTTACTGAGGTCTGTGTCTTGATTAAATTGCAAAGGTAGAAGTCATTGGCTATAAGTTATGTAGTAGAAGTGTATTTTACAGCCCTATGGCTGTGGTATTTTCTGGGTCTGTAGATTATTGAGGTGCAAAGATGACTTTTAGTGGACTGATGACCTCATCCTGTCAGATGTGGGAGATTAGGGAAATCTTCCATTGACTGAAGATTATGTCTACAGTAAGTGTGTTTGGTTGTGAATCCTGTCAAGTCGCCATGGATCGATTGGAGAAGCTGTTCGAGGTAAAGAAGTATTTACAGGTGGTATGGAATGTGATGGCTTGCATTTACAGGAAGAAGGGAAAACCGCAGATATAATCATGTAGATGGGACTCCTCCAGGAAAGATTGGACAGGGAGGTGGATAGTGCAGGAGTCTCCAGTGGCTATCGCCATCTTAAACAAGCATGCTGCTTTGGAAAACGTCGGAGGTGATGGACCCTTTGAGAATGTGGCATGAACTACCAGGTTTCTGACACCAAGACTGGCTCTAATGTGTACCAGGGGTACGTCAGGTTCCAAGTGATCAGTTGTGATAAGGTACTGTCTAGTCAGAGGCATAAACAAAGGTTTCTACGACAAACATTGAGAAACCAGAATGGAATGTTGCACCGCTGGTGCCAAGATCAAGGATATCGTGGTGAGGGTGCAGAATGTTCTCAACGGGGAAAGGGACCAACAGGAGGTCATGTGCACAGTGGAACTATTGACATCCGAAGGCAAAAGGATAAAATTCAGAATAAAAATAAGAAATTCGGCAGTAATGTAAAAGGATGTGCTTGCGGGTGGTGATTTTGGATTATGCTTGGTGCAATACAACTGGACCAACAGGGAAGGCAGTTGAGCTTCGGGATGGTTAGGAAGATGATATAGGGATATCATAGCAATTAGAAAGACGTGGCTTAGGGGAGGACAGGACTGGCAGCTTAATGCTGTAGAACACAAAGGCTGATGTAAAGACAGAAAGGGAGCTAAGAGAAGAGGCAATTTGTGTGTTTGATAATGGATAACATTAAGCTGTAATTAGACAGGATATTCCTGCGATTATGTCCAGGGAAGCTGTTTGTGAGGAACTGAGAAATAAGAAAAAAATCACTTTATTGGGATTTTATTATTGACCCGCAAATGGTATTTGGGTGGTCGAGAACAAAGTCGGAAGGAGATATCAGTTATCTGTAAGAATAATAGGGTGGTAATAGTAGGGAATTGTAACGTTTCAAATATAGTCTGGGACTGCCAAAGTGTTAAGCGTTGAGATGGAGAGGAAGTTTTTAAGCGTGTATAAGAAAACTTTCTGATTCAGTATGCAGATGTAGGTACTCGTGCATGCTCAAAACTTGACCTACTCTCAGGAAATAAGGCACGCCAGGTGACTGAGGTGTCAATGAAGAGCACTATGTGGCCAGCGAACATAATTCGATCAGTTAAACAGTGGCCAATTTTGAAAGTACCTGGCAAGTACTTTCAAAAGCTGACTGCAGGCAAATGTTTGTCAGTGAAGCGATGTTTAGAAAATGGGAAGCCTTCTAAAATGAAATAACAAGTGTCCAGAGACGATATGTTCCTATTCGGCTGAAAGGCAACACTGGTAGGTGCAGGAATGCTGGATGATGGGAACAATTGAGGTTTTGGTAATAAGTAGGACCCATATGTCAGGGATAGACAGCAGAGAGCGCGTCAATTATTCAAGAGCATGAGTATACTTAAGAAGGGATGGATGCAGGTTTACTCGCTGAGCTGGAATATTCAGTTTCAAACATAGAGTTATGCTTATTATGGATAGATTAGATTACTTACAGTGTGGAAACAGGCCCAAAACGACCTGCAACCAACCAAACACCTACATTTACCCCTTCACCTAACACTACAGGTAATGTAGCATTGCCAATTCACACGCCATGCACATCTTTTGACTGTGGGAAGAAACTGGAGCACCGGGAGGAAACCCACGCAACACGGGGAGAATGTGCAAACTCCACACAGTCAGTCGCCTGAGGCGGGAATGGAACCCGGGTCTCTGGCATTGTGCGGCAACATTGCTAACCATTGTGCCACCGTTCCATCCATGTGAAGAATGGAAATAAACCCTTCGGTCTAAGCTGTCCACGCCGACCAGATATCCCAACCCAATCTAGTCCCACCTGCCAGCATCCGGCCCAAATCCTTCCAAACCCTTCCTATTCATATACCCATCCAAGTGCCTCTTAAATGATGTAATTGTACCAACCTCCACCACATCCTCTGGCAGCTCATTCCATACACGTACCAAACTCTGTGTGAAAATGTTGCCCTTTAGGTCTCTTTTATGTCTTTCCCCTCTCACCCTAAACCTATGCCCTCCAGTTCTGGATTCCCTGAACTCAGGAAAAGACTTTGTCTATTTATCCAATCCATGATCCTCATATTATTGTAAACCTCTATAAGGACACCCCTCAGCCTCCGACACTCCAGGGAAAACACCCCCAGCCTGTTCAGCCTCTCCCTGTAGCTCAGATATCCAACTCTGGCAACTTCCATGCCAATATTTCCTGAACCTTTTCAAGTTTCACAAGATCTTTCTGATAGGAAGGAAACCAGAATTGCACGCAATATATAAAAATTGGCTTAACCAATGTTCTGTGCGGCCGCAACATGACCTCCCAACTCGTGTACTCAATACTCTGACCAATAACGGAAAACATACCCAACGCCTTATTCACTATCCCATCTACCTGAGACTCCACTTTCAAGGAGCTATGAACCTGCACTGCAAGGTCTCTTTGTTCAGCAACACTCCCTAGGACCTTACCATTAAGTGCATAAGTCCTGCTCAGATTTGCTTTCCTAAAATGCAGCGCCTCACATTTATTGGAATTAAACTCCATCTGCCACTTCTCAGCCCATTAGCCCATCTGATCCATATCCTGCTGTAATGTGAGGTGACCCTCTCCGCTGTTCACTATACCTCAAATTTTGGTGTCATCTGCAAACTTATTAACTGTACCTCTTATGCTCGCATGTAAATCATTTATGTAAATGACAAAATGTAGGGAACGAGTATCGAACCTTGTGGCACTCCACTGGTCACAGGCCTCCAGTCTGAAAAACAGCCCTCCACAGAGACACTCTGTCTTCTACCTTTGAGCCTGTTCTGTATCCAAATGGCTAGTTCTCACTTTATACCATGAGATCCAACCTTGCAAATCAGTCTCCCATGGGGAAGCCTGTCGAACGCCTTACTGACGTCCATATGGATCACATCTACTACTCTGCCCTCATCAATCTTCCTTGTTACTTATTTAAAAAAGTCTAAATATAAGGTAACATATTCAGTGAGCCTCCGAATGAAGCATTGGTGTTGTCGCCGGTTTCCTACTTATATGTTTGAGTTACGTAGGGTGGATGTTGTCATTTCCTGTGGTGACATCATTTCCTATAGTGATGTTATTTCCTTTTATTCTAAGGGTTTGTAAATCTTATCAGAACTCTTTAACTTAAGAGGGAAATCGGCATGGCAAAAAGCGGACATGAGATAACTTTGCGAAAAAGGGTGAAGAAGAATCTGAACGGATTTCATAAATATATTAAGGACAGAATAGTAACATGGGAAAAAAATAGGACTCCCAAAGCATCATGTGGCAGCCTGTGTGTGGAAATGCAGGAGATGTGCGCAATAGTAAACAAGCTTTTTGCATCTTTTGTTACTACGCAGAAAGGCATGGGAGATACAGAATGGATAGGGAAGCCGATGCTGACATCTTGAAAAAGGCCCATATTGCATCAGAAGCGATGCTGGATATCTTAAAAATCATGAGTTTGGATAAATTCCCAGGACCCGATGAGGTGTCATCTCAATCTCTTCGGGAAGGAAGGGAAATGATTGCTGTGGTACTTGCTGAGATTTGTATCATTGACAATAGGTGAGGCGCTGGAAGACTGGAGGGTGGCGAATATGTTGTCAGTATTTAAGAAAGGTGAGCAGGGAAAGCCAGAGCAGTATAGACTGGTAAGCCTGACATTAGTGGTGGGCAAGCTGTGAGAGTGAATCTGCAGGGACAGGATTTACATGTATTTGGAGTGGCAAGGACTGATTAGGGGCAGTTGACATGCCTTTGTACATGCGCTATCATGTCTCTCCAACTTAACTGAGTTTTGTAAAGAAGTATCAAAGAGGATTGATGAGGCAGAACAGTGGATGTGATCAATGTGGACTTCAGGAAAGCGTTAAAACTGGTTTGTCATGATAGACAAATTCGTAAGGCTAGCTGGCATTGAACTCAGGGAGACCCAGCTATTCGGATACAAAACTGGCTTGTAGGCGGAAGAAGGTTGTTCAGATGGGCCAATGATCC
This sequence comes from Hemiscyllium ocellatum, assembly GCF_020745735.1. NCBI lineage: Eukaryota > Metazoa > Chordata > Chondrichthyes > Orectolobiformes > Hemiscylliidae > Hemiscyllium > Hemiscyllium ocellatum. The sequence continues at coordinate 22,677,589 of NC_083440.1, read as the reverse complement.
GCGGAGTCACAAATAGAGTTTTATTTAGATGAATGTGAGGTACTGCACTTTGAAAGGCAAATCAGAGCAGGACATACACAGTTATTGATAAGATCTTGTACATTGTTGCTGAACAAGGACAGCTGGAGTGCAAGATCATAGATCCTTGAAAATGATTTCTGAGATAGAGAGGTTGGTGAAGACAATGTTTGGTATACTTTACTTTACTGATCAGAGCATTGAGTATAGGAATTGGGAGTTCATGTTGTGGCTGTGCAGGACATTGTTTAGGACACGTTTAGAGTATTATGTGCAGTTCTAGTCTCCCTCCAAAAGTGTTGGAAAATTTAAAAGTTTCAGAAAAGATGTTGCCAGGGTTGGAATATTTGAAGTATAGGGATAGGCTGAATACGCTGGGTCTGTTTTCCCTGGAGTGTCGTAGGCTGAGGTGTAACCTTGCAGGTTTATGAAATCATGAGGGGCATTGAAAGTAGTAACAGAGAGGGTGTTTTCTCTGTTATGGGGGAGTCTAGAAAGAGAGGGGATAAGTTTAAGGGGAGAGGGCATGAAATTCAAAGGAACTCAAATGGTACCTACTTCACAGATGTCATGTTGCGGCTATGGAATGAATTACCAGAAGAAGTGGTGGTGGCTGGGACAATTACAAAATTTCAAAGATATGTGCATAGGTAGATAAATAGAAAGGGTTGAGAGGGATTCATTGGTAAATGAGACTGGGTTAATTTAGGATAGGCATTCGGCATGGATAATTTGGACTGAAGTGCGTGTTTCCATGCTATACTTCTCCATGTATCTAACCATGGCCAGAATGCTAAGAACCATCGAACAAATGTTCCATTGTAGTTAAATTTATTTTAATCTGACTTCACTTTTTGGAATGATTCCCTGCCTTTTTGTTGCAATCATAGGGTTTTGTGTGTAGGGAGAAATCTGAGTTGACGTTTTGAGTTCAGTGACCCATGTTCAGATGATGTTGTTCTGATGAAGCGTTGACATGCGCTATCATGTCTCACCAACTTAACTGAGTTTTGTAAAGAAGTATCAAAGAGGATTGATGTGGCAGAACAATGGATGTGATCTATGTGGACTTCAGGAAGGTGTTCAAACTGGTTTGTCATGGCAGACAATTTCGTAAGACTTCTCTCTCCACAGATGCTGCCATACTTGTTGGATTTGTTCTGGTTCATGTTTTCAGCATTCAAAGCCTAAAGATATTTCAGTACAATGCTTCACTTCCAATCCCTCTCAGAACTAATTCTTAGAATCATAGAATCAGACTGTGTATGAGAGGACCTTTGGTCATTCCCGTTTGTGCTAGCAAAGCTACACAAAGTCTGCTCTTGTCCCAGCACTCATAGTCTCGAATATGATGATGCTTCAAGCGTTCATCGGTAGTTTTTAAAGTTTGTGACATTCCCTGCTTCCACAACTCTCCCAGGCACTGAATTAGCGGACACTCACCACTCTCTGGTGGAACGCCTCTTCCTCAGATCCCGCACAAGCTCTTCCCTTTCACCTTAAAGGTATGCCCACACACCCCACCAGCCATCTGACAATTGCCAGCCCACCCTTTGTTAAACACAGGCGTAAGCAGCTTCTAAATGGGTCAGGCCATTGGAGCTTTCATGTTCAAACTCGAAATCTGAACCATCCCAACTGCCCCAGCTCTGTGCTAAGATCTTATATTGCAATCTGCGCCGATGTAGACAAGCTTGATCATTAATTTCCAATTTGCATTTTACTTCCTGTTTCTTTCAGTTAATTGTCTGGTGATTTTGGTTCTCGCCCGAGGAAAATGTGGTCTCTCTAACAGCACAATGCGCTGCCTGTTGGCTATGGCAATGTCGGACCTACTGTTTGTTCTCACTGACATCATACTGTGGAAACTCAAATTCTTTGGCATGCCAGCGTGTTTCCTGTATCTCACCTCTGTGTGCCGTCCTATCTATGTCATGGCTCGTGCAGCCACAGACTGTTCCGTCTGGTTCACTGTCCTTTTCACCTTTGATCGTTTTGTGGCCATTTGCTACATGAAAATGAAGAGAGATTATTGGACAGAAAAGGCCTTGGCTGTGGCTATGGCTGCAACTGGAATTCTTCTCATTTCAAAAAGCATTCCCATTTATTTTCGGTTTGAACCTGGGAGAATAATTAACCATGTTCTGTGGTACTGCAAAATAAAGTCAAGTTATTTTACAGATCCCCAGTGGCTGGGATTCAGGTGGTTTGATATCATTTTAACCCCTTTCATCCCATTTGTGTTAATTCTGATGATGAATACTCTGATGGTCAGACACATTTTGTTGATCAGTCGAGTCCGCAAGAGGCTGAGGGGTCAGAGGAAGGGAGAGAGGCACAAAGACACAGAGATGGAGAATCGGAGGAGGTCAGTGATTTCCCTCTTCACCATATCCATTAGCTTCATACTTCTGTGGACAGTGCACGGTTCAAACGTCTTGTATTTTCGCATTAAAGGAGCATATCGTTGGAACTACAGTTCTTTAAAGGATTTTACGTACATTGCAGAAATGCTGAAGGATATAAGCTGCAGCACCAACACATTATTTTGTGCAGTGACTCTGTCCCAGTTCAGAGCGAAGTTCAAGAATGCCATGCAAAATCTGGTTACATAAATCCTGCACTTAATGACTCAGCAAAAGAACTGGGAGATGTGCCCAGGCATCTACAGCGTTGCCAGTGCAGGGATGTGCAGACAGAATTTCATCATAACATGGATTGAGTTGAACACCCTGCAGTGGATGGCAGCGGGCGAAGCAAGATGGGTCACCGTTCACCACGCTCAGGTACACGCTGCTATCCCTGATTGACTGACGGATTGACACACATGGAGACACACAAACAATGAGGATCAGTAGTCCATTCAGCCCTTCGAATCTGGCCCACCCGTCATTCCAGAGCACCACGGTTCATCCAATTCTAAGATATAATCCACCTTCCTGTCTGTCCCTGACAATGATACTAATCTCCCAGGCTAAACATAATCCATCCAATTGCACTTCAAGAAATATTGGAAGACGCAAAAACGGGACAACTGTGAAGGGAAAAAGAAGTAACTGTCAGGGACAGTGAAGGAGGGAAAGAGGCTAGAAGAGTGATTCTAAATGTCGGATTGTCTCTGAGTGATGGACTCAGCCGGAACATTGTGTCTTCACGGAGAGCCCTGTGAATGAGTGATAAAGTCCAGCAGCAGGGGTTTCTGCATTTCCCCCATAGGGGAGGAGAGGGATGGACAGAAACTTCTCCTCCTGTACCATGATCAATGTCAGTCTCTATCTTTTAGCTCGAAATAAACATTTTTTTACAACCAAACAAAGTCTCTGTGTGCTGTTGATCCACTGATCTGAATTATTTCTTGCTCCATACACATTTGTTCAGTTTTGCCAGTGTTCCATGAGCTGTCTTATGTTTACTCCCACCAAAGGAATATAGCCTTCTCTCTCTTTCCGCCTCTTTCTGCATGTCGTTTTCTCCGTCGCTCTCTTCCTCTCTTTCTCACTCTCTTTCGCTATGTCTGCATCTCTCTCTCCCCATCTCCAAATTTCTTGCTGTCAGTCTCTCTTTGACTGTATCCCTTTACCTTTGTCTATGTCTCTGTGTCTCATGCTCTCTCTCTCTCTCTCTCTCTGCCTCATGCTCTGTTTCTTTCTGACACTTTGACCACATCAGACTCATGTGCACTCAGTGTAACACCTGCCCCTGTGAATTGGCTCAAACCACTTCGATATCTCTTCTTTCACTGAGTTTCACTGAGGAGGTGATTTTGGAAAATACAAAATGCACAGGCGCATTCAACAATACCTCGGCATAATGTTAGTTACATTTCTGTAAATGTTGTGCCCCTTCGTCTTCTGCACTTTGACCGTCTCCCTCTCTCTCCCTGTCGATGTGAGGGAGCTTGTGTTTAAGTGCTTCACTTTCCGTTGTGAGGGTCTCTGTGTGTATCAATGTTTGACTGCCCTTGTGGGAGTGTCATGCTATCTGTGTGTGTCTTTGGATATGTCCATGTGACATATTGTGATTTAAATTCTGCCCCCGTGTGTTGGTTTCCCTCTGTGCACGAACCTGGATAAGTATTTTGGCGACGACATATTTTGGTGTTTATGTGTTTGGGTATGTTGGGAGTGTTTCTGTGACAGTGAGTATGTCCGTTTGGCTGTTTGTTACTGTGCCAGTGTGAATGTGTATCTGTTTGTGTTTTGACAATGTTTCTGCTGTGTTTGTGTCTGTTTATATGCTGTGTGTATGTGTGGTTGCATTCCTACGACAGTGACTTTTTTATGTGGTTGTGTATGTGTGTGCCTGTGCCAGTGTTAGCATCTTACGATGATTCCTGACTCTGTATGTGTGTGTCTCTGACTTTCAGTGCATTATTGTGCAAGTGAGGCTGTGTCTCTCGCCACCTGTGCTGCTGTTTAAGCAGCTGCGTGTGTTGTTCAGATTGTGGTTTCCTCCCTGTCTATGTGTCATGATCTTTCTGTGGCCCAAGCAGGATCTGTTTGCCTCTCTGTGGGCGTGTCTCTGTTCGCTTCTGAGTGTCGCTCGATGTCTATATATAATTGTAGGTGTGGTTCTGGAACTGTGTTTTACTGTGCTCATGTGTGCACAAATGTTCCTGTAAGTTCTTGCATGTTGATGTGTAATGTCTCTAAGTATGACTTCAGTTCTATATGTGTGTTTTGGATGTGTGTAAATGTGTTTTAATATTTGGAATGACTTTTTATGTGTGCATGTGTATGTTCTGTATCTCTGTTGGTCTGTTTGCATATCTCAGCATGACTGTATTTCTGTCTGTGGATGTGTGTGCATTTTTTGTCTCTACAAAGGAGTCTTCCTCTGTCTCCAATTCTGTGGTATTTCTGTGTGGGCGTGTCTATGCAAGGTTTGGGTGTGTTAATGTATCAGTGTGTAGGTACAGTCACGCACTTTAGTCTGATGGTATTCCTCTTTGTGTTTGTGAGGGTGCGGGTGTGTTTGTATGCCCCTCAGGATCAGGTAATGTTTCTGTCTGGAGATGGTTTCCCACATCTCCGTTTGACTTTTTCTGTGTATGTTCATGTGTTGTAGTTGGAGGATGGGATGTGTTCCTGTTTCCGTTTATCAGTATCTTCCTATGTCTCAACTTGAGTGTTTTTGGGCAGGTGGGAGTACTTTTGTGTCTGAGTGGAAAATGTTTGCGAGTGTGTGCATGTGGGTGTGGTTCTGTGTCTCCCAGGACCTGGTTAAATTCCTGTCTCGTCACAACACTCCCTCTCCTGAAAAAAGGATGAGTGCACCCTTCAGCAGGTCATGGTGCACAGATTGCACTCAATGGACCATACGTGGGAACCTGGGAGAAATTCAAATATCAGTCTCTCCACCTCATAACTACTGAAACCTGAACTGTTACTTCGGTTTCTGGATCTATTGTTTAACTTGCGAAACAAGGCAAGGTAATATGTAATGTGATGCAGGACAATAAGAATCTCAAAGGACCAGTGGGAACTTGGGATGCTTGCCCACGATCCCTGAATGTTGGAGGACAGGTTAATACAATAATTAAGGTGGCACATCATACACCACATGCCTCGATCAATTGTGGTGCAGATTATAGTGGTAGGGAGGTCTTTCTCGCCTTTTGTAGGACTGTATACACTCACATGAACACAGAAATCTTCAAAAAGCTGATTAGAGGTGGAAAGGGTGACAGCGTTTAATAAGTGAAACTGGACGATTGGGCGAGCGTGGAGACAATCCCTTGTAGATAAAGATCCAGAAATGGTTCGCTCCAAAAACACGTCAATCTCCTCATATCATTGGAGAAAAAAAGCTGTTCAGAGTAAGGTGTCACCAGCAGAGCTGACGAACTGAGTATTGACACTGTCTAATGAACCTTGATGTTTCTCTTTGGTGCATTTTGTGTTTGTGACATATTTCTACTACTGAGTATCAGTGGTGGAGGAAGTGTATGTTTGTAGTTGTGATGTCAATCAAGCAAACTGCTTTTTCCTGGGTGATGCCAAATTTTCTGAGTGTTGATGGAGCCGCATCCAAACAAGAAACTGGGGAGTATTTCGTTACACTTCTTACTTTTGCTTTGACTCTGGGGAGTCAGGAGGTGAGTTACTCGCCGTGGTCTTCCGGGCTGCTGACATCCTCTTGTAGCAATCATATTCAAATTAATTATGTTCAGCCATTTATTGATGAAGTAGCTGAAGCTGTTTTGTCCGAGGATAGAACGCCGTGGAATTTCTGCAGAGGTGTTCTGGAGCTGAGCTAACCCTCCTCTGACAACGACAACCTTCTTCCTATGTGCCAGATATGATTGGTACTAGAGCGGAATGTGCCCCCAATTGTCCTTCAAGTGAATTTTGAACGAGCCACGGGGATGTCAGGGTGTGTCACTCTCACCTCCCCTCTGGGATTCAGCTCTTGGCCCATGCTTGAAGCAAGAATGTCATATGTAAACAGAAGTAGACATTTCTGGATTGCTCAGCATGACTGGCACCATCCGTGGAGAGAAATCAGAGTTAACACTTCGGGACTTGTGATGCTTTCTCACAACATGTCGCAACTTGCCTTCCCAACTATTTTTGTGTCAGCTGCAAATTTGTCAAGAGCAAATTTTTTTTCCTTTCTCCAACTCATTCATATACAGAATATTGCATTCTTCATGTGTATATCATATAAAGTATTCAGTATTGTTATGTGTTGGAGCTGAGTATGTCTGTACAAATATTGCTGTGTTTAGGAGTTAATCATGTTTCCATGTAAATATTATTGTGCATTGTATCTGTTTGTGTTTATAAATAAACATTGTTTTGCTTCGGAGTGTTTCTCGTTTAAACGTAAATATCTTGAAACATTAGGACTGCTCATTTGTAAATATAAACGTGGTTGTGTCTGGAAACGGTTCCTGGTCATATTTGTTTCCGGTTTTCTTTGTGAGTTGTTCTTGCCTGCAAGTAAGTATTGTTGTATCTTAGTTGTGCTCTTTATTATATATTAGTTTCGTGGCGCATTTCAACAGCACATGCAAATGTTTGAATATTTTTGCCTTTTAAAGTGTTTACGTTTTTACAAAAAAAATTGTTGCATAATGAACTTGGACTGAAACTGTTCAGTTTCTGCATATCAATTGTATTTTAGATCTGTTCACGTTCATTTTTAAATATTGTAAATGAGAACTGTTCACGTCTGCATGTAAATATTTCTGTGTACTGGAGTTGTTCCAGTTTATGTATCAAAGTTGTGAATTGGAGCTGTTTCAGTTTATGTGTATAGATATTATTTTGTGTTGACGCTGCTCCTGTTGGAATATAAATATTGTTGTGTCCTGGAGTCGTTGCTGTTTTTAGAAAAATATTAACAAATTCTGAAGTTGTGCCCATAATCGGGAGAGAATTCAACAGAGAATAAATGGTATCGGATTAAATAGACAATAATTAGTAGAGGGTTAAACAGAGAGTAATAACGGGAGGGTAACAAAGAGAATCAGGGAATCGGCTTTTGTACAACGTAATCGAAAAGGTTCAAATGGAGTTTTACCAGAAAAGAAATCGAATATAACTGAGCGAGGAAAATGTTAATTACAGGGAAAGGGAGAGGAATAATTATCAACTTGCAGGGAGAGGGTTAATAGAGAGGAATGCGAAGAGAGTTCAATATAAAGCAATAGAGAGGGTGAAATGGAGTGTAGTATCGAGAAAAGTGACAACAAAGTAACTGGGAGATTGTTGAACGCAGAAAAGGGAAAGAATCTTATATAAAGAAATAGGGGGAGAACTAAATAGAGAGAATAGAGGTGAGGGCTGAATACAGGAAAGCAGGAAGAGGATTAATTACGGGGAAGAGGAGAGGTTAAATACAGAACATACCGTATTAAATAGAAAGCAGTAGTGAGAGGGTTAATTAGAGAACAATAAGGAGTAAACTGAATACAGAGATAGTTAAAGGTTGTGACGGGCAGGGTTTAAATTTAGCGGGGTCAGTGGAGAGTAGTTTTGAGAGCTTTAAATTTGAAGTAATAGGGACATAATTAAATAGCGAGTAATGGAGAGGATTGAAAACAGGGTAAGAGAGAGGTGGTTGGATACAGGGGAATGGAAAGTATTAAATGTATTTAAAGACAGGATTAAGTGAAGAGTAGTAGGGTCGGACTAATGTCAGACTAAGAGGAAGAGGATTAATTACAACGCAGGGAATAGAGAGGACTGAATGCAGATAAAGTCTTAAATATGGAGTAACAGGGAGAGTCTCATATTCAGAGAGACAAGGTGAAAGAGAAATCAGGAGAAATCTAAACAATGGGGAAGAGTGTGAGTTACATACAAGGGAACAGCGATACAAGTCAATGCAGATTAGCAGGGAGAGGTTTGCATACAGGGAAATATAAATGCTTAAATATAGGGACATAGACTGGCAAAATACCGGGCAATAGCATTGAATAAATATAGCGTAAGAGAGACGAGTTTTAGCTTTACTCAATTTGGGGGTAGCGGTGGTGATGGGCACAGACCTCTCTTCCAATTTCCAGACATCAACATTGAACTTTGGCTCTCAGACCTTCCATTCCCACAATCAGTTGCCTCCATGTTGCACTGCTTCCCGGCACTACCTCTTCCCACCTCACCGACAGCTCCCTCATTCCCACTAGAGTTGTCATTACACCCCATGCAACCCTCCTCCTCATGCCTTCCCTTTTCCTCCTGCCTTTGCTTTGACATGTAGAATAGTGTGGACTGACGCTATGCCCTTCTGCCATTCTTGTGCTTAGCAGTGGGAATGAAAGGCCTTCTGCTCTTCTTTAACAATTCCGAATTAGCAAAAGTGCCTCCCCCACTTCCTTTCTATCATTCTCAAGAAGGGTTTTCTTTTTAACTCATTCACAGGATGAGGGCATCGCTGAACAGCACCAGCATTTATCGCCCATCCCGAATTGCCTCCAGGGCTGTTGAGTGGCAACCACATTGTTGTACGTCTGGAGTCCCGTGTAGTCCTGACCTGGTAAAGATGCAGTTTCCTCTCTGAAAAGCAACCTGGCTTCATCATTCGGCGCTTAAATGTCAGATCGTCATTGTTTTTAATCTTCATCATCTACAAGAGTGATATGTGAACTTGAGTGCCCAGAACATGACTTGGTTGCCTGCCTTAATAGAGCAGCGATAATACTGCTAAGCCAACGCCTCGACCCCAGGTCTGATCTCATCGTGTGAAACAGGCTGGAGAAGGGGCTGAATAAGAACAGAAAGAACTGTTAATGTTCTTAATCAGAAACAAAAACAAATCCCTGGAAGAAATCAGCACATCTGCCAGATTCTATGCAGAGAACGCAGAGCTGAATGGCCTCCTGTACCAAAGTAACAGACTGGAGAGGAGCTGAATGACCTCATTTCCCAGGGATCAGGTTGTAGAAGGATCTGATTGTTCTCTTGTACAAGAATAACAGGCCGGAGAGGAGCTGAATGGCCAATTTGTTTCCCGTGGGGTAGGCTGGTGAATGGGCTGAATAGCCTCACCCTGTTCCTGTGGGACAGAATAGAGAAGGAGTTCAATGGTCTCCTCCTGTTCCTATGGGACAGTTCGGAGAAGGAGATGAATGGCTTCCTTCTAATCCAATATTGTTGTGTGTGTTCTTGCCAGCACCAAACTCATTCATCATTGAAAATTAAGCAATGCTTTATCCCCTGAATTAACAAAAAGTCAAGCCGTGAAGTTTCCAAGTCTCTGCCCATTTGTTCTCCATATTTTAAATAAAGGCTGATTCCAGTGATCCAAATATTAACTCTATTCACCGTTAGTTAGTCGGATATGTTCATGTGCAATTTACCCCTTTAACTCGTGAAATGGGCAGGCAAATGACAGATAATGTTGGAAGTAAGAAAGATTCATTCTTTTTGGTAGAGATAATACAAATTAAGTGGCTGAATTCTAGTGGTGACTTAACAACTAGTCTTGGAGGTGTACACTTCTTTTTTGGAAAATGAATGGGAACGTTGAGCAGATTTGTCAAAAATAAATTATCCAAAGTCGAATGGAATGCAAAGGAAAGGGGAATGTTATTTTACCTGTATAAATCACCGCTTCAGATACAGCTGGGAAAAACACTCAGATTTGAACTTTTGAATATCATATGACTTCCATTGGGTTAAACCTTAGCTCAGCCCACTACAGCACACCGCACTTTAGGAAGCATGTCAATGCAGTGGATGCTTTGAAATGGCATGTTTTCTCAGTGGTTCGCATTGCTGTTTCACAGCACGAGGGACTGGGCTTTGATTCTAACCTCGGGTGACTATCTCTGTACATTCTCCCCGTGCCTGCGTGGTTTTCTCCGGGTGTTCTGGTTTCCTCCCACAATCCACAATATACATGTCAGAAAATTAGCCGGGCTGAGCTGCTCGTGGTGTTCAAGGCTGTGTCGGTTAGGTGCATTCGTCATGGGCAAGTATAGGGCTGGGGAATGTGGGTGGGCGGTTTATTCTTCAGAGGGTAGGCATGGACTTGTTGGGCTGAAGGGCCTAATTCCACACTTTAGGGATTGTATTCTAGGCTGTGGGAGCCGGTAACTAGTCATGGGAACTAAATAACAGGGCATTTAGCCCCCGTGAGCTTGTCACAGCATTCAGTGCCTGGTTTGTAGCCAAACTCCATATACCTGTGTTTCTGCATTATTCCTTGCAAACTATGCTTAAGAGAAAGAAATCTATCGCAGATATAAAATTAACATCTAATCCAGAATCCACTACCCTTTGTAGAAGAGAGTTCCGACCATCCAACACCCTTTGTGTGTGGCAGTGCTTCCTAACATCTCTCCTGAACACATTAGCCCGACATTGCAAACTGTATCCCTTTATGTTTGAATGCACAAACAGTGGAAATTGGTGATGAGAAAGGTGGCCTAATTTGTAGTCTCCCACATGAATGGTTGTAGGACCGTGAAGACACTCTTTGAGGCTCCCTCAGACTTGCAGTAAAGGGTCAAGGGGAACACCAAGCGGATCTTTATTCTCAAAGGTTTTCAGAGTGTGACAGAGAAATGGGTATAACTGTCCAAGCTACAGAAAAACGTGCAGAATCTACTCCTGGTGCAGGCTATGGGTGTCGATGTCACAGAGGATTTTCAGGAGGTGAAGAGCCAGAAAGCCTCACTCTTTACCTGCAAAGCCACCAAGATAATCACCCGGTCTGGGTGCACACTGTGGAGCAGGACGAGACGTGCTCATGTTTGGTCTTCGACAAATTGCACAGGGAGAGCTCGATGCTCAGCATCTTGAAAGGGAGAAATATCAGTCTGTAACGTTATCTCATCCTGACATCCTGAGGATAAGCAAAACCCTTTGTGCCATATTACATGACATGAATATCACAGATAGCGCATCCTCCCAGTCATTACATTCTATTGTGCAGGTTTTAAATGACAACATATGGAAGAAGCTGGACCAGCCGCTATCTCTGGATGTCCTGAAGTTGTGCTGTGACATTCTTGACCCACGGCACTGTTGAGACAATGTACCATCCTGTACTCTGGCTAGTCAGAACTGATGATTTTGAAAGAGTCAGTCAGTCATGTTAGCTTTGTGCATGCTGCCATTTGAAGTTAACACAATACCGCATTAACTTTATAAGTGAGGTAAAACTTAAACAGAAACGTAATACGGGAGAGTTGGGGCTCAATGTCCATTTGAGTGAGGCATTTATTCACCTGATTGATAGGTGGACAACAAGGGTTCAATTGAGAGGGACTGCGATGATGTAAACCCATGATTCGATTCCTCGAAGTAAGAAGGGTCTGAGATGAGTAAAATTTTCCAGAGAATAATGGAAACGTCTGGCGATAAATGGACGGAAAGGCATTTTGTTGCCTCTTGCTTTCGGGTGAGAAAAATCATCTGAAATTTTGTCGATGGCCTAAAACCTTTCCAAGAGTGAAATGAATGTACAATGCCTCACATTTCTCTGCATTATGCTGCACAGACTATTTGGTCCTTGTTTACTCACTGAACCTGCACTTTCCCTACTCAGTGCTGCTACGTCCTCCTTGCATATTATTGACAACTTAATATTGTGTTCTAATTAAAGGTAATGCATGATCCCATTGTCTATCTAAGTCATTGATCGAAATTATGGTGGTGTCGCAAGAAATGATCCTTGTGTCATTCACTAATACCCGTCCGACATAATGGTAATGACATAATTACTCCTGCTCTCTGTTTTTTGTCCTCTATCAGTCCTCAAGCCAAGTCCCATTCCCCATTTCGACGGGCCTCATTGACAACATTGACCCCAACCGCAATCATTTCCAGAATTGTATATTTCTACATCCTTGTGCGTGCAAACCCCTCTCTGACCTCAGTCCTCCATCTTGCTTGAAACTGCTCTATCCCATCTACCGTCAGATGTTTTAGGTTTCTTCTCTGTACATGTGCAGCACACTGCAGGTGAACAGGGAATATCTCACCCTCTGTCTTGCTGTAGAGATCATTTGTGATTCAGAGTCAGATCTGAAACATGTCCAGGGCGCAGTTACCCTGGTAGGATGTTCTGTATTGATTGTAGCTTATGTAACCATTCAGGGCATTTTTAAGTAAAGTATTTTTACCTGTTTCAATTATTGCCTGGAGTGGAGAAATTATGTTCGAATCAGACACTGTCTGTGCACAAGGTGAGGAATTGCATTGCGATGATGAATTCATTAAAACCGACAGTGCGTCATCACCAATAACCAACGATGATCCCTGCACAGAATAGTCGCTGATAACCATGGAAAACACATCCCAGAGCTGAGGAGAATGTTTCTCAGCGAGACACTCAACAATTGGATTTTAATTTCCAAATGTTCAAAGTCGAGGAATGTCGAAACTGAAATGAAATGAGAGTTTATAAAGTTCGATAGATGGTGCTGTGGTGTCAATGCTGGTATCCAGGATGGCACAGTGGCTCAGTGATTAGCCCTGCTTCCTGACAGAGAGAGAGCGGGTGGGTATGGGTGCGTTACCTTTTGCAGGGTCAGTGTGGACTTGATGGGCCCATTGGTCGGCTTCCACGTTGTAAGGATTCCATTAGGTCCGTCAATATACATTTTCCTCTGTTGGGTCCTGACCGATTGAGATTTGTACAATCATACAAACCACAGTTGTAAAAATAATCTGTGGCCACGGGGAGTTCACTCATAGCTAACCTGTTTGTTGAAATTCTTAATTAAATGAAGTGAACCACATTGTAATGTAACAGTCCCCCAGGCGATGCCAACAGGTATAAATGAAAGGCTTTGAGATTATATCACCTCGGCATTGAGTACAGGGAGATTGCCTGCGCACAGAGATTCAGGCAGACAATGGCATTTTCATTTTATTATTTGCGGAAATTATTTTACATCACCCTTCCGACTGTAACAATCCCCGGTAAGTGCGGTACACCATTGAAATTGTGTCGATCTCTCTGATTTTTGGCTGCGGGTTCACTCTGTCACTGACAATGATATATAGATAGGTTGTGCCCAAAATTCACACAGTGGCAGGAGCTCGGTAATTTTTTGTCAGATTACAGGGACACTGTGGATTCCGTGTCATCGCAGATTCCACAGGAATTGCCTGGGAAATTATTCATCTCTTCTGAGAACCTTCCAGAAATGCGCATTTCAATCGGAGATTACGGAGAGTTTCAATGGAATTAAGGCAAGGAATCACTTTAGAAACAAAAAAGCGGTGAAATTGTATGTAGAGAATCCAATATTAGTGAGTTTGTGTTTAGTTCTGGTGTTGAAGCGAATAAGCAGTGGGCTTCTCTGTGCATCTAAAGTTCAGAGTTAACTTGGATTTATTTGTGTAATTGCAGCAGTTTGTTTTAATAATTGTGTTTGAAGTTTGGCGATGGGCTGAATGGCTTTGTGCACGAATGAGGTGTTGTTGAGTTTTGATGGTTGCAACCTCGCATTGTATTAATGGGGCCTCCCAACTTTTTAGGTGAGTTCTGGAATTTTCAATTAAGGAAGAAACCCTTACTGAGAAAGCTTTACTTTCAATTTTATCATTTTTGTCATTTAGTTTTGTTCCTGTACGACCCTGGATATGAGTGGATGCATAGATCTGTGCTCATGCAAATGAAATGAGAGTTTTAGTAAATGACATTACCTTGTATGTTGATCACAGATAGCAGTGTTGGGACAGAAGAAAATCTCTGAAGAAACTGTTTCAAGCTGTGTATATTGATGCTCAGATGTGCGGTATCTCCAGGAAGAAATTGACTGCAATTCCAGTTGAGAATTGGCAGTCAAAAGTAATTTAGCCAAGTGACAGATACAGGGATTCTGGTGTGAATAGGTTTTGATGGCTGTTTTGTTTGGAACGGTATTGTTGGGAGTCGGGTTTTGTGTAATATATGAAAGTCGTAGCGTTTCGTTTCATGCATGCATTGTTTGAGATTAACAAGAATTATACTTCTGCTGCGTGTTCGTTGTCTTTGAATCTGCTTTATAAGCACGTAGTTTGATTTATTCTGTTTTGTCATCATTTCCTTCGCAATAAATTTCATTTTTTTAATGGATGCAGAGCAGGTAGCCAGTTTTCTCAATTGATGTAGACATGAATAAGCTCTTTCAGTGCCATAACTTTCCTGCAGTTCTGCGGGATTGAAGAAAGACAGGAGTTTTAAATTGGATTCACTCAGTGGGTAGAATGCGCTGTTTCTGCATGATCCATTTCCAACATTTTAACACTGAGAAGTGTTAAATTGAATTTCAGATGTATGTGGTTAATTTCCAGTTGTTTTTCTGAAGAAGTGTTCGTGGGTTCATTTTTTTAAACTGCATGAAGCAGTTTCGCTTCGGGAGGAATATTAATAACTAAGTTTAGAAGTTAAGAATTAATCAATTCCTTAGGTTAATATACTTACCGTATTTAGGTATTCTCATCACAAAGTAAACTTGTTTTTTAAAAAAGGACGTGTTGTGAAATCCTGTTCTGTCTATGAGCTGCTGAGTATTTGTATTATCACTTTCCATGTTAATTGCATCTGGCATTATTAGAGCACAATAGAGAGTCAGAGAGACTTGATTATTTTATAACATCATATTTCTGACGCAATCGATTGGAGCCGCAAAATTCAGTGTTTGTAGTAATGAGCTGTCTGTTTCGTTTTGTATTATGTCGCTTATTCAAAAATTTCAACAAGCCTATCCTCAAGAGTATTTCAGTCAGATAATGCAAAGAACGCAATAAAATAGTCACATCTACGGATTTGCATTTGGCATTATCTGTTCGCTGAGTTTACAAGCGAAAATGGAACATTTTCTAAATATGACAAGGAATTGTTCACTTCCCAAAACAAATTCTGTGGGATTCCATGAATTAGCAGATCCTCAATTTATCAACACAGATCGTGGTTTGTCCCTTCAATGAAGAAACCAAACTTTCGCGGCTCTGTTAGCATCCTCTGTCAAATTATTCCATCTTCCCATGTTTTTTGTAATATATTGATCAGAACATTCCAGGCAAACGTATATGGAGGACGGGAAAGTCTGTGGCTGTAAGAGCTGTTCCTCTCGTTGTGGTATTTTACGTGTCAGAGCTGACTTTCACGAATTCCTTGAGAACTATTATTTTGTAAGTTGGTGCATTGTTTTGGAAATTTGGGGAAAAGAAATATCAAAGCAAGGCAATTTAAGAAAGGAGGAAGATAGACAAAGTTGGACACCACATGGTCAGCCATAGAGGAATAGAGAGAGAGAGAGTAACGAATACTGCTGTCTGACACAGCAGTGATTCTGCACAGCTCCTGCCTTTGCTGTTTGAGTCCATGCGTTTCTGGCCATTGCAGAGCATCTGGGGAAGAAAACCAGCAAAAATCACATCTGCCCTTAGAGGAACTTGTGTGTAAGAGTTCACAACATAGCAACAGATAAGTGCATGGTGCTTAGGTGTAACCTTGCTGCCTTTTTTTTGTGTCAGTCCGAATGAAGCATTGGTGTTGTCGCCGGTTTCCTGTTTATATGTTTGAGTTACCTAGGGTGGATGTTGTCATTTCCTGTGGTGACATTATTTCCTCTAGTGATGTTATTTCCTTTTTTATAAGGGGTTGTAAATCTTCTCAAAACTCTTTAACTGAAGAGGGAAATCGGCAGGGCAAAAAGCGGACATGAGATAACTTTGCCAAAAAGGGTCAAGGAGGATCTGAACGGATTTCAAAAATATATTCAGGACAGAATTGTAACACAGGAGAAAATAGGACTCCTGAAGCATCATGTGGCAGCCTGTGTGTGGAAATGCAGGAGATGTGTGCAATAGTAAAGAAGCTTTTTGCATCTTTGGTTACTACGCAGAAAGGCATGGTAGATACAGAATGATAGGGAAACAGATGCTGACACCTTGAAAAATGCCCATATTACATCAGAAGCGATGCTGGATATCTTAAAAATCATGAGGTTGGATGATGAGGTGTTGTCTCAATCTATTCGGGAAGCAAGGGAAATGATTGCAGTGGGACTTGCTGAGATATTTGTATCATTGACAAGAGGTGAGGCACTGGAAGACTGGAGGGTGGCGAATATGGTGCCACTATTTAAGAAAGGTGAACAGGGAAAGCCAGAGCAGTATAGACTTGTGAGGCTGACATTAGGGGTGGGCAAGCTGTGAGAGTGAATCTGCAGGGATAGGATTTACATGCATTTGGAGTGGCAAGGACTGATTAGGGGCAGTTGACTTGCCTTTGTCCATGCGCAATCATGTCTCTCCAACTTAACTGAGTTTTGTGAAGAAGTATCAAAGAGGATTGATGAGGCAGAACATTGGATGTGATCTATGTGGACTTCAGGAAGGTGTTCAAACTGGTTTGTCATGATAGACAAATTCGTAAGGCTAGCTCGCATTGAACTCAGGGAGACCCAGCTATTTGGGTACAAAACTGGCTTGTGGGTGGAAGACAGAAGGTGGTGGTGTCGGCTCGCTTTTCAGACTGGAGGCCTGTGACCAGTGGTGTGTGAGTGGAATTGATGCTGGATCCACAGCTTTTTGCCATGGATATAAACGATATGAAATTGACAATTTAAATTCTAGTTCGTAAGTTTGCAGATGACACTAAATTTAAAGTGAGATTTGACAGGGAAGAAGGTTGATCAGATGGGCCAATGATCCGAGGAGTCGCAGATAGAATTTAATTTAGATGAATGTGAGGTGCTGCACATTGAAAGGCAACTCAGAGCAGGACATACAGAGTTATTGATAAGGTCCTGAACATTGTTGCTGAACAAGGACAGCTTGGAGTGCAAGATCATAGATCCTTGAAAATGATTTGTGAGGTCGAGAGGTTGTTGAAGATGATATTTGGTATACTTTGCTTTACTGATCAGAGCATTGAGTATAGGAATTGGGAGATCATTTTGTGGCTGTGCAGGACATTGTTTAGGACACGTTTAGAATATTGTGTGCGGTTCTAGTCTCCCTCCAAGACGTTGGAAAATTTAAAAAGTTTCAGAAGAGATGTTGCCAGGGTTGGAATATTTGAAGTATAGGGATAGGCTGAATACGCTGGGTCTGTTTTCCCTGGAGTGTCGTAGGCTGAGGTGTAACCTTATGCAGGCTTATGAAATCATGTGGGGCATTGAAAGTAGCAACAGAGAGGGTCTTTTCTCTGTTATGTGGGAGTCTAGAACTCGATTGGATAGGTTTACAGTCAGAGGGCATGAATTTAAAAGGAACTCAAATGGCATCTACTTCACAGATGTCATGGTGCGGCTTTGGAATGAATTGCCAGAAGAAGTGGTGGCGACTGGGACAATTACAAAATTTAATAGACATCTTGATGGATAGATAAATAGAAAGGGTTGAGAGGGATTCATGGGCAAATGAGACTGGGTTAATTTAGGATATGCATTCAGCATGGATAATTTAGACAGAAGTCTGTGTTTCCATGCTACAACATTCCATGTGTCTAACCATGACCAGATGCTAAGAACAATCGAACAAATGTTCCATAGCAGTTAAATGTATTTAAACCTGACATCAGGGAGTTTTTAAACTTTGTGACATTTCCTGCTTCCACAACTCTCCCAGGCACTGAATTGGCAGACACCCACCATTCCCTGCGTGAACACCTCTTCCTCAGATCCCGCACAAACCCTTCCCTTTCACCCTAAAGGTATGCCCCCCACATCCGGCCCGGCCGCACATCTGACAATTGCCTGCCCACCCTTTGTTAAACACAAGAGTAGGGAGCGTCTAAATGGGTCTGGCCTGTGGAGCTGTCATGTTCAAATTCATGATTTGGAGATGCCGGTGTTGGACAGGGGTGTACAAAGTTAAAAATGATACAACACCAGGCTATAGTCCGACACGTTTAATTGGAAGCACACTGGCTTCGAAAGCTAGTTTGCTTCCAATTAAACCTGTTGGACTATAACCTAGTGTTGTTTGATTTTTAACTATGTTCACACTCGACATCTGAACCTTCCCAACTGCCCCAGTTATGTGCAAAGATCTTATATTGCGATCGGCGCCGATGCATAGATGCTTGATCATTAATTTCCAATTTGCATTTTACTTCATGTTTCTTTCAGTTAATTGCCTGGTGATTTTGGTT
Organism: Hemiscyllium ocellatum; assembly: GCF_020745735.1. Taxonomy (NCBI): domain Eukaryota; kingdom Metazoa; phylum Chordata; class Chondrichthyes; order Orectolobiformes; family Hemiscylliidae; genus Hemiscyllium; species Hemiscyllium ocellatum. Next base: position 22,659,019 of record NC_083440.1, on the reverse strand, counting down.
TTCACACGGGCGAAATGTGGACTCTCTAACAGCACAACGCGCTGCCTGTTGGCTATGGCAATGTCGGATCTACTGTTTGTTCTCACTGACATCATACTGTGGAAACTCAAATTCTTTGGCATGCCAACGTGTTTCCTGTATCTCACCTCTGTGTGCCGTCCTGTCTATGTCATGGCTCGTGCAGCCACAGACTATTCCGTCTGGTTCACTGTCCTTTTCACCTTTGACCGTTTTGTGGCCATTTGCTGCCTGAAAATGAAGAGAAGATATTGGACCGAAAAAGCCTTGGCTGTGGCTATGGCTGCAACTGGAATTCTTCTCATTTCAAAAAACATTCTCTTTTATTTTCGGTTTGAACCTTGGAGAATAATTAACAATGTTCTGTGGCACTGCCAAATAAAGTCAAGTTATTTTACTGATCCCAGGTGGCTGGGATTCAGGTGGTTTGATATCATTTTAACCCCTTTCATCCCATTTGTCTTAATTCTGTTGATGAATACACTGATGGTCAGACACATTTTGTTGATCAGTCGAGTCCGCAAGAGCCTGAGGGGTCCGAGGAAGGGAGAGAGGCACAAAGACACAGAGATGGAGAATCGGAGGAGGTCAGTGATTTCCCTCTTCACCATATCCATTAGCTTCATACTTCTGTGGACAGTGGTTGGTTCAAACGACGCGTACATTGTCATTAAAGGAATAAATCGCTGGAACTACAATCCTATAGTGGTTTTTACGTTCATTTCAGAAATGCTGAGGGATATAAGCTGCAGCACGAACACATTATTTTGTGCAGTGACTCTCTCCAAGTTCAGAGCAAAGTTCAAGAATGCGGTGCAACAATTGGTTTCATAAATTCTTTACTTAATGGGTCAGCAAAATAACTGGGGCGGTCCCCAGACAACGGCAGTTATCACAGAGCAGGAATTGCATATGTGCAGACAGACGTTCATCAGCACAATCACATGTATTGAGTTAAATACCCTGCTGTAGTTGGCGAGGAGCGAAGCAAGATGGGTCACCATTCACCACTCTCAGGTAAGCGCTGCTACCCCTCATTGACTGATGGATTGACACACATGTAGACACAAAGATAATGAGGAGCAGTAGTCCATTCAGCCCTTCAAATCTGGTCCACCCGTCATTCCAGAACATCACGGTTCATCCAATTCTAAGGTGTAATCCACATTCCTGTCTGTCCCTGACAATGATATCAATCTCCCAGACTGAACATAATCCATTCACCTCCACTTTAAGAAATATTGGAAGACACAACAAAGGGACAGCACTGAAAGGAAGACGAAGTAACTGTCAGGGGCAGTTGCTTCATTTGTAGGAGGGAAAGAGGCTGGAGGAGTGATTCCAAATGATGGATTGTCTGTGAGTGATGGACTCAGCCGGAACATTGTGTCTCCACGGAGAGCCCTGTGAATGAGTGATAATGTCCGGCAGCAGGAGTTTCTGCATTTCCCCTGCAGGGGAGGAGATTGAGGGACAGAAACAGCTCCTCCTGTACCATGATCAATATCAGTCTCTGTCTGTTAGCTCAAAATAAATATTTTTCCCAACAAGACAAACTGTTCGTGTGCTGGTTATCCCCTGATCTGAATTGTTTCTTGCTCCATGGACATTTGTTTAATTTTGACAGTGTTCCATGTTTACTCCCACCACAGGAATATTGTCTTGTCTCTCTTTCTGCATCCTTCTGCATGTCGTTTTCTCCGTCCCTCTCTTCCTCTCTTTCTCAATCTCTTTCGCTAAGTCTGCATCTCTCTCTCCCCATCTGTAAATTTCTTGCTGTCAGTCTCTCTCTGGCTCTATCCCTCTACCTCTGCCTCTCTGTCTGTCTTTGTCTCTGTGTCTCATGCTCTCTCTCTCTCTGCCTCTGCCTCACACTCTGTTCTTTTTCTCACATTGACCATATCAGACATGTGTTCTCTCAGTTTAACACTTGTTCACATGAATTAAATCAAACCACTTCTATGTCTCTTCTTTCACCGAGTTTATCTGAGGAGTTGATTTTGAAAAAATACAAAATGCACAGGCGCAACCAACAATACCTTGGCATAATGTTAGTTACATTCCTTTAAATGTTGTGTCCCTTCGTCTTCTGCACTTTGACTGTCTCCCTCTCTCTCCCTGTCAATGTTGAGGGAGTTTGTATTGAAGTGTTTCACTTTCCATTGTGAGGGTCTCTGTGTGTATCCATGTTTCACCGCCTTTGTGGGACTTTCACTCTGTGTGTGTGTACACAGTTTTTGTCTTTGGATATGTCCACGCGACACCTTGTGAGTTCATTTCTTCCCCCGTGTGTTTGTTTCTCTCTGTGTGTGGACGTGGAGAAGTATTTTGGTGACTCCATATTTCGTTGTTTATGTGTTTGGGTATGTTAGTCTATGTGGGAGTGTTTCTGTGACAGTGAGTATGTCCGTGTGGCTGATTGTTACTTTGCCAGTGTGAATGTGTATCTGTGTGTGTTTTGCCAATGTATAGAACATCAAACATAGAACATAGAAAAATACAGCGCAGTCCAGGTCCTTCGGCCCTCGATGTTGCGCCGATCCAAGCCCACCAAACCTACACGAGCCCACTTTCCTCCATATGCCTATCCAATGCCTGTTTAAATGCACACAAAGAGGGAGAGTCCACCAGTGTTACTGGCAGGGCATTCCATGAACTCACGAATCGCAGAGTAAAAATCTACCCCTAACATCAGTCCTATACCTACCACCCCTTAATTTAAAGCTATGCCCCCTCGTAATAGCTGACTCCATACGTGGAAAAAGGTTCTCATGGTCAACCCTATCTCAACCCCTAATCATTTTGTACACCTCTATCAATTCACCCCTAAACCTTCTTTTCTCCAATGAAAACAGCCCCAAGTGCCTCAACCTTCCCTCATGCGATCTTCATGTCATACCAGGCAACATCCCATTAAACCTCCTCTGCACCCGTTCCTGTGCCTCCACATACTTCCTATAGTATGACGAACAAAACTGTCCACAATACTCCAGATGCCGCCGCACCAGAGTTTTATACAACTGCAACATGACCTCAGGACTACAGAACTCAATTCCTCTACCAATAAAAGCCAGCAAGCCATATGCCTTCTTCACCATACTATTTATCTGGGTGGCAACTTTCAGAGATCTGTGTACATGGACACCAAGATCCCTCTGCTCATCCACACTACCAAGTATCCGACCATTAGCTCAGTACCCCATCTTTTTGTAAATCATACCAAAGTGAATCACCTCACACTTACCCACATTGAACTCCATTTGCCAACTTTCTGTCCAGCTCTGCAGCTTATCTATATCCCTCTGTAACCTGACACATCCTTCCTCACTGTCAACAACTCCACTGACTTTCGTATCATCCGCAAACTTGCTCACCCAACCTTCTAGCCCCTCCTCCAGGTCATTTATAAAAATGACAAACAGCAATGGTCCCAAAACAGATCCTTGTGAAACACCGCTAATAACTGCACTCCAAGTTGAACCTTTCCCATCAACTACTACCCTCTGTCTTCTTCCAGCCAGCCAATTCCTAATCCAAACCTCCAACTCACCCTCAATGCCATACCTCCGTATTTTTTGCAGTCGCCTACCATGGGGAACCTTATCAAACGCCTTAATAAAATCCATATACACCACGTCTACCGCTTTACCCTCGTCCACCTCCTTAGTCACCTTCTCAAAGAATTCAATCAGGTTTGTGAGGCACGACCTGCCCTTCACAAAACCATACTAATTATCCTTGATCAATTAATTTATAAATCCGATCCCTTACAATTCTCTCTAAGACTTTGCCCACAACAGAAGTGAGACTCACCAGCCTATAGTTACTAGGGTTATCACTATTCCCCTTCTTGAACAGGGGAACCACATTTGCCATCCTCCAGTCTTCTGGCACTTTTCCTGTAGACAATGAGGACATAAAAATCAAGGCCAATGGCTCTGCAATCTCCTCCCTTGCTTCCCAGAGAATTCTAGGATAAATTCCATCAGGCCCAGGGGACTTATCTATTTTCACCCTTTCCAGAATTTCCAAAACCTCTTCTCTACATACCTCAAAGCCGTCCATTCTAATTAATTGTGACTCAGTATTCACATCAGCAACAATATCCTGTTCCTGAGTGAATACTGATGAAAAGTATTCATTCAGTGTCTCCCCAATCTCTTCAGCCTCCACACGCAACTTCTCACTACTATCCTTGACTGGACCTATTCCTACCCTAGTCATTCTTTTATTCCTGACACACCTATAGAAAGCCTTTGGGTTTTCCCTAATCCTACCAACTAAGGTTTTTCATGTCCCCTTCTTGCTGCTCTTCGCGCTCTCTTCAGATCCTTCCTGGCTACCTTGTAACTCTCAATCGCCCCAATTGAACCTTCACTCCTCATCTTTTTTTTTTAGATATTTTTATTGAAATTTAACATTTTTGCAAATTTACAAAAATAAACAAAACTCTCAAATACAAACATTGATGTACAATTAAATCATATATACAATAGTCATAATTTAACAAAGAAAAGAGAAAGAAAGAAAACAAAAAGAGAAAAAAAAACAAAAAAAGAAAAAAAAATCTCAACTTTCTACTAATCTAACATATAACTAACCAGAGTGTATACCTAAGTCTCTTACATGCTCGGAATGTATAAACATCAATTATAATAAAACCCGTATTCGCGCAGGATTCCTCTCCCAAGGGGCCCCGGAGCAGCCCGGTTTGAAATCTTCACTAAATAAAAGCCCTTGTTAGGATAGCCGAAATATCTGCATTTATATAATTCAAAAAGGGCTGCCATATTTTATAAAATAATTCAGTCTTTCGGTGCACCATATTTGTGAGGAAGTCAAGGGGGATATATTCCATAATTAATCTGTGCCAATTTGAAAGTCCAGGGGGGCCCTCAGCCACCCAGTTCACCAAAATATTTTTCCTTGCACTGAAAGAGAGAATAGTAAATAGTCTCTTCCCATGCATATCCAGAGATGAGAGGTTCGAAAAGCCCAAAAGGAGAGATACAGGGTCAACCCTAATTTCCGTTCCTAAAATTTCTGTCAGGGTATTTGCCACTCTAGTCCAGTATCTGCGGATTTTCTGACAAGTCCACAGACAATGTGCAAGAGTACCCACCTCTATTTTGCATTTGGGACACATTGGAGATGCTCCTGCCTTAAATTTTGCCAGTCGAGCCGGAGCTATATGGGCCCTGTGAAGTATCTTTAGTTGGATAGCCTGAGTTCTGTTACAGATAGCAATTCTTCTAGCATTTTCCCAAGTGTCATTCCACATATCCTCAGAGATTTCTAGCCCCAAGTCCTGCTCCCATGTTTTAAGCAGGTCATCCAAGTCTCCTGAGACTCCATCATGTAGCAAATGGTATATAGTACTAACGGAGGATGCCCCCGCTGGTCGTAAGACATTACGTTCTCTGTCTGATTTATAAAGACTATCTATTAATGTAGTCTTCCTCTGTATATAATCTCGAACTTGGAAGTATCGAAAGAGATCCCCATTAGGTATTCCGAATTTCAGACGCAGCTGCTCAAAGGACATCAGGATCCCATCTTTAAATAGGTCCCCTAAGCATGAGATGCCCCTGGATCTCCAGAGTTTAAAGGTGGCATCTGTAATCCCCGGTTGGAATCCCCATGCGCCTACTATTGGTGCATGGGGGGATGTTTTATGTGAGTTACCCTCATTTTGCCGCATTATATTCCAGGCCTTAATTGTGTTTAATATTATGGGATTTTTACAGTGGTCTGTAATGATTTTCCTCTTATCTGAAAATAAAAGGTTAATAAGTGGGTATTTTACTTGGGAGGCTTCGATATCCAGCCAAATTGATTGTGGATCAGATGAAACCCAATCAACTATGTAACTTAGTAGGGAGCTTAACTGATATTTCCTAAAGTCTGGGAAGTCCAGTCCTCCCTTTGCCTGTGGAAGCTGTAGCTTCTTCAGCTTAATAAGGGGCCGTCTAAGATTCCAAATAAAGGAGCCCAACCAGCCACATAATTTACGTAGGGCTATCCTTGGCAGCACCAGTGGGAGCATTCTCATAGGATATAAGAGACGGGGCAGAACATTCATTTTAATTAATGCTATTCTCCCTAGCCAGGAAGTCGGAAGGTCTCTCCATCGCTGGAGGTCTTGCCTTATCCTTTCCATTAATTGTACAAAATTAGCCCTATACAGCTGACCAAATACTGGTGTGATAAAAATACCTAAATTTAAGAAGCCCTCCAGGGACCAACGGAAGGGAAAAGGGGATCCGTCCATTAAGTGGGGTATCATAGCCAGACCACCCATTGGCATGGCTTCCGATTTTGAAAAATTAATTTTATAGCCTGAGAATGCACTAAATGTATTAATAACTTGAATTAGACGAGGCACTGACATTAAAGGATTACTGAGGAATAAGAGAACGTCATCTGCATAGAGGGTAATTTTGTGTTTACCTGTACCAATCCTCGGGGCCGTTATATTAGGATCAGTCCGGATGGCTTCTGCTAATGGTTCGATTATCAGTGTAAACAACAATGGTGAGAGAGGACATCCTTGACGGCAGCCCCTACCCACACTGAAGCCATCCGATCTTAACCCATTAGTAATAACAGCTGCTTTGGGGTCATTATACAATGTTGAAACCCATTTGGTAAACACCTGTCCAACGCCAGACCTTTCCAATGTGTAAAATAAATATGACCATTCTACCCTATCAAATGCCTTTTCCGCATCCAATGAAATTACTACTCCTGGTATCTTTCCCTGATGACAGGCTTGGATCATATTCAAGACCCTTCTGATATTATTGGATGATCTGCGGCCCTTAATAAATCCCGTCTGGTCCTCCTTTATAATATATGGCAGTACCCTTTCTAGTCTTAGTGCTAACATTTTTGAGAGAATTTTAAAGTCTACATTTAGTAAGGATATTGGTCTGTAAGATGCACAATCTTCAGGGTCTTTTCCTTTTTTGAGGATAAGAGAAATATTTGCTTCTTTCAGCGTGGGCGGGAGACAGACCTGACTATGCGCAAAATTATACATATCCATAAGTGGGTCAACCAATATTCCTGTAAATTCTTTATAGAATTCAGCTTGAAAACCATCCGGGCCCGGTGCTTTTCCGCTCTGAAGTTGCCTAATTGCCTCAAGTATTTCTTGGACTGTTAAAGGGGTATTTAGGGCCGACACCTGTTCCGGAGTCAGGCCCGGGAAGGTCAAATTTTTAAAAAATGACTGCATCCTCCTAATCCTTTCTTCACAATCCTGCGATCCATATAGTTCAGAATAAAATTCTTTAAAGGTCGCATTGATCTTTTTATGATCATTAGTCAGGGTACCTGTACTTTCCTTGATGGTCGGAATAGTTTGAGGGGCTTTCTTTTTCTTTGCAAGAAATGCTAAGTATCTACCCGGTTTGTCGCCATATTCATATAATCTTTGTGTCGCAAATAATATTTCCCTTTTAGCCGTTTGAGTAAGCGCGGTGTTTAAAGCTGTCCTAAGAGCTGTAATCCTCTGCAATTTTGTGATAGAAGGTCTATCAGCGTATGCTGTTTCGGCTGCTTTTAGGCGAGCTTCGAGCAGACGCTGTTGCTCTCCCTTCATTTTCCTCTGGGTCGCTGAATAGGAGATGATCAAACCTCGTGCATAAGCTTTGATGGTCTCCCACATCATTGACGGATTGCTAGCCGTACCAGTATTAATTTCTAAAAAAGTTTTAAGTTCTTGGGAGAAGTACTTTAAAAATTTGCTATCTTTTATCAGGAAGGGGTCCATACGCCAATGCCGAGCGGATGTCGCATTGTTCTTTACCTTAGTTTCCATGTATACAGCGGCATGGTCAGAGATTACTATAGTACCTATTTTACAGGTTGCTATAGAATTTAGAAAAATCGATGGGGCAAAAAACATATCAATTCTTGTGTGACATTTATGTGGATTAGAGTAGAAAGAAAAATCTCTACCCTGTGGATGGAGACATCTCCATGCATCTACCAATCCTAATTCTTTATTCAGGTCCGCCAGTTGTCTAGATCTGGGAGATACTCCAGCGGCACTCTTGGGAATCCTGTCTATTTCCGGATCCATAATACAAGTAAAGTCTCCCCCTATAATTGTATGACGGGCACCAAAGGCCATCAGTTTTGAAAAAGCTTCCGTTATGAATTTAAAGGGGTGTGCCGGGGGGCAGTACACATTTAAGATCCCATATTCCTCTCCATTTATGAGGGCTTTAATCAAAATATATCGTCCAGATTCGTCTTTTATCTGATTTAGAATTTTCAAAGGGAAGTTCTTCCGGACAAGGATAACGACTCCCCTGCTTTTTGAATTAAAAGAGGAAAAAAAGGCCTGATCAAATCCGCCTTGTCGTAATTTTAAGTGTTCTTTATCCGACAGGTGTGTCTCCTGTAGGAGAGCTATATCAACTCTCTCCTTCTTAAGATTTGATAATGTTTTCTTCCTTTTAACTGGCGAATTACTCCCCCTGACATTCCAGGTGCACCACTTAACCGACTGTTCAGCCATAATCATCTGGACAGATCCGAGACCTCTCGGGAGGGGAAACCCTATCTAGAACATCCCGAGCATGGAGCATACAAGATTTACAAAAGTAAAGACTCTCTGATACACTCAAAACAATATAACAAAAAACTCTTTCTAAGTATAAAAGATATAAAACATTCCGTATTGGAGATTTTCTCCCTTGTTCCCTGGGAGTGTCACTTCCTCTCCCACAGTCCATCTTACCCTCTTCCAACCAGTGCCCCACCCTTGACCCAGGTGTTCCTCAATAAAATGAGGAGAATTCAAATATAATATAAAGCTAGAGTTGACAGTGAACACCCCACCCCCACCCACATCTAAATATATTTGGGAATATTAATACCATATATAACTATAAGATTACAATCTCAACATGTAATACTTAAATATAATACCACAAAATAACAGGGGAAAGAAAAACAACCCCGCTCCTAAAAACAGAAGTAAAATAGAATAAGGTAACCACCTCTCCCCATCAACATTAACCAAACGCCCGAACATATATATATACTTACACACATAGGGGGAAAGATAAGAAAAGATGAAGGGATGTAAATCAAAATAATGGGAAAGGCAGACCAGCGTCCACAATCTCTTACAGTTTATTTAAGAGAGTCCAAGAATTCCTTAGCCTTCTCCGGTGATCCGAAGTTATATATGGATCCTTCGTGGCTAAGGCGTAGCGTCGCTGGATATCGTAAGGAGTACTGAATATTTAAGTCCCTTAAACGCTTCTTCGCCTCATCGAATGCCTTCCTCTTTCGGACCAAAGCTGCGGAGAAGTCCTGGAACAGCATGATCCTGGATCCTTTGTGGGTCATAGCTTGGGGATCTTTTCCCAGATTTCTTGAGGCTTCCAGGAGCATCTGCCTCTCCCTATAGCTCTGCAGCTGGAACAGGACCGGGCGTGGGCGCTGGGTTGAGCCGGGCTCACGTACTGTGACCCGGTAGGCCCATTCTGCCCTTACCTGGCCTGATCCATTATGCAGATTTAAAAGTTGTGGCAGCCAATGCTCTAAGAATGCTGTCAGCTGACCTCCCTCTTCCTGCTCGGGCAGGCCCAACAACCGAATATTTTTTCTACGACATCGATTTTCGAGGTCATCAATGTGGTTCTCTAGGTTCTGGACTCGATTCTCGAGAAAACGGATGTGGTCGGCTGCCGATTTTATCGCAGTCTCTGAGGCAGCGGCCTTCGACTCCACCTCTCTGACTCGGCACCCCAATTCCTGAATGTCTCTGCCCTGCTTCTGCAGCTCGGCTGATAGTGCTTCTCTGCTCTGCCGAGACTCATCGATAAAAGCATCAATCTTCGCCTCCCACCTGGCAAACATCTCCTCAAAGCTCATCTTCATTCGTAAATCTCCTGAAGTAGCTGAAGACACCTTTGTTGCAGCTGAAGAGGGAGAGGGTGGGGGAGGGGTCCCTGCTTTCTTAGAGCTGCCTGTTCCCTTCCCTTTACTCATTTTCCAGCTAGTATTAGACTATTTAAATGTACTAATAGGTAACTATTTAAGGTTAACAACTATTATAAATGGTTTAGTGAGTGTGGTGGGGGTGGATAGCCCACTTTGCCCAAGTTATGGGTAGAGCACTGTGGACTCAGTCTTGCTGGGTCGCCGCCATCTTGGATCCCCACGCCTCATCTTTACACAGGCCGCCCTCTTCCCTTTAACAAGGTATTCCAATTCCTTATTAAAGCACGACTCCCTCACACGACCTTTTCCTCCCTGCCTGACAGGTACATATTTATCAAGGACACTCAATAGTTGCTCCTTGAACAAGCTCCACCTATCAATTGCCCCCTTGCCTTGAAGCCTACTTTTCCAAGCCACGCATCCTAAGTCGTGCCCCACCGCATCATAATTTCCCTGCCCCCAGCTATAACTCTTGCCCTGCAGTGCACACTTATCCCTCCATCACAAGAGTAAAAGTCACCGAATTGTGGTCGCTGTCCCCAAAGTGCTCACCTACCTCCAATTCTAACACCTGGCCAGGTTCGTTACCCAGAACCAAATCCAGTATGGCCTCACGTCTTGATGTCCTGTCTACATATTGTGTAAGGAAACCCACCTGCACACATTGGACAAACACTGACCCACCTAATGAACTCGAGCTATAGCTTTCCCAGTCAATTTCAGGAAAGTTAAAGACCCTCACAACAACCACCCCATTACTGTCACTCTTCTCCTGAATCATCCTCGCAATCCTTTCTTCTACATCTCTCGGACTATTAGGAGGCCTGTAGAAACTCCTAACAGGATGACCTCACCTGTCCTATTCCTAACCTCTGCCCAAAAATGACGGCTCTTCATCCACCGTCTTTTCCACCCCGTAATACTATCTTTGACAAGCAATGCCACTCCTCTCCTGTGCGCTTTTATAGGGAAAAAACACCTACCCATGTAAGCTTGCACTGCACCAGCTTTCGGTCCCGGCTGCCCCTCCGGTCGTCGTCACTTCCCCCTGCTGCTCCCGCTCTTTCTGTGAAGCAAAAAAAGCCACCGCTGCCCGCTACCGGTAAGTAATTTTAAAACAAACTGTCTTACCTTAGCTGTAGCCTTCCGGGTTCGTTTAAACTCAGCTGCTGCTTGCACTCAAAATGAGTGTGTGGGGATGTGTGTGTGATTATGTGTCTGTGGGTAAATGCATTTCTTTATTTGGAATGACTTTTTATGTGTGCATGTGTGTGTTCTGTATCTCTGTTGGTCTGTTGGTCAGTTGGTCAGTATGACTGCATTCCTGTCTGTGGATGTGTGCGCATTCTTTATCTCGACGGAGGCATGTCCCTATATCTCTCAGTATGGTGGCATTTCTGTGTGGGCGTGTGTATGTAAAGTTTGGGTGTGTTAATATGTCAGTGTGTAGGTGTAGTCGCACACTTTAGTCTGATTGTATTCCTTTGTGTGTTTGTGAGGGTGCGGGTGTGTTTGTATGACCCTCAGGATCAGGTAATGTTTCTGTCTGGAGTTGGTTTCCCACATGTCCGTTTGACTGTTTCTGTGTATGTTCATGTGTTGAAGGTGGAGATGGGATGTGTTCATGTTTTTGTTTATCAGTATCTTCCAATGTCTCAACTTGAGTGTATTTGGTTATGTGGGTGTACTTTTTTGACTGAGTGGCACTTCTTGCGAGTGTGTGCATGTGGGTGTGTTTCTGTGTCTCTCAGGACCTGATTATATTCCTGTCTCGTCACAACACTCCCTCTCCTGAAAAAGGACGAGTGCACCCTATAACAGGTCACTGTGCACAGATTGCTCTCAATGGATTATACGTGGGAACCTGGGAGAAATCCAAACATCAGTTTCTCCACCGAATATCTACTGAAACCTGAACTGTTACTTCGGTTACTGGACCTATTGTTTAACTCGGGAAACAAGGCAAGGTAATAGTTACTAAGATGCAAGACGCTAGGAATCTCAATGGACCTGCGGGAACTTGGGATGCTTGCCCACTGATCCTTGAATGTTGGAGGACAGGTTAATACAATAAGTAAGGTGGCACATCATATACCACATGCCTCGACAAATTGCGGTGCAGATTATATGGGTAGGGAGGTGTTTCTCGCCTTTTGTAGGACTCTATACACTCACATGAACACAGAAATCTTCAAAAAGCTGATGAGAGGTGGAAAAGGTGACAGCGTTTAAGAAGTGAAACTGGTGAGTTGGGCGAGAGTGGAGACAATACCTTGTAGATAAAGATCCAGAAATTGTTCCCTCCAAAAACACCTCAATCTCCTCTTATCATTGTAGAAAAAAAGCTATTCAGAGTACGGTGTCACCAGCAGAGCTGACAAACTGCGCATTGACACTCTCTAATGACCCTTGATGTTTCTCTTTGGTGCATTTTGTGTTCTGGAGCTGAGCTGACCCCCCTCTGACAACGACAACCATCTTTCTACGTGCCAGATATGACACGCACTAGCTGGGAATGACCCCTGATTGTCCTTCAAATGAACATTGAGCGAGCCACAGGGATGCCAGAGTGTGTCACTCTCACCTTCCCTCTGGGATTCAGCTCTTGGCCCATGTTTGAAGCAAGAATGTCATACTAAACAAAAGTAGACATTTCTGGATTGCTCAGCATGACTGGCAGCATCTGTGGAGAGAAATCAGAGTTAACGCTTCGAGACGGGTGATGCTTTCTCAGGACCTGTCGCAACTTGCCTTCCCAACTATTTTTGTGTCAACTGCAAATTCGTCAACATCACATTTTTTTCCTTTCTCCAACTCATTCATATACAGAATATTGCATTCTTCATTTGGATATCATATAAAGTATTCAGTATTGTTATATGTTGGAGCTGAGTGTGCCTGTACAAATATTGCTGTGTATAAGAATTGATCATGTTTGCATGTAAATATTATTGTGCATTGTATCTGTTTGTGTTTATAAATAAACATTGTTTTGCTTTGGATTTGTTCTCGTTTAAACGTAAATATCATGAAACATTAGAACTGCTCATTTGTAAATATAAATATGGTTGTGTCTGGAAATGTTCCTGGTCATATTTGCTTCCTGTTTCCTTTTTTTTATCGATACTTTTATTCGAAATTTAACATTTTTACAAGTTTACAAAAATAAACAAACTCTCAAGTACAAACATTGATATACAATTAAATCTTCAATATATAATAAGCAAAATTTAGCAAAAGAAAAATGCTGCGAAAAAAACCCTCAACTAACGACAAATCTAACGTACAACTAACCAGAGTGTATATTGAAGTCTCTTACATTATTCAGATAAGAGAAAGAATAAAAGCCAACGGATATCACATAAATTGGGTAGTGAGATACATGCTGGGTATGTGTTAGCATCAAGTGTAACAAAACCCGTATTTGTGCGTGATTCCTCTCCCAGGGGGCCCCGGACCAGCCAGGTTCGTAATCTCAAATAAATTAAAGTGCTTGTTAGGATAGCCGAAATATCTGTACCCATATAATTCAAGAAGGGCTGCCATATTTCATGAAATAATTCGGTCTTTCGGTGCACCATATCTGTAAGCAAGTGAAGGGAAATACATTCCATAATTAATCTGTGCCAGTTTGAAAGTCCAGGGGGTCCCTCAGCCACCCAGTTTACCAAAATATTTTTCCTTGCACAGAAAGACAGACGAGAAAATAGCCTCTTCCCGTGCATATCCAGGGAGGGTAAGTTCGAAAAGCCCAAAAGGAGAGATACAGGGTCCACCTTAATTTCCGTTCCTAAAAATTCTGTCAGGGTGCTTGCTACTTTAGTCCAGTATCTACGGCTCTTATGACAGGTCCATAGGCAATGCACAATAATGCTCTCCTCTATTTTGCATTTGGGACACATTGGAGATGCTCCTGTCTTAAATTTTGCCAATCGATCCGGTGCTATATGGGCCCTATGAAGTATCTTCAGTTGGATAGCCTGAGTTCTGTTATAGATGGTGATTCTTCTGGCGTTTTCTCAAATGTCATTCCACGTTTCTGTAGAGATTTCTAGTCCCAATTCCTGATCCCATGTTTTAAGCAGATTGACCATATCTCCCGAATACTTCATCATGTAGTAAATAATAAATAGTACTGATGGACAATACCCCCATTGGTCGTCGCACTCTACATTCTCTATCTGATTTTTAAAGGCTATCTAATAAAGTAGTCTTCTTCTGTATATAATCTCGAATTTGGAAGTATCGCAAGGTCTCCATTAGGAAATCTGAATTTCTGACGCAGCTGTTCAAAGACCTCAGGACCCCAGCTTTAAATGGTTCCCCTAGACATGAGATACACCTGGATCTCTAGAGTTTAAAAGTGGCATCTGTAAACTCCAGTTGGAATCTCCATGCCCCCACTATCAGCACAAAGGGGGATGCTTTATGTAAGTTGCCCTCATTTTGCCGCATTATATTCCAAGCTTTAATTGTGTTTAGTATTTTATGGTTTTTACAGTGATCTGTAATGATTTTCCTCTTGTCTGAAAATAAAAGGTAAATAAGAGAGCATTTTACTTGAGAAGCCTCGATGTCCATCCAGATTGATTGCGGATCAGACAAGACCTAATCAGCTATGTAACATAATAGGGAACTTAACTGATATTTCCTAAAATCTGGGAAGTCTAATCCTCCCCTTGCCTGTGGCAGCTGAAGCTTCTTCAGCTTAATGAGGGGCCGTCTACGATTCCAGATAAAGGAACCCAACCAGCCATATAATTTACGTAGTGCCCGCCTCGGCAGCATCACCAGAAGCACTCTCATGGGGTATAGGAGACGGGGCAGGACATTCATTTTAATTAGTGCTATTCTACCCAGCCAGGAAATTGGAAGGTCTCTCCATCACTGGAGGTCCTGCCTTATCCTTTCCAGTAAACACACAAAGTTAGCCTTGCATAACTGACCAAACACTGGGGTAATAAAAATGCCTAAATCTCAGAAACCCTCCAGGAACCAACGAAAGGGAAAATTGGATTCATCCACTAAGTGGGGTATTATAGCATGGCCACCCATTGGTATAGCCTCCGATTTTGATAAATTAATTTTATAGCCTGAGAATGCGTTAAAAGTATTAATAACTTGGATTAAGTGAGGTACGGACATCAGAGGATTACTGAGGAATAGAAGACCATCATCTCCATAAAGGTTAATTTTATGTTTACCTGTACCAATCCTCGGGGCCGTTATATTAGGATCAGCCCGTATTGCTTTTGCTAGTGGTCCAATTGTTAGCTTAAATAACAATAGCGAGAGAGGACGTCCCTGACGGCAGCCCCTACCAACACTGAAGCTATCTGAACCTAATCCATTGGTAAACACAACTGCTTTGAGATCACTATACAATGTTGAGACCCATTTTGTAAACACCTTTCCAACGCCAAACCTTTCCAATGTGTAAAACGAATACGACCGTTCAACCTTATCGAATGCCTTTTCCATGTCTAATGAGACTACTACTCCTGGTATCTTTCCCTGATGGCAGGCCTGAATCATATTCAAAACCCTTCTAATATTATCGGATGATCTACGGCCCTTAATAAACCCTGTCCGATCCTCCTTTATGATATTAGATTACATTACTTACAGTGTGGAAACAGACCCTTCGGACCATCAAATCCACACCGACCCGCAACCCACCCATACCCCTACATTTACCCCTTACCTAACACTACGTGCAATATAGCATGGCTAATGCACCTGACCCGCACATCTTTGGACTGTGGGAGGAAACTGGAGCACCCAGAGGACTGAGAGCAAACTCCACACAGTCAGTCACCTGAGGCGGGAACTGAACCCGGGTCTCTGGCTCTGGAACCCTTTCTCGTCTCAATGCTAAAATTTTAGAAAGGATTTTAAAATCTACATTTAGCAAGGATATTGGTCTGCGTGACACACAATCCTCTGGATCCTTTCCTTTTTTAAGGATAAGAGAGATATTTGCTTCTTTCAGTGAAGGCGGGAAACAGCCCTGTCTATATGCATAGTTATACATGTCCATAAGTGGACCAGCCAATATTTCTGTAAATTCTTTATAGAATTCAGCTTGAAAACCATCTGGGCAGGTGCCTTACCCTTCTGAAGTTGCCTGATTGCATCAAGTATTTCTTGGACTGTTTGGGGAGCATTTAAGACCGACACCTGTTCCGGAGTTAGGCCCGGAAAGGTCAAATTTTTTTTAAAAAAATGATTGCATCCTCCTAGTCCTGTCTTCACAATCTTGCGATTTATATAAATCAGAATAAAATTTTCTAAAGATTGCATTAATCCTTTTATATACATGAGTCAAAATGCTCATACTTTCCTTGATAGACGTGATAGTTTGAGGGGCCTTTTTTTTTTGCAAGAAATGCTAAGTATCTACCCAGTTTGTCGCCAAATTCATTAACCTGTGTTTTGCAAATAATATTTCCCTCTTAGCCGTTTGTGTAAGCGTGGTGTTTAGTGCTATCCTAAGGGCCGTAATCCTTTGCAATGTGATAATAGAAGGTCTATCAGCGTATGCTGTTTCAGCTGCTTTTAAGCGAGCTTCGAGCAGACGCTGTTGTTCTCCCTTTAATTTTTTCTGGGTCGCTGAGTAGGAGATGATCAATCCTCGCACGTAAGCTTTGATGGTCTCCCACATCATTGATGGGTTGCTAGCCGTACCTAAATTAATTTCTAAAAAAAGTTTCAAATTCTTGAGAGAAGTACTTTACAAATTTACTATCTTACATCAGGAAGCGGTCCATACGCCAGTGTGGAGGGGATGTCCCATTGTTCCTCGCCTTGGTTTCCATACATACATCAGCGTGGTCGGAAATTGCTGCACTACCTATTTTACAGGATGATATGGAATTTTAAAAAATCGAGGAGGCAAAAAACATATCAATTCTGGTATGACATTTATGTGGATTGGAGTAAAAGGAAAAATCTCTGCCCTGTGGATGAAGACATCTCCATACATCTATTAATCCTAATTCTTTGTTCAGATTCACCAGTTGTCTACATCTGGGAGATACTCCTGCAGTATTCTTGGGAATCCTATCTATTTCTGGATCCATAAGACAATTAAAGTCTCCCCCTATAACTGTATGACGGTCACCAAGAGCCATCAATTTTGAGAAGGCTTCCATTATAAATTTATAGGGGTGTGCCGGGGGCAGTACAAATTTAAAATTCCATATTCCTCTTCATTTATAAGGGCTTTAATCAGAATATATCGTCCAGATTCGTCTTTTGTCTGATTTAGGATTTTGAAAGGAAAATTATTCCGAATAAAAATAACAACTCCCCTACTTTTTGTGCTAAAAGAAGAAAAAAGACCTGACCAAATCCACCCTGTCGTAATTTCATGTGCTCTTTATCAACTCTTTCTTTCTCGAGATTTGATAATATTTTCTTCCTTTTAACTGGCGAATTACTCCCCTTGACATTCCAGGTGCATCACATAACCGACTGATCACCCGTAATCGTCTGGGCAAATCTGAGACCCCTCGGGAGGGGAAACCCTATCCAGAACATCCCAAACATAGAGCATATAAAATTGACAAAAATAAAAGCTCTCTAATACACTCACAGCAGTATAATAAGAAACAATTTCTAAATAATAAACAAAAGTATTTAAATGGAGATTTTCCCCCTTGTTCCCGGGGGTGTCACTTACTTTCCAAATGTCCATCGTATCCTCTCCCAACCCTTGACCCAGGCGCTCCTCAATAGGATGAAGAGAATTCAGATATACAACAAAGCTAGAGTTAACAATGAGCACCCGACCCCCACCACCCCCCCACCCACACCAACACCTGGATATATTTGGTAATGTTAATACCATGTATAAACCTATATAACTATAAAATTACCAACTCAACAAATAATAATTAAATATAGTAACACAAAATAACATGGGAAAACAACCCTGCTCCTAGAGACAGAAGTAAAATAGAATGAGGTATCCACCTCCCCCACGAGCATTAACTAACCACCCCGCCTCCCGGCTTATATATATAGAATATTAAAAAAAACAAGGCGGGGGAGAAAACCGTTGAATAGAGAACAAATAAATAAATCCCTCCCCCCACCCCGCAAGATACTATTACACAGTAAGGTAAAAATAAGGGAAAAGGGGGGATATAAACCGTAGTCGGGGGAAGGCAAACCAACATCTATTATCTCTTACAGTTTATCTGAGAGTGTCCAAACATTCCTTAGCCTTTTCTGAAGTTATACACGGATCCTTCATGGTTAACGCGTAGCGTTGCTGGGTAGCGTAAGGAGTACTGAATATTTAAATACCCTTAAACACTTCTTCGCCTTATCGAATGCCTTCCTCTTTTGGACCAGAGCTGGGGAAAAGTCCTGGAATAACATGATCTTGGATCCTTTATAGATCATGGCTTGGCAATCTTATTCAAGATTTCTAGAGGCTTCTCGGAGTATCTGCCTCTCCTTATAGCTCTGCAGCTGGAACAGAACCAGGCGGGGACGCTGGTTCAAGCCGGGCCCACGTATTGCATCCCGGTAGGCCCATTCCACCCTTACCTGGCCTGATCCAACTTCCAGATTTAAAAGTTGTGGCAGCCACTGCTCGAGAAACGCTGTAAGCTGGCCTTCCTCTTCCCGTTCGGGAAGGCCCAGCAAACGAATATTTTTTCGACGACCTCAATTATCGAGGGCGTCAATGTGATTCTCTAAGGTCTGGACTCTCGATTCGCCCCTCCGACTCGGCGCTCGATTTCCTTAATGTCTCGGTCGTGCTTTTGCAACACGGCAGAGAGTGAGTCCCACCGACTTCGGGTTTCTTCAATAAAAGCGTCGATCTTCGCGTCCAGTTTAGAGATGATTTCCACAAGACTCGCCACTGAAGGTTAATCCCCCGGGGCAGCTGCAGACGCCTCTGCTGCAGCTGCAGAGGGTGGGGCAGGGTTCATGCTTGCTGAGAGCTGCGGGTTCCCTTCCCTTTAGTCATTTTTACTGAAGATTAGATTGTTTAAATTTAATACTAAACAGATAATTAAATTATCCAGCTATTTTAAATGATTTGGTGAGTGTGGTGGGGGTGGTGGTTGTGAATTGGAGTTGTTCCAATTTATGTGTATAGAAATTATTTTGTGTTGGAGCAAACACATCACCACAACACCAAGGAGAAGGAAGCACTAAAATCACTAAGAAACGATAAGAAAATAATCATACCACCAGAAGACAAAGGCAGAATGACGGTCACCCTGGACAAAGCAGACTACATCCAAAAAGCGCAAAACCAGTTGCAGATACCAACACTTACCAAAAGAGGGTGTTTGACTCCACCCCACAGTTCACCAATAGGATAAACAACACAATGAGCAATCTACAACAAAAAAACGGACAGATAACCTGGTTTGGCCTGCAAAGAATGAAACCTGAAAGCAACAACACCCCCAGATTCTAAAGTGCACAAACCAGACATCCCACTCCGACCCATAGTATCACTACCAGGGACACCATCGCACAAACCGGCTGAAGAACTACAGCAGAAACTGAAACGCCTGATCACCGGATCCAGACACTCTATACAATCAACACAGGAATTCTTGGACATCATCAGAAATATACACATAGACAAGAAAGAAACCATGTTCTCATTCGATGTAACGGCACTGTTCACATCTATCGACAAAACCCTAGCCAGACAAACAATAGCCAACCTGCTGGACATACAGAACAGACAACAGGACGTTGAACCTATCAACAAAGACGGCATACTCAAACTACTGGACCTGTGCCTCACAACACACTTCACATTTAACAACCAAATATATGAACAAATCACCGGCACACCCATGGGCTCACCCATCTCTGGACTCATAGCAGAAGCCGTAATGCAAAGATCTTCCTGCAAGTTCAACCCAAAGTCTGGGCCAGATATGTGGATGACATCTTTGTAATCATTAAAAACACGGAAATAGAGAACACACACCGGACCATCAACGCCACACTCACAGGAATCCGATTCACTAAGGAGGAAGAAAAGGACAACCAACTCCCATTCCTAGACGTGATGGTACAGAGAACACCTAATGGACAATTCACCACAAAAGTATTCAGGAACGCTACTCACACAGACCAAATCCTGAACTACGAAAGCAACGACCCCAACACACACAAAAGAAGGTGCATCAAGACACTATTGAAAAGAGCCACAACACACTGCAGCACACCAGTACTGCATAAAAAGGAAGAAGAACACCTATACAATGTATTCGCCAAAAATGGATACCCCCGCAACTTCATCAACAGATGCCTAAGGGAAAGACAACAGAACAAGGACAGGCCACAATCAAAAGGACTAGCCACACTGCCATGCATCCAGAGCATTTCCAAACTAGCAGCCATACTTCTGCTACTACTGGGACTCCTAACATCACACAAACCAACAGCCACTCTCAGACAACAACTCACCAGAACGAATGACCCGATACCGAGCATGAGCAAAACCAATGTCGTGTACAGAATCCCATGCAAGGACGGCGCAAAACACTACGTAGGACAAACAGGAAGACAGCTAACAATCCGCATCCATGAACCCAACTAGCCACGAAATGACACGACCAGCTATCCTTAGTAGCCACACACGCAGATGACAATCAACATGAGTTCGACTGGGACAACACTACTATTATAGGACAAGCCAAACAGAGAAGAGCCATGGAATTCCTAGAGGCATGGCACTCATCCATAGATCCAATCAATGAGCACATCGATCTGGACCCAATATAACGACCACTGCAATGGACAGCTGGAACTGACAACTGGAAGCGGCAGTTTCAAACCACTACAAATGCCAGAGGAAAGATCACAGAAGCGCTTCACAGGAGGCTCCCAAGCACTGAGGATGTCACCTAGACAGGGGACGAAACGTCTGCAACACAAATTCCCAGCTCGGTGAACAGAACCACAACAACGAGCACCCGAGCTACGAATTTTCTCACAAACTTTGAATAGTTAAAGATTGTGATGAGCAGAGTTTAAATTTAGCGGGTTCAGTGGAGAGTAGTTATGAGAGCTTCAAATGTGATGTAATAGAGACATAATTAAATCACGAGTAATGGAGAGGATTGAAAACAGGGTAAGAGAGAGGTGTTTGGATACAGGGGAATAGAGAGGGTTAAACGGAGGTAAAGACAGGGTTAAGTGAAGAGTAATAAGGGTCGGAATAATGTCAGACAAAGAGGAAGAGGATTAATTACAGCGCAGGGAATAGAGAGGACTGAATGCAGATAAAGTCTTAAATACGGAGTAACAGGGAGATTCTCATATTCAGAGAGACAAGGTGAAAGGGAAATCAGGAGAAAATGAAGCAATGGGGAAGAGTGTGGGTTGCATAAGGGAACAGTGATACAAATCAATGCAGATTAGCAGGGAGAGGTTTGCATACAGGGAATAATAAATGCTTAAATATAGGGACAAAGACTGGCAAAATACCGGGCAATAGCAATGAATAAATACTGGGTAAGAGAGACGAGTTTTAGCTTTACTCAATTTGGGGGTAGCGGTGGGCACAGTCCTCTCTTCCAATTTCCAGGCATCAACATTGAACTTTGGCTCTCAGAGCATCCATTCCCACAATCAGTTGTCTCCATGTTGCACTGCTTCCCGGGACTACCTCTTCCCACATCACCGACAGCTCCCTCATTCCCACTCCAGTTGTCATTACACCCCATGCAACCCTCCTCCTCATTCCTTCCCTTTACCTCCTGCCTTTGCTTTGTCATGTAGAGCAGTGTGGACTGACGTTATGCCCTTCTGCTGTTGTTGTGCTGAGGTGTGGGAGTGAAAGGCCTTCTGCTCTTCTTCTTTACCAATTCAGAATGAGCGAAAGTGTCTCCCCCACTTCCTTTGCATCATTCCCAAGAAAGGTTTTCTTTTTGATTCATTCACAGGATGAGGGCATCGCTGACCAGCACCAGCATTTATCACCCATCCCGAATTGCCTCCAGGGCTGTTAAGTGTCAACTACATTGTTGTACGTCAAGAGTCCCCTGTAGTCCTGACCTGGTAAGGATGCAGTTTCCTCTCTGAAAAGCATGAGCTAATCGCCAATTGACCTGGGTTCATCATCCGACTCTTCAATTTTAGGTAGTCATTGTATTTAATCTTCATCATCTTCCACAGTGGGATTTGATCTTGAGTGCGCAGAACATGACTTGGTTTCCTGCCTCAATAGAGAGGCGATAATACTGCAAAGCCGTCAGCTCTACCTCAGTTACGCTCTCGTCCTGTGAAACAGGCTGGAGAAGGGGCTGAAGAAGAGCTGTATGGTCTCCTGTACCAGAATAACAGGCCGGAGAGGAGCTAAATGGCCGACTTTTTCCAGTGGTGTAGGCTGGAGAATGAGCTGAATGGCCTCATCCTGTTCCTGTGGGACAGATTGGCGAAGGGATGAATGGCCTCCTTCTCATCCAATATTGTTGGGTATGTTAATGCCAACAGCAGTCTCATTCATCATTGAAAGCTAAGCAATGCTTTATCCCCTGAATTAAAAAAAAAATCAGTCCGTGAAATTTCCAAGTCTCTGCCCATTTGTTCTCCACATTTTAAATAAAGGTTAATTTCAGTTTTCCAAATATTAACTCTATTCAGTGTTAGTTAGTTGGATATGTTCATGTGCAATTTACCCCTTTAACGAGTGAAATGGGCAGGCAAATGGCAGATAATGTTGGAAGTAAGGAAGCTTCATTCTTTTTGGGAGAGATAATATAAATTAAGCGGATGAATTCTAGTGGGGACTTAACATCAAGAGTTGGAGGTGTATACTTCTTTTTTGGAAAGTGACGGGAACGTTGAGCAGATTTGTCAAAAAAAAGTTATCCAAAGTCGAATGGAATGCAAAGGAAAGGGGAATGTTATTTTACCTGTATAAATCACCGCTTCAGACACACCTGGGGGAAACAGCCCAGATTTGAACTCTTGAATATCATATGACTTCCATTAGGTTAAACCTGAGCTCCACCCACTACAGCACACCGCACTTTAGGAAGCATGTCAATGGAATGGATGCTTTGAAATGGCATGTTTTCTCAGTGGTTCGCATTGCTGTTTTACAGCACCAGGGACTGGGCGTTGATTCTAACCTCGGGTGACTATCTGTGTACATGCTCTCCGTTCTTGTGTTGGTTTTCTCCTGGTGCTCTGGTTTCCTCCCACAATCCAAAATATACATGTCAGAAACATTAGCCGGGCTGAGCTGCTCATGGTGTTCAAGGCTGTGTAGGTTAGGTGCATTCGTCATGGGTAAGTATAGGGCAGGGGAATGTGTCTGAGTGGTTTACTCTTCAGAGGGTAGGCATGGACTTGCTGGGCTGAAGGGCCTAATTCCACACTTTAGGGATCGTATTCAAGGCCGTTGGAGGTGGTTAATAGTCATTGGAACTAAATAACAGGACATTTAACCGCTGTGACCTTGTCACAGCATTCAGTGTCTGATTTGTAGCCAAACTCCATATACCTGTGTTTGTGCCGTATTCCTTACAAACTATGCTTAAGAAAAAGAAATCTATCGCAGATATAAAATTAACATCTAATCCAGCATCCACTCCACTTTGTGGAAGAGAGTTCCCATCATCCAACACCCTTTGTGTGTGGCAGTGATTCCTAACATCTCTCCTGAACACATTAGCCCGACATTGCAGACTATATCCCTTTATGTTTGAATCCACAAACAGTGGAAATTGGTGATCTTTATAAACACTATCTTCTGAGTTCTGGAGAACGGTGGCCTAATTTGTAGTCTCCCACATGAATGGTTGGAGAACTGTGAAGACCCTCTTTGAGGCTCCCTCAGACTTGCAGTAAAGAGTCAAGGGGAACACTAAGCGGATCTTTATTCTCAAAGGTTTTCAGAATGTGACAGAGAAATGGGTGCAACTGTCCAAGCTGCAGAAAAGCGTGCAGAATCTACCCCTGGTGCAGGCTATGGGTGTCGATGTCACAGAGGATTTTCAGGAGGTGAAGAGCCAGAAAGCCTCACTCTTTACCTCCAAAGCCACCAAGAAAATCCACCCGGTCTGGGGACCACACTGTGGAGCAGGACGGAACGTGCTCATGTTTGGTCTTCGACAAATTGCACAGGGAGAGCTCGATGCTCAGCATCTTGAAAGGGAGAAAAATCAGTCTGTAACGTTATCTCATCCTGACATCCTGAGGATAAGCAAAACCCTTTGTGCCATATTACATGACATGAATCTCACAGATAGCGCATCCTCCCAGTCATTACATTCTATTGTGCAGGTTTTAAATGACAACATATGGAAGAGGCTGGACCAGCCACTATCACTGGAGGTGCTGACCAAGGCTCTCGACTCCTTCGAAAAGAATAGGCCTCGCGGAAGTGATAGCGTATCAGCCGTGTTGTATTCGACTCTGTGAGAGTTGATTGGACAGGACTTGGTGAAAGTGGACAACAGGGAAATTGAGATGTTGAATATTTGACTCAGTGACAGGCCACTGTCAAAAACTGTGCATTTATAAATAAAGGGTGATTAATGACAAGATGCTAGAATATGAGCATTGATTTTACTCCCAGATATTGTTGCTGCCAAAGTGCATCAGGATCTTGGCTTCTTCATGTTCCACACATTCCCACTCCAACCCCTGTTCCACCCCAGCAAACCCCACACCACAAGATGTCCTGAAGTTGTTCTGTGACATTCTTGACCCTCGGCACTGTTGAGACAATATACCATCCTGTACTCTGGCTAGTCAGAACTGATGATTTTGAAAGAGTCAGTCAGTCATGTTAGCTTTGTGCATGCTGTCATTTGAAGTTAACACAATACCGCATTAACTTTATAAGTGAGGTAAAACTTAAACAGAAACGTAATACTGGAGAGTTGGGGCTCAATGTCCATTTGAGTGAGGCATTTGTTCACCAGATTGATAGGTGGACAACAAGGGTTCAATTGAGAGGGACTGCGATGATGTAAACCCATGATTCGATTCCTCGAAGTAAGAAGGGTCTGAGATGAGTAAAATTTTCCAGAGAATAATGGAAACATCTGGCGATAAATGGACGGAAAGGCATTTTGTTGCCTCTTGCTTTAGGGTGAGAAAAATCATCTGAAATTTTGTCGATGGCCTAAAACCTTTCCAAGAGTGAAATGAATGTACAATGCCTCACATTTCTCTGCATTATGCTGCACAGACTATTTGGTCCTTGTTTACTCACTGAACCTGCACTTTCCCTACTCAGTGCTGCTACGTCCTCCTTGCATATTATTGACAACTTAATATTGTGTTCTAATTTAAGGTAATGCATGATCCCATTGTCTATCTAAGTCATTGATCGAAATTATGGTGGTGTCGCAAGAAATGATCCTTGTGTCACTCACTAATACCCGTCCGACATAATGGTAATGACATAATTACTCCTGCTCTCTGTTTTTTGTCCTCTATCAGTCCTCAAGCCAAGTCCCATTTCCCCATTTCGACGGGCCTCATTGACAACATTGACCCCAACCGCAATCATTTCCAGAATTGTACATTTCTACATCCTTGTGCGTGCAAACCCCTCTCTGACCTCAGTCCTCCATCTTGCTTGAAACTGCTCTATCCCATCTACCGTCAGGTGTTTTAGGTTTCTTCTCTGTACATGTGCAGCACACTGCAGGTGAACAGGGAATATCTCACCCTCTGTCTTGCTGTAGAGATCATGTGTGATTCAGAGTCAGATCTGAAACATGTCCAGGGCGCAGTTACCCTGGTAGGATGTTCTGTATTGATTGTAGCTTATGTAACCATTCAGGGCATTTTGAAGTAAATTATTTTTACCTGTTTCAATTATTGTCTGGATTGGAGAAATTATGTTCGAATCAGACACTGTCTGTGCACAAGGTGAGGAATTGCATTGCGATGATGAATTCATTAAAACCGACAGTGCGTCATCACCAATAACCAACGATGATCCCTGCACAGAATAGTCGCTGATAACCATGGAAAACTCATCCCAGAGCTGAGGAGAATGTTTCTCAGAGAGACACTCAACAATTGGATTTTAATTTCCAAATGTTCAAAGTCGAGGGAATGTCGAAACTGAAATGAAATGAGAGTTTATAAAGTTCGATAGATGGTGCTGTGGTGTCAATGCTGGCATCCAGGGTGGCACAGTGGCTCAGTGATTAGCCCTGCTGCCTGACAGAGAGAGCGCGGGTGGGTATGGGTGCGTTACCTTTTGCAGGGTCAGTGTGGACTTGATGGGCCCATTGGTCGGCTTCCACGTTGTAAGGATTCTATCAGGTCATTCAATATACATTTTACTCTGGTTGGTCCTGACCGATTGAGATTTGTACAATCATGCAAATCACAGTTGCAAAAATAATCTGTGACCACTGGGAGTTCACTCACAGCTGTCACTTGTTTGTTCAAATTCTTAAATAAATGAAGTGAACCACATTGTAATGTAACAGTCCCCCAGGCGATGCCAACGGGTATAAATGAAAGGCTTTGAGATTACATCACCTTGGCATTGAGTACAGGGAGATTGCCTGCGCACAGAGATTCAGGCAGACAATGGCATTTTCATTCTTCTATTTGCAGAAATTATTTTACATGACCCTTCCGATTGTAACAATCCCCGGTAAGTGCGGTACACGATTGAAATTGTGTCCATCTGTCTGATGGTGGGCTTCAGGTTCACGCTGTCACTGACAATGATATATAGATAGGTTGTGCCCAAAGTTCACACAGTGGCAGGAGCTCGGTAATTTATTGTCAGATTACAGGGACACTGTGGATTCCATGTCATCGCAGGTTCCACAGGAATTTCCTTTTAAATTATTCGTCTCTTCTGTGAACCTTCCAGAAATGCGCAATCCAATCGGAGATTACGGAGAGTTTCAATGGAATTAAGGCAAGGAATCACTTTAGAAACATATAAGCGGTGATATTCGATGTAGAGAATGCAATATTAGTGAGTTTGTGTTTGATTCTGGTGTTGAAGAGAATTAGCAGTGGGCTTGCGCGTGCATCTAAATTTCAGAGTTAACTTGGATTTATTTGTGTAATTGCAGCAGTTTGTTTTAATACTTGCGTTTGGAGTTTGGCGATGGGCTGAATGGCTTTGTGCACGAATGATCTGTTGTTTAGTTTTGATGGTTGCAACCGAGCATGGTATTAATGGGGCCTCACAACTTTGTAGGTGAGTTCTGGAATTTTTAATTAAGGAAGAAACCCTTATCGAGAAAGCTTTACTTTCAATTTTATCATTTTTGTCATTTAGTTTTGTCCCTGTACGACCCTGGATATGAGTGGATGCATAGATTTGTGCTCATGTAAATGAAATGCGAGTTTTAGTAAATGACATTACCTTGTATGTTGATCACAGTGTTGGGACAGAAGAAAATCTCTGAAGAAACTGTTTCAAGCTGTGTATATTGATGCTCAGATGTGCGGTATCTCCAGGAAGACATTGACTGCAATTCCAGTTGTGAATTGGCATTCAAAAGCCATTTATCCAAGTGATCGATACAGGGAGTCTGGTGTGAATAGTTTTTGATGGCTGTTTTGTTTGGAACGACATTGTTGGGAGTCGGGTTTTGTGTAATATATGAAAGTCGGAGCGTTTCGTTTCCTGTATGCATTGTTTGAGATTAACAAGAATTATACTTCATTGCCTTTGAATCTGCTTTATAAGCACGTAATTTGATTTCTTCTGTTTTATCATAAGTTCTTTCGCAATAACTTTCATTTTTTTAATGGATGCAGAGCAGGTAGCCAGTTTACTCAATTGATGTAGACATGAATAAGCTCTTTCAGTGCCATAACTTTCCTGCAGTTCTGCGGGATTGAAGAAAGACAGGAGTTTTAAAGTGCATTCACTCAGTGGGTAGAATGCACTGAGAAGTGTTAAATTGAATTTCAGATGCATGTGGCTAATTTCCAGTTGTTTTTCTGAAGAAGTCTTCGTGGCTTCATATGTTTACACTGCATGAAGCAGTTTCGCTTCGGGAGGAATATTACTAACTAAGTCTAGAAGGTAAGAATTAATCAATTCCTTAGGTTAATATGATTACCGTATTTAGGTATTCTCATTACTAAATAAAGTTCTTTTTTTAAAAAAAAGACGTGTTGTGAAATCTTGTTCTGTCTATGAGCTGCTGAGTATTTGTATTATCACTTTCCATGTTAATTGCATCTGACATTATTAGAGCACAACAGAGAGTCAGAGAGACTTGATTATTTTGTAACGTCAAATTTTCTGGCACAATGGATTGGAAACACAAAATTCAATGTTTGTAGGAATGAGCTCTCTGTTTCATTTTGCGTAAGGTCGCTTATTCAAAAAAATTCAACAAGCATATCCTCAAGAGTATTTCAGTCAGACAATGCAGAGAACACAATAAAATAGTCACATCTACGGATTTGAATTTGGCATTATCTGTTCACTGAATTTACAAGCGAAAATGGAACATTTTCTAAATATGACAAGGAATGGTTTACTTCCCAAAACAAATTCTGTGGGATTCCATGAATCAACAGATCCTCAATTTATCATCACAGATAGTGGTTTGTCACTTCAACGACGAAACCAAACTTTCTCGGCTCTGTCAGCATCCACCGTCAAATTTTTCCACCTTCTCATTTTTTTTGTACTATATTGATCAGAACATTTCAGGCAAACGTATATGGAGGATGGGAAAGTCTGTGGCTGTAAGAGCTGTTGCCCTCGTTGTGATATTTTAATTGTCAGTGCTGACTTTCACGAATTACTGGAAAGCTATTGTTTTATAAGTTGGTGCATTGTTTTTGGAAATTTGGGGAAAAGAAACATCAAAGCAAGGCAATTTAAAAAGGAGGAAGATTAGACAAAGTTGGACACCACATGGTCAGCCAGAGAGAAATAGAGAGAGAGATAATCTATTACTGGTATCTGACACAGCAGTGAATCTGCACAGCTCCTGCCTTTGCTGTTTGAGTCCATTTGTTTCTGGACATCGGAGTGCATCTGGGAAAACAAAACAGCAAAAATCAGAGCTGTTCTTGGAGGAACTTGTGTGTAAGAGTTCACAACATTGGAGCAGATAAGGGCATGGTGTTTAGGTATAACCTTGCTGCCTTTTGTTGTGTCAGTCTACAACAGCGAGTCGAGCGAGTTCATTCTTGGGTATTAATTTTATTGAGGTCTGTCTCTTGATTAAATTGTAAAGGTAGAAGTCATTGGTTATAAGTTAGCCCGGAGAAGTGTCTTTTAGAGCTCTGCGGCTGTGGTATTTTCTGGGTCTGTAGATTATTGAGGTGCAAAGATGACTTTTAGTGGACTGATGACCTCTTCCTGTCAGGTGTGGGAGATGAGGGAAAGCTTCCATTTACTGAAGATTATGTCTGCAGTAAGTGTGTTTGTTGTGAATCCTGTCAAGTCGCCATGGATCGATTGCAGAAGCAGTTAGAGGCAAAGAGAAATTTCCAGGAGATAGGGAGTGGGATGGCAATCATTTACAGGAAGAAGGGAAAACCACAGATATAATCTTGGAGATGGGACACCTCCAGGAAAGCTTGAACAGGGAGATGGATAGTGGAGAATGCTGTAGAATACAAAGGCTGATGTAAAGACAGAAAGGGAGCTAAGAGGATAGGGAATTTGTGTTTTTAATAATGGATAACATTAAGCTGTAATTGGACAGGATATTCCTGCGATTGTGTCCAGGGAAGATTTTTGTGTGGAACTGAGAAATAAGAAAAAAAGATCACTTTATTGGGGTTGTATTATTGACCCATGAATAGTAAGTCGGGAGTCGAAAAAAATTCGTAAGCAGATATCGGTTATCTGTAAGAATAATAGGGTGGTAATAGTAGGGAATTGTAACGTTTCAAACGTAGTCTGGGACTGCCAGAGTGTTAAGCGTTGAGATGGAGAGGAAGTTGGTAAGGGTGTACAAGAATATTTTCTGATTCAGTATGCAGATGTCGGTACTCGTGCATGCTCAAAACTTGACCTACTCTCAGGAAATAAGGCAGGCCAGGTGACTGACGTGTCAGTGGAAATCACTTTGTGGCCAGCGAACATAATTCAATCATTTTAAACAGTGGCCAATTTTGAAAGTACCTGGCAAGAACTTTCAAAAGCTGACTGCAGGGAAATGTTTGTCAGTGAAGCGATGGTTAGAAAATGGGAAGCCTTCTAAAATGAAATAGCGATGGTCCAGAGACGGTATTGTCCTGTTCGGCTGAAACGCAAGACTGGTAGGTGCAGGAATGCTGGATGATGGAAAGAATTGAGGTTTTGGTTAAAAGAAGGACGCATATGGCAGGGATAGACAGCAGATATCGAGTCAGTTCTTACAAGTGCATAAGGGGAGTAGCAGTATACTTAAGGGGGAATGGATGCAGGTTTACGCGCTGAGCTGGAAGATTCAGTTAGAAACATAGAGTCATGCTTACTTTGGATAAATTAGATTAGATTACTTACAGTGTGGAAACAGGCCGCTTTGGAAAGCTCAGGAACTGATTGTCAGGAGACTTGCTGCGATACTTGTATCATTGTCAGTAGGTGAGGTGCTGGAAGAGTGGAGGTTGGCGAACATAGTGCCAGTATTTAAGAAATGTGAGAAGGGCAAGCCAGGGCAGAATAGACTCGTGAGCCTGACATTAGTGGTGGGCAAGCTGTGAGAGAATCTTCAGGGACAGGATTTACATGTATTTGGAGTGGCAAGGACTGATTAGGGGCAGTTGACATGCCTTTGTACATGCGCTATCATGTCTCACCAACTTAACCGAGTTTTTTGAAGAAGCATCAAAGAGGATTGATGAGGCCGAACAGTGGATGTGATCAATGTGGACTTCAGGAAGGTGTTCAAACTGATTTGTCATGATAGACAAATTCGTAAGATTAGCTGGCATTGAACTCAGGGAGACCCAGCTATTTGGGTACAAAACTGGCTTGTGGGTGGAAGACAGAAAGTGGTGGTGTCGGCTCGCTTTTCAGACTCGCGGCCTGTGACCAGTGATGTGTGAGTGGAATTGATGCTGGATCCACTGCTTTTTGACATTGATATAAATGATATGAAATTGACAATTTACATTCTAGTTCGTAAGTTTGCAGATGACACTAAATTTAAAGTGGGATTTGACAGGGAAGATGGTTTATGAGATGGGCCAATGATCCGAGGAGTCGCAGACAGAGTTTCATTTAGATGAATGTGAGGTGCTGCACATTGAAAGGCAGCACAGAGCAGGACATACACAGTTATTGATAAGGTCCTGGACATTGTTGCTGAACAAGGACAGCTTGGAGTGCAAGATCATAGATCCTTGAAAATGATTTCTGAGATAGAGAGGTTGGTGAAGACGATGTTTTGCGTACTTTGCTTTACTGATCAGACCATTGAGTATAGGAATTGGGAGATCATGTTGTGCCTGTGCAATACATTGTTTAGGCCACATTTAGAATATTGTGTGCAGTTCTAGTCTCCCTCCAAGACGTTGAAAAATTCAAAAAGTTTCAGAAGAGATGTTGCCAGGGTTGGAATATTTGATGTATAGGGATAGGCTGAATACGCTGGGTCTGTTTTCCCTGGAGTGTCGTAGGCTGAGGTGTAACCTTCTGCGAGTTTTTGAAGTCATGAGGTGCATTGAAAGTAGTAACAGAGAGGGTCTTTTCTCTGTTATGGGGGAGTCTAGAACTAGAGGGGATAGTTTTACGGTGAGAGGACATGAATTTAAAATGAATTCAATTGGCACCTACTTCACAGAAGTCATGGTGCGGCTTTGGAATGAATTATCAGAAGAAGTGGTGGTGGCTGGGACAATTACAAAATTTAAGAGATGTTCTGATGGATAAATAAATAGAAAGGGTTGAGAGGAATTCATGGGCAAATGAGACTGGGTTAATTTAGGATATGCATTCGGCATGGATAATTTGGACTGAAGTGTGTGTTTCCATGCTACACCATTCCATGTGTCTAGCCGTGGCCAGAGTGCTGAGAACAATTGAATAAATGTTCCATAGTAGTTAAATTTATTTAAACCCGACATAAGGTAGATTTTAAACTTTGTTAATGTCCGACACGTTTAATTGGAAGCACACTCACTTTTCGAGCGACGCTCCAAAAGCTAGTGTGCTTCCAATGAAACCTGTTGGACTATAACGTGGTGTTGTGTGATTTTTGACTATGTTCAAACTCGACATCTGAACCTTCCCAACTGCCCCAATTATGTGCTAAGATTTAATATTGCAATCTGCGCCGATGTATAGATGCTTGATCATTAATTTCCATTTTGCATTTTATTCCTGTTTCTTTCAGTTAATTGCCTGGTGATTTTGGTTCTTGCACGGGGAAAATGTGGTCTCTCTAACAGCACAATGCGCTGCCTGTTGGCTATGGCAACGTCGGATCTACTGTTTGTTCTCACTGACATCATACTGTGGAAACTCAAATTCTTTGGCATGCCAACGTGTTTCGTGGATCTCACCTCTGTGTGCCGTCCTGTCTATGTCATGGCTCGTGCAGCCACAGACTGTTCCGTCTGGTTCACTGTCCTTTTCACCTTTGATCGTTTTGTGGTCATTTGCTGCCTGAGAATGAAGAGAGATTATTGGACAGAAAAGGCCTTGACTGTGGCCATGGCTGCAACTGGAATTCTTCTCATTTCAAAAAGCATTCCCTTTTATTTTCGGTTTGAACCTGGGAGAATAATTAACAATGTTCTGTGGTACTGCCAAATAAAGTCAAGTTATTTTACAGATCCCAGGTGGCTGGGATTCAGGTGGTTTGATATCATTTTAACCCCTTTCATCCCATTCGTGTTAATTCTATTTCTGAATACTCTGATGATCAGACACATTTTGTTGATCAGTCGAGTCCGCAAGAGCCTGAGGGGTCAGAGGAAGGGAGAGAGGCACAATGACGCAGAGATGGAGAATCGGAGGAGGTCAGTGATTTCCCTCTTCACCATATCCATTAGCTTCATACTTCTGTGGACAGTGCACGGTTCAAACGTCTTGTACTTTAGCATTAAAGGAACATACCGTTGGAACTACAGTTCTATAAAGGATTTCACATACATTGCAGAATTGTTGAGGGTTTTAAGCTGCAGCACGAACACATTATTTTGTGCAGTGACTCTGTCCAAGTTCAGAGCAAAGTTCAAGATTGCGATGCAAAAATTGGTTACATAAATCCTGCACTTAATGACTCAGTAGAAGAACTGGGAGAGGTCCCCAGGCATCTGCAGTGTTCCCAGAGCTGGAACTGCATATGTGCAGATAGAATTTCATCACAACAATAACATGGATTGAGTTGAACACCCTGCAGTGGACGGCGGGGGCCGAAGCAAGATGCGTCACCATTCATCATGCTCAGGTACACACTGCTATCCCTGAGTGACTGACGGATTGACGCACAAACAATGAGGAGCAGTAGTCCATTCAGCCCTTCGAACCCGGTCCACCCATCATTTCGGAACATCATGTTTCATCCAATTCTAAGGTGTAATCCACATTCCTGTCTGTCCCTGACAATGATACCAATCTCCCAGGCTTTACATAATCCATCCACCTCCACTTTAAGATATATTGGAAGACACAACAAAGGGACATCACTGAAGGAAAAAAGACGAAACTGTCAGGGACAGTGTAGGAGGGAAAGAGGCTGGAGGAGTGATTCCAAATGATGGATTGTCTGTGAGTGATGGACTCAGCCGGAACATTGTGTCTTCAAGGAGAGCCCTGTGAATGAGTGATAAAGTCCGGCAGCAGGGGTTTCTGCATGTCCCCCATAGGGGAGGAGAGGGATGGACAGAAACTTCTCCTCCTGTACGATGATCAATGTCAATCTCTATCTGTTAGCTTGAAATAAACATTTTTTTACAACCAAACAAAGTCTCTGTGTGCTGTTGATCCCCTGATCTGAATTATTTCTTGCTCCTTACACATTTGTTCAGTTTTGACAGTGTTCCATGAGCTGTCTTATGTTTACTCACACCAAAGGAATATAGCCTTCTCTCTCTTTCCGCCTCTTTCTGCATGTTGTTTTCTCCGTCACTCTCTTCCTCTCTTTCTCACTCTCTTTCGCTATGTCTGCATCTCTCTCTCTCCATCTCTAAATTTCTTGCTGTCAGTCTCTCTCTGACGGTATTCCTTTAACTCTGTCTATGTCTCTGTGTCTCATGCTCTCTCTCTCTCTCTCTCTCTCTGCCTCATGCTCTGATTCTTTTTGACACTTTGACCACATCAGACTCATGTTCACTCAGTTTTACACCTGCCCCCGTGAATTGGCTCAAACCACATCGATATCTCTTCTTTCACTGAGTTTCACTGAGGAGGTGATTTTGGAGAATACAAAATGCACAGGCGCATTCAACAAAACCTCAGCATAATGTTAGTTACATTTCTGTAAATGTTGTGCTCCTTCGTCTTCTGCACTTTGACTGTCTCCCTCTCTCTCCCTGTCGATGTGAGGCAGCTTGTGTTTAAGTGCTTCACTTTCCGTTGTGAGGGTCTCTGTGTGTATCAATGTTTGACTGCCCTTGTGGGAGTGTCACGCTATCTGTGTGTGTCCACAGGTTTTGTCTTTGGAGATGTCCATGTGACATATTGTGACTTAAATTTTGCCCCCGTGTGTTGGTTTCCCTTTGTGCACGAACCTGGATAAGTATTTTGGCGACGACATATTTTGGTGTTTATGTGTTTGGGTATGTTGGGAGTGTTTCTGTGACAGTGAGTATGTCCGTTTGGCTGTTTCTTACTGTGCCAGTGTGAATGTGTATCTGTTTGTGTTTTGACAATGTATCTGCTGTGTTTGTGTCTGTTTATATGCTGTGTGTATGTGTGGTTGCATTCCTATGACAGTGACTTTTTTATGTGATTGTGTATGTGTGTGCCTGTGTTCGTGTTAGCATCTTACGATGATTCCTGACTCTGTCTGTGTGTGTCTCTGACTTTCAGTGCATTATTGTGCAAGTGAGGCTGTGTCTCTCGCCACCTGTGCTGCTGTTTAAGCAGCTGCGTGTGTTGTTCAGATTGTGCTTTCCTCCCTGTCTATGTGTCAGGATCTTTCTGTGGCCCAAGCAGGATCTGTTTGCCTCTCTGTGGGCGTGTCTCTTTTCGCTTCTGAGTGTCGCTCGATGTCTATATATAATTGTAGGTGTGGTTCTGGAACGGTGTTTTACTGTGCTCACTTGTGACAAATGTTTCTGTTAGTTCTTGCATGTTGATGTGTAATGTCTCTAAGTATGACTTCAGTTCTATATGTGTGTGTGGATGTGTGTATGAGTATGTGTCTGTGTGTAAATGTGTTTTTTTATTTGGAATGACTTTTTATGTGTGCATGTGTGTGTTCTGTATCTCTGTTGGTCTGTTTGCATATCTCAGCATGACTATTTCTCTCTGTGGATGTGTGTGCATTCTTTGTCTCTACAAAGGAGTGTTCCTATGTCTCCATTTCTGTGGTATTTCTGTGTGGGCGTGTCTATGCAAGGTTTGGGTGTGTTAATGTATCAATGTGTAGGTATAGTCACGCACTTTAGTCTGATTGTATTCCTCTTTGTGTTTGTGAGGATGCGGGTGTGTTTGTATGCCCCTCAGGATCAGGTAATGTTTCTGTCTGGAGATGGTTTCCCACATCTCCGTTTGACTGTTTCTGTGTATGTTCATGTGTTGTAGTTGGAGGATGGGATGTGTTCCGGTTTCCGTTAATCAGTATCTTCCTATGTCTCAACTTGAGTGTTTTTGGGCAGGTGGGAGTACTTTTGTGTCTGAGTGGCAAATTTTTGCAAGTGTGTGCATGTGGGTGTGGTTCTGTGTCTCTCAGGACCTGGTTAAATTGCTGTCTCGTCACAACACTCCCTCTCCTGAAAAAAGGATGAGTGCGCCCTACAGCAGGTCACGGTGCACAGATTGCTCTCAATGGACTATACGTGGGAACCTGGGAGAAATTCAAACATCAGTCTCTCCACCTCATAAGTACTGAAACCTGAACTGTTACTTCGGTTTCTGGATCTATTGTTTAACTTGCGAAACAAGGCAAGGTAATATGTAATGTGATGCAGGACACTAAGAATCTCAAAGGACCAGTGGGAACTTGGGATGCTTGCCCACGAGCCCTGAATGTTGGAGGACAGGTTAATACAATAATTAAGGTGGCGCATCATACACCACATGCCTCGATCAATTGTGGTGCAGATTATAGGGGTAGGGAGGTCTTTCTCGCCTTTTGTAGGACTCTATACACTCACATGAACACAGAAATCTTCAAAAAGCTGATTAGAGGTGGAAAGGATGACAGCGTTTAATAAGTGAAACTGGTCGATTGGGCGAGCGTGGAGACAATCCCTTGTAGATAAAGATCCAGAAATGGTTCCCTCCAAAAAAACGTCAATCTACTCATATCATTGGAGAAAAAAAGCTGTTTAGAGTACGGTGTCACCAGCAGAGCTGACGAACTGAGCATTGACACTCTCTAATGAACCTTGATGTTTCTCTTTGGTGCGTTTTGTGTTTGTGACCTATGTCTACTACTGAGTGTCAGTGGTGGAGGAAATGTATGTTTGTAGTTGTGATGTCAATCAAGCAAACTGCTTTGTCCTGGGTGATGCCAAATTTTCTGAGTATTGATGGAACTGCATCCAAACAAGAAACTGGGGAGTATTTCGTTACACTTCTTACTTTTGCTTTGACTTTGGGGAGTCAGGAGGTGAGTTACTCGCCGTGGTCTTCCGGGCTGCTGACATCCTTTTGTAGCAATGATATTCAAATTAATTATGACCAGCTATTTATTGATGAAGTTGCTGAAGCTGTTTTGTCCGAGGATAGAACGCCGTGGAATTTCTGCAGAGGTGTTCTGGAGCTGAGTTGACCCTCCTGGAACAACGACAACCATCTTCCTATGTGCCAGATATGATAGGTACTAGCGGGGAGTGTGTCCCCAATTGTCCTTCAAGTGAATTTTGAGCGAGCCACAGGGATGTCAGGGTGTGTCACTCTCCCCTCCCCTCTGGGATTCAGCTCTTGGCCCATGTTTGAAGCAAGAATGTCATATATAAACAAAAGTAGACATTTC
Organism: Hemiscyllium ocellatum; assembly: GCF_020745735.1. Taxonomy (NCBI): domain Eukaryota; kingdom Metazoa; phylum Chordata; class Chondrichthyes; order Orectolobiformes; family Hemiscylliidae; genus Hemiscyllium; species Hemiscyllium ocellatum. The sequence goes on along the minus strand of NC_083440.1, from coordinate 22,621,991 downwards.
TGGATTGCTCAGCATGACTGGCAGCATCCGTGGAGAGAAATCAGAGTCAACACTTCGGGACTTGTGATGCTTTCTCACAACATGTCGCAACTTGCCTTCCCAACTATTTTTGTGTCAGCTGCAAATTTGTCAACAGCACTTTTTTTTTCCTTTCTACAACTCATTCATATACAGAATATTGCATTCCTCATGTGTATATCATATAAAGTATTCAGTATTATTATGTGTTGGAGCTGAGTATGTCTGTACAAATATTGCTGTGTTTAGGAGTTAATCATGTTTGCATGTAAATATTATTGTGCATTGTATCTGTTTGTGTTTATAAATAAACATTGTTATGCTTCGGAGTTTTTCTCGTTTAAACGTAAATATCTTGAAACATCAGGACTGCTCATTTGTAAATATAAACGTGGTTGTGTCTGGAAACGGTTCCTGGTCATATTTGTTTGCGGTTTTCTTTGTGAGTTGTTCTTGCCTGCAAGTAAGTATTGTTGTATCTTAGTTGTGCTCTCTATTATATATTAGTTTCGTGGCGTGTTTCAACTGCACATGTAAATGTTTGAATATTTTTGCCTTTTTGAAGTGTTGACGTTTTTACAAAAAAATTGTTGCATAATGAACTTGGAATGAAACTGTTCATGTTTCTGCATATCAAATGTATTTTAGATCTGTTCACGTTCATTTTTAAATATTGTAAATGAGACTGTTCACGTCTGCATGTAAATATTTCTGTGTACTGGAGTTGTTCCAGTTTATGTATCAAAGTTGTGAATTGGAGCTGTTTCAGTTTATGTGTATAGATATTATTTTGTGCTGACGCTGCTCCTGTTGGAATATAAATATTGTTGTGTCCTGGAGTCGTTGCTGTTTTTAGGAAAATATTAACAAATTCTGATGTTGTGCCCTTAATCGGGAGAGAATTCAACAGAGAATAAATGGTATCGGATTAAACAGACAATAATTAGTAGAGGGTTAAACAGAGAGTAATAACGGGAGGGTAACATAGAGAATCAGGGAATCGGCTTTTGTACAACGTAATCGAAAAGGTTCAAATGGAGTTTTACCAGGAAAGAAATCGAATATAACTGAGCGAGGAAAATGTTAATTACAGGGAAAGGGAGAGGAATTATTATCAAGTTGCAGGGAGATGGTTAATAGAGAGGAATGCGAAGAGAGTTCAATATAAAGCAATAGAGAGTGTGAAATGGAGTGTAGGAGAGAGAAAAAGTGACAACAAAGTAACTGGGAGATGGTTGAACGCAGAAAAGGGCAAGAATCTTATATAAAGAAATAGGGGGAGAACTAAATAGAGAGAATAGAGGTGAGGGCTGAATACAGGCGAGCAGGAAGAGGATTTAGTACGGGGAAGAGGAGAGGTTAAATACAGAACATACCGTATTAAATAGAAAGCAGTAGTGAGAGGGTTAATTAGAGAACAATAGGGAGTAAACTGAATACAGAGAGAGATAAAGGTTGTGATGGGCAGGGTTTAAATTTAGCGGGGTCAGTGGAGAGTAGTTTTGAGAGCTTTAAATTTGAAAGAATAGGGGCATAATTAAATAGCGAGTAATGGAGAGGATTGAAAACAGGGTAAGAGGGAGGTGGTTGGATACAGGGGAATGGAAAGTATTAAATGTATTTAAAGACAGGATTAAGTGAAGAGTAGTAGGGTCGGACTAATGTCAGACTAAGAGGAAGAGGATTAATTACAACGCAGGGAATAGAGAGGACTGAATGCAGATAAAGCCTTAAATACGGAGAAACAGGGAGAGTCTCATATTCAGAGAGACAACGTGAAAGAGAAGTCAGGAGAAATCTAAACAATGGGGAAGAGTGTGGGTTACATACAAGGGAACAGCGATACAAGTCAATGCAGATTAGCAGGGAGAGGTTTGCATACAGGGAAATATAAATGCTTAAAGATAGGGACATAGACTGGCAAAATACCGGGCAATAGCATTGAATGAATATAGGGTAAGAGAGACGAGTTTTAGCTTTACTCAATTTGGGGGTAGCGGTGGTGATGGGCACAGTCCTCTCTTCCAATTTCCAGACATCAACATTGAACTTTGGCTCTCAGAGCTTCCATTCCCACAATCAGTTGCCTCCATGCTGCACTGCTTCCCGGCACTACCTCTTCCCACCTCACCGACAGCTCCCTCATTCCCACTCCAGTTGTCATTACACCCCATGCAACCCTCCTCCTCATGCCTTCCCTTTTCCTCCTGCCTTTGCTTTGTCATGTAGAATAGTGTGGACTGACGTTATGCACTTCTGCCATTCTTGTGCTTAGCAGTGGGAATGAAAGGCCTTCTGCTCTTCTTTACCAATTCCGAATTAGCAAAAGTTCCTCCCCCACTTCCTTTCTATCATTCTCAAGAAGGGTTTTCTTTTTAACTCATTCACAGGATGAGGGCATCGCTGAACAGCACCAGCATTTATCGCCCATCCCGAATTGCCTCCAGGGCTGTTGAGTGGCAACCACATTGTTGTACGTCTGGAGTCCCGTGTAGTCCTGACCTGGTAAAGATGCAGATCCTCTCTGAAAAGCAACCTGGCTTCATCATTCGGCGCTTCAATGTCAGATCGTCATTGTTTTTAATCTTCATCATCTACAAGAGTGATATGTGAACTTGAGTGCCCAGAACATGACTTGGTTGCCTGCCTTCATCGAGCAGCGATAATACTGCTAAGCCAACGCCTCGACCCCAGGTCTGATCTCATCCTGTGAAACAGGCTGGAGAAGGGGCTGAATAAGAACAGAAAGAACTGTTAATGTTCTTAATCAGAAACAAAAACAAATCCCTGGAAGAAATCAGCACATCTGCCAGATTCTGTGCAGAGAACGCAGAGCTGAATGGCCTCCTGTACCAGAGTAACAGACTGGAGAGGAGCTGAATGACCTCATTTCCCAGGGATCAGGTTGTAGAAGGATCTGATTGTTCTCTTGTACCAGAATAACAGGCCGGAGAGGAGCTGAATGGCCATTTTTTTCCCGTGGGGTAGGCTGGTGAATGGGCTGAATAGCCTCACCCTGTTCCTGTGGGACAGAATAGAGAAGGAGTTCAATGGTCTCCTCCTGTTCCTATGGGACAGTTCGGAGAAGGGGATGAATGGCTTCCTTCTAATCCAATATTGTTGTGTGTGTTCTTGCCAACACCAAACTCATTCATCATTGAAAATTAAGCAATGCTTTATCCCCTGAATTAACAAAAAGTCAAGCCGTGAAGTTTCCAAGTCTCTGCCCATTTGTTCTCCATATTTTAAATAAAGGCTGATTCCAGTGTTCCAAATATTAACTCTATTCACCGTTAGTTAGTCGGATATGTTCATGTGCATTTTACCCCTTTAACTCGTGAAATGGGCAGGCAAATGACAGATAATGTTGGAAGTAAGAAAGATTCATTCTTTTTGGTAGAGATAATATAAATTAAGTGGCTGAATTCTAGTGGTGACTTAACAACTAGACTTGGAGGTGTATACTTCTTTTTTGGAAAATGAATGGGAACGTTGAGCAGATTTGTCAAAAATAAATTATCCAAAGTCGAATGGAATGCAAAGGAAAGGGGAATGTTATTTTACCTGTATAAATCACCGCTTCAGATACAGCTGGGGGAAACACCCAGATTTGAAATTTTGAATATCATATGACTTCCATTGGGTTAAACCTTAGCTCCGCCCACTACAGCACACCGCACTTTAGGAAGCATGTCAATGCAGTGGATGCTTTGAAATGGCATGTTTTCTCAGTGGTTCGCATTGCTGTTTCACAGCACCAGGGACTGGGCTTTGATTCTAACCTCGGGTGACTATCTCTGTACATTCTCCCCGTGCCTGCGTTAGTTTTCTCCGGGTGTTCTGGTTTCCTCCCACAATCCACAATATACATGTCAGAAAAATTAGCCGGGCTGAGCTGCTCGTGGTGTTCAAGGCTGTGTCGGTTAGGTGCATTCGTCATGCGTAAGTATAGGGCTGGGGAATGTGGGTGGGCGGTTTATTCTTCAGAGGGTAGGCATGGACTTGTTGGGCTGAAGGGCCTAATTCCACACTTTAGGGATTGTATTCTAGGCGGTGGGAGCCGGTAACTAGTCATGGGAACTAAATAACAGGACATTTAGCCTCCGTGAGCTTGTCACAGCATTCAGTGCCTGGTTTGTAGCCAAACTCCATATACCTGTGTTTGTGCCTTATTCCTTGCAAACTATGCTTAAGAGAAAGAAATCTATCGCAGATATAAAATTAACATCTAATCCAGCATCCACTACCGTTTGTGGAAGAGAGTTCCAACCATCCAACACCCTTTGTGTGTGGCAGTGCTTCCGAACATCTCTCCTGAACACATTAGCCCGACATTGCAAACTATATCCCTTTATGTTTGAATGCACAAACAGTGGAAATTGGTGATCTTTATAAACCCTATCTTCTGAGTTCTGGAGAAAGGTAGCCGAATTTGTAGTCTACCACATGAATGGTTGTAGGACCGTGAAGACCCGCTTTGAGGCTCCCTCAGACTTGCAGTAAAGGGTCAAGGGGAACACCAAGCGGAACTTTATTGACAAACGTTTTCAGAATGTGACAGAGAAATGGGTATAACTGCCCAAGCTACAGAAAAACGTGCAGAATCTACTCCTGGTGCAGGCAATGGGTGTCTATATCACAGAGGATTTTCAGAAGGTGATGAGCCAGAAAGCCTCACTCTTTACCTCCAAAGCCACCAAGATAATCCACCCGGTCTGGGGTCGACACTGGAGCAGGACGGGACGCGCTCACGTTTGGTCTTCGACAAATTGCACAGGGAGAGCTGGATGCTCAGCATCCTGAAAGGGAGAAAAATCAGTCTGTAACGTTATCTCATCCTGACATCCTGAGGATAAGCAAAACCCTTTGTGCCATATTACATGACATGAATCTCACAGATAGCGCATCCTCCCGTTCATTACTTTCTATTGTACAGGTTTTAAATGACAACATATGGAAGAGGCTGGACCAGCCGCTATCTCTGGAGGTGCTGACCAAGGCTCTCGACTCCTTCGAAAAGAATAGGCCTCGCGGAAATGATAGCGTATCAGCCGTGTTGTATTCGACTCTGTGAGAGTTGATTGGACAGGACTTGGTGAAAGTGGACAACAGGGAAATTGAGATGTTGAATATTTGACTCAGTGACAGGCCACTGTCAAAAACTGTGCATTTATAAATAAAGGGTGATTAATGACAAGATGCTAGAATATGAGCATTGATTTTACTCCCAGACATTGTTGCTGCCAAAGTGCATCAGGATCTTGGGTTCTTCATGTTCCACACATTCCCACTCCAACCCCTGTCCCACCCCAGCAAACCCCACATCACAAGATATCCTGAAGTTGTTCTGTGACATTCTTGACCCTCGGCACTGTTGAGACAATATCCCATCCTGTACTCTGGCTAGTCAGAACTGATGATCTTGAAAGAGTCAATCAGTCATGTTAGCTTTGTGCATGCTGCCATTTGAAGAGAACACAACACCGCATTAACTTTATAAATAAGGAAAAAAAATAGAAACGTAATAATGGAGAGTTGGGGCTCAATGTCCATTTGAGTGAGGCATTTATTCACCAGATTGATAGGTGGACAACAAGGGTTCAATTGTGAGGGACTGCCATGACACAAACCCATGGTTCAATTCCTCGAATTAAGAAGGGTCTGAGATGAGTTAAGTTTTCCAGAGAAGAATGGAAACGTCTGGCGATAAATGGACCGAAAGGCATCTTGTTGCCTCTTGCTTTAGGGTGAGAAAAATCATCTGAAATTTTGTCGATGGCCTAAAACCTTTCCAAGAGTGAAATGAATGAACAATGCCTCACATTTATCTACATTATACTGCACAGACTATTTGGTCCTTGTTTACTCACTGAACCTGCCCTTTCCCTTCTCAGTGCTACTACGTCCTCCTTGCCTGTTACTGTCAACTTAATATTGTGCTATGATCAAAGGTAATGCATGATCCCATAATCTTAGTCATTGTTAGAAATTATCGTGGTATCGTGGGAAATGATCCTTGTGTCACTCACTAATACCAGTCCGACATTATGGTAATGACATATTTAATCCTGCTCCCTGTTTTTTGTCCTCTATCAGTCCTCAAGCCAAGTCACATTTCCCCCGCTCGACGGGTCTCATTGACAACATTGACCACACCCTCATTCATTTCCAGAATTGGACATTTCTGCATCCTTCTCCGAATCAGAGACTGTCTGTGCACAAGGTTAGGAATTGCATTGCGATGATGTATTCATTAAAACCGACAGTGTGTCGTCACCAATAACCAACGATACTCCCTGCACAGACTGGTCGCTGATAACCATGGAAAACACATCTCAGAGTTGAGGAGAATGTTTCTCAGAGAGCAACTCAACAATTGGATTTCAACTTCCAAATGATAAAAGTCGAGGGAGTGTCGAAACTGAAATGAAATGAGAGTATAAAATTCGATAGATGGTGTTGTGATGTCAATGCTGGGAATGAGGGTGGCACAATGGCTCAGTGGTTAGCCCTGCTGCCTCACAGAAGATGGCGTAGGGATATCATAGCAATTAGAAAGACTTGGCTCAGGGGAGGACAGGACTGGCAGCTTAATGCTGGAGAATACAACGGCTGATGTAAAGACAGAAAGGGAGCTCAGAGAAGAGGGAATTTGTATGTTTGATAATGGATAACATTAAGCTGTAATTAGACAGGATATTCCTGCGATTATGTCCAGGGAAGATATTTGTGTGGAACTGAGAAATGAGAAAAAAAAAGTCACTTTATTGGGATTGTATTATTGACCCGCGAATGGTAAGTGGGGAGTCGAGAAAAAAATCGTAAGGAGATATCAGTTATCTGTAAGAATAATAGGGTGGTAATAGTAGGGAATTGTAACATTTCACACATAGTCTGGGACTGCCAGAGTGTTAAGAGTTGAGATGGAGAGGAAGTTGTTAAGTGTGTACAAGAAAAGTTTCTGATTCAGTATGCAGATGTAGGTACTCGTGCATGCTCAAAACGTGACCTACTCTCAGGAAATAAGGCAGGCCAGGTGACTGAGGCGTCACTGGAGAGCACTTTGTGGCCAGCGAAGATAATTCGATCAGTTAAACAGTGGTCAATTTTGAAAGTACCTGGCAAGAACTTTCAAAAGCTGACTGCAGGGAAATGTTTGTCAGTGAAGCGATGCTTAGAAAATGGGAAGCCTTCCAAAATGAAATAACAAGGGTCCAGAGACGCTATGTTCCTGTTCGGCTGAAAGGCAAGACTGGTAGGTATAGGATGTAAACAGGAACGTCAGGGGTTCTGCTCACTTAATCAAGAGACAGACCTCAATAAAACAAATACCCAGGAATGAACTCACACGACTCGCTGTTGTAGACTGATACAAAAAAGGCAGCAAGGTTACACCTAAACACCATGAACTTATCTGCTCCAATGTTGTGAACTCTTTCACACAAGTTCCTCCAAGGGCAGCTGTGAATTTTGTTGTTTTTTTCCCCAGATGCTCTCCGATGGCAAGAAACGCATGGACTCAAACAGCAAAGGCAGGAGCTGTGCAGATTCACTGCTGTGGCAGACAGCAGTAATAGTTACTCTCTCTCTCTATTCCTCTATGGCTGACCACGTGGTGTCCAACTTTGTCTATCTTCCTCCTTTTTAAATTGCCTTGCTTTGATATTTCTTTTCCCCAAATTTCCAAAACAACGCACCAACTTATAAAACAACAGTTTTGCAGGAATTCGTGAAAGTCAGCTCTGACACGTAAAATACCACAACGAGGGGAACAGCTCTTACAGTCACAGACTTTCTCGTCCTCCATATACGTTTGCCTGGAATGTTCTGATCAATATATTGCAAAAAACATGGGAAGATGGAATAATTTGACGGAGGATGCTAACAGAGCCGAGAAAGTTTGGTTTCATCATTGAAGGGACAAACCACTATCTGTGATGATAAATTGAGGATCTGTTAATTCATGGAATCACGCAGAATTTGTTTTGGGAAGTGAACAATTCCTTGTCATATTTAGAAAATGTTCCATTTTCGCTTGTAAATTCAGTGAACAGATAATGCCAAATGCAAATCAATAGATGTGACTATTTTATTGTGTTCTCTGCATTGTGTGACTGAAATACTCTTGAGGATATGCTTGTTGAAATTTTTGGAATAAGCAACGAAGTGCAAAACGAAACAGACAGCTCATTAGTACAAACACTGAATTTTGCGGTTCCAATCCATTGTGTCAGAAATATGACGTTACAAAATAATCAAGTCTCTCTGACTCTCTATTGTGCTCTAATAATGCCAGATGCAATTAACATGGAAAATGATGATACAAATACTTAGCAGCTCATAGACAGAACAGGATTTCACAACACGTCTTTTTTTTTAAAAAAAACGTAATTTTGTAATGAGAATACCTAAATACGGTTAGCATATTAACCTAAGGAATTGATTAATTCTTACCTTCTGGACTTAGTTAGTAATATTCCTCCCGAAGCGAAACTGCTTCATGCAGTTTAAAAATCTGAAGCCACGAAGCCTCCTTCAGAAAAACAACTGGAAATTAGCCACATGCATCTGAAATTCAATTCAAAACTTCTCAGTGTTAAAATGTTGGAAATGGACAACGCAGAAACAGCGCATTCTGCCCACTGAGTGAAACCACTTTAAAACTCCTCAGTCTTTCTTCAATCCCACAGAACTGCATGAAAGTTATGGCACTGAAAGAGCTTATTCATGTCTACATCAATTGAGTAAACTGGTTACCTGCTCTGCATTCGTTAAAAAATGAAATTTATTGCGAAAGAAATGATGATAAAACAGAATAAATCAAACTACGGGCTTATAAAGCAGATTCAAAGACAACGAACACGCAGCAGATGTATGATTCTTGTTAATCTCAAACAATGCATGCATGAAATGAAACGCTACGACTTTCATATATTACACAAAACCCGACTCCCAACAATGCCGTTCCAAACAAAACAGCCATCACAAACTATTCACACCAGAATCTCTGTATCTATCACTTGGTTAAATTACTTTTGACTGCCAATTCTCAGCTGAAATTGCAGTCACTTTCTTCCTGGCGATACCGCACATCTGAGCATCAATATGCACAGCTTTAAACAGTTTCTTCTAGATTTTCTTCTGTCCCAACACTGCTATCTGTGATCAACATACAAGGTAATGTCATTTACTAAAACTCTCATTTCATTTGCATGAGCACAGATCTATACATCCACTCAGATCCAGGGTCGTACAGGAACAAAACTAAATGACAAAAATGATAAAATTGAAAGTAAAGCTTTCTCAGCAAGGGTTTCTTCCTTAATTGAAAATTCCAGAACTCACCTACAAAGTTGTGAGGCCCCATTAATACCATGCTAGGTTGCAACCATCAAAACTAAACAACAGCTCATTCGTGCACAAAGCCATTCAGCCCATCGCCAAACTTCAAACGCAATTTTTAAAACAAACTGCTGCAATTACATAAATAAATCCAAGTTAACTCTAAACTTTAGATGCACAGAGAAGCCCACTGCTATTCTCTTCAACACCAGAACTAAACACAAACTCACTAATATTGCATTCTCGACATAGAATATCACCGCTTATATGTTTCCAAAGTGATTCCTTGCCTTAATTCCATTGAAACGCTCAGTAATCTCCGATTGGAATGCGCGTTTCTGGAAGGTTCTCAGAAGAGATGAATAATTTCCCAGGCAATTCCTGTGGAATCTGCGATGACACGGAATCCACAGGGTCCCTGTAATCTGACAATAAATTACCGAGCTCCTTCCACTGTGTGAATTTTGGGCACAACCTATCTATATATCATTGTCATTGACAGAGTGAACCCGAAGCCAACCATCACACAGATTGACACAATTTCATTGGTGTACCGCACTTACCGGGGATTGTTACAGTTGGAAGGGTCATGTAAAATTATTTCCACAATTCATAAAGTGAAAATGCCATTGTCTGCCTGAATCTCTGTGCGCAGGCAATCTCTCTGTACTCAATGCCGAGGTGATAGAATCTCAAAGCCTTTCATTTATACCCGTTGGCATCGCCTGGGGGACTGATACATACAGTGTGGTTCACTTCATTTGTTTAAGAATTTGAACAACCAGGTGACAGCGGTGGGTGAACTCTCAGTGGCCACAAATTATTTTTACAGCTGTGGTTTGTATGATTTTACAAATCTCAATCGGCCAGGAGCGAACAGAGGAAAATGTATATTGAATGACATAATAGAATCCTTACACCGTGGAAGTCAGTCAATGGGCCCATCAAGTCCAACGTGACCCGGCAAAGGGTATCCAACCCAGACCCACCAACTCTCTCTGTGAGGCAGCAGGGCAAACCACTGAGCCACTGTGCCGCCCTCATTACCAGCATTGACACCACAACACCATCTATCGAACTTTAAAGTCTCATTTCATTTCAGTTTCGTCGTTCCCTTGATTTTGATCATTTGGAAATTAAATTCTCGTTGTTGAGTCTCTCTCTGAGAAACATTCTCCTCAACACTGGGATGTGTTTTCCATGGTTATCAGCGACTATTCTGTGCAGGGAGCATCGTTGGTTATTGGTGACGACACACTGTCGGTTTTAATGAATACATCATCGCAATGCAATTCCTCACCTTGTGCACAGACAGTGTCTGATTCGAACATAATTTCTCCACTCCAGGCAAAAGTTGAAACAGGTAAAAATAACTCACTGAAAAATGCCCTCAACGGTTACATAAGCTCCAATCAATACAGAACTTCCTACCAGGTTAACAACACACTGGACATGTTACAGAGCTGGCTCTGAATCACACATGATCCCTACAGTAAGACAGAGGGTGAGATATTCCCTGTTCATCTGCAGTGTGCTGCACATGAACAGAGAAGAAACTTAAAACATCTGATGGATGATGGGATAGAACAGTTTCAGGCGAGATGGAGGACTGAGGTCAGAGAGTGATTTGCTCGCGCAACGATGCAGAAATGTCCAATTCTGGGAATGATTGAGAGTGGGGTCAATGTTTCACTGAGGCCCGTCGAGAGGGGGAAATGCGACTTGGCTTGAGGACTGATAGAGGACAAAAAACAGAGAGCAGGAGTAATTATGCCATTCCCATAATGTCGGACTGGTGTTAGTGAGTGACACAAGGATAATTTCTCGCGATACAGACATAATATCTAACAATGACTTATATAATGGGATCATGCATTACCTTTGATCATAACACAATATTAAGTTGACAGTAATAGTCAAGGAGGGCGTAGGAGCACTGAGAAGGGAAAGTGCAGTTTCAGTGAGTAAACAAGGACCAAATAGTCTGTGCAGTATAATGCAGAGAAATGTGAGGCATTGTTCATTCATTTCACTCTTGGAAAGGTTTTAGGCCATCAACAAAATTTCAGATGATTTTTCTCACCCTAAAGCAAGAGGCAACAAGATGCCTTTCTGTCCATTCATCGCCAGATGTTTCCATTATTCTCTGGAAAACTTTACTCATCTCAGACCCTTCTTAGTAAGAGGAATTGAACCATGGATTTGCGTCATCTCAGTCCCTGACAATTGAACCCCTGTTGTCCACCTATCAATCTGGCAAAAATTGCTGCACTCAAATGGACATTGAGCCCTAATTCTGCAGTATTTCGTTTCTGTTTTTTTTCCTTATTTATAAACTTAACGCGGTGTTGTGTTAACTTTAAATGGCAGCACGCACAAAGCTAACATGGTTGACCGACTCCTTCAAAATCATCAGTTCTGACTAGCCAGAGTCCAGGATGGTATATTGTCTCAACAGTGTCGAGGGTCAAGAATGTCACAGAACAACTTCAGGACATCTTGTGGTGTGGGGATTGCTGTGTTGGGACAGCGGTTGGAGTGGGAATGTGTGGAACATGAAGAACGCAAGATCCTGATGCACATTGGCAGCCACAATATCTGGGAGTAAAATCAATGCTCATATTTTAGCATCTTGTCATTAATCACCCTTTATTTATAAATGCACAGCTTTTGTCAGTGGCCTGTCACTGAGTCAGATATTCAACATCTCAATTTCCCTGTTGTCCACTTTCACCAGGTCCTGGCCAATCAACTCTCATAGCGGAATACAACACGGCTGATAAGCTATCACTTCCGCGAGGCCTATTCTTTTCGAAGGAGTTTAGAGCCTTGGTCAGCACCTCCAGAGATAGCGGCTGGTCCAGCATCTCCCATATGTTGTCATTTAAAACCTGCACAATAGAAAGTAATGAACGGGAGACTGCGCTATCTGTGAGATTCATGTCATGTAATATGGCACAAAGTGTTTTGCTTATCCTCAGGATGTCAGGATGAGATAACTTTACAGACTGATTTTTCTCTCCTTCAAGATGCTGAGCATCGAGCTCTCCCTGTGCAATTTGTCGAAGACCAAACGTGAGCGCGTCCCCTCCTGCTCCACAGTGTGCACCGCAGACCGGGTGGACTATCTTGGTGGTTTTGGAGGAAAAGAGTGAGACTTTCCGGGTCTTCACTTCCTGAAAATCCTCTGAGACATCGACAACCATTGTTTGCACCAGGAGTAGATTCTGCATGCTTTTCTGTAGATTGGACAGTTGTACCCATTTTTCTGTCACATTCTGAAGACGTTTGAGAATAAAGATTCGCTTGGTGTTCCCCTTGATTCTTTATTGCAAGTCTGAGGGAGCCTCAAAGAGGGTCTTCAAGGTTCTCCAACCATTCATGTGGGAGACTACAAATTAGGCCACCTTTCTCCAGAACTCAGAAGATAGGGTTTATGAAGATCGCCATTTTCTGCTGTTTGTGGATTCAAACATAAAGGGACATAGTCTGCAATGTCGGGCTGATGTGTTCAGGAGAGATGTTAGGAAGCACTGCCACACAGAAAGGGCGTTGGATGGTGGGAACTCTCTTCCATAAAGGGGAGTGGATGCTGGATGAGATGTTAATTTTATACCTGCGATAGATTTCTTTTTCTTAAACATAGTTTGTAAGGAATACGGCTGAAACACAGGTATGTGGAGTTTGGCTACAAATCAGGTACTGAATGCTGTGACAAGCTCACAGGGGCTAAATGTCCTGTTATTTAGTTTCCATGACTATTAACCACCTCCCACCGCCTAGAATACGATCCCTAAAGTGTGGAATTAGGCCCTTCAGCCCAGCCACATTCCCCTGCCCCATACTTACCCATGAAGAATGCACCTAACATACACATTATTGAACACCATGAGCAGCTCAGCCCGGCTAATGTTTCTGACATGTATATTTTGGATTGTGGGAGGAAACCAGAACACCAGGAGAAAACCAACGCAGGCACGGAGAGAATGTACAGAGATAGTCACCCGAGGTTAGAATCAAAGCCCAGTCCCTGATGCTGTGAAACAGCAATGCGAACCACTGAGAAAACATGCCATTTCAAAACATCCACTGCATTGGCATGCTTCCTAAGATGCGGTGTGGTGTAGTGTGCGGAGCTCAGGTATAACCCCATGGAAGTCATATGATTGCCAAGAATTCAAATCTGTGCTGTTTCCCCCAGGTGTGTCTGAAGCGGTGATTTATACTGTTAAAATAACATTCCCATTTCCTTTGCATTCCATTCGACTTTGGATAACTTATTTTTGACAAATCTGCTCAACGTTCCCAATCACTATCCAAAAAAGAAGTATACACCTCCAACTCTTGATGTTAAGTCCCCACTAGAATTCAGCCGCTTAATTTATATTATCTCTACCAAAAAGAATGAATCTTTCTTACTTCCAACATTATCTGCCATTTGCCTGCCAATTTCACTAGTTAAAGGGGTAAAATGCATATGGACATATCCGAGTAACTGTCGGTGAATAGAGTTAATATTTGGAACACTGAAATCAGCCTTTATTTAAAATATGGAGAACAAATGCGCAGAGACTTGGAAATTTCACGGCTTGACCTTTTTTTTAATTCAGGGGATAAAGCATTGCTTAATTTTCAATGATGAATGAGTCTGCTGTTGGCATGAACGCACCCAACAATATTGGATTAGAAGGAGGCCATTCATCCCCTTCTCCAATCTGTCCCACAGGAACAGAAGGAGGCCATTCAACTCCTTCTCTACTCTGTCCCACAGGCACAGAGTGAGGCTATTAGTCTCCGGCCTACCACACGGGAAAAAAAATCGGCCATTCAGCCCCTCACCGGCCTGTTATTCTGGTACAAGAGAACAATCAGATCCTTCTACAACCTGATCCCAGGGGAAGGAGGTCATTCAGCTTCTCTCGGTCTTTTATTCTGGTACAGGAGGCCATTCAGCTCTGAGTTCTCTGCATAGAATCTGGCAGATGTGCTGATTTCTTCCAGGAATTTGTTTTTGTTTCTGATGAAGAGCATTAACAGTTCTTTCTGCTCTTATTCAGCCCCTTCGCCAGCCTGTTTCAATGGACAAGATCAGATCTGGGGCCGAGGCGATGGTTGAGTAGTATTATCGCCGCTCTATTAAGGCAGCCAATCCAGTCATGTTTCAGGCACTCAAGTTCAAATCCCACTGTGAAAGATGATGACTTTTAAAAACAATGACTATCTAAAATTTAAGAGTCGAATGATGAACCCAGGTCACTTGTCGATCAGCTCATGCTTTTCAGAGAGGAAACTGCATCCTTACCAGGTCAGGACTACACGTGACTCCAGACGTCCAACAATGTGGTTGCCACTTAACAGCCCTGGAGGCAATTCGGGATGGGCGACAAATGCTGGTGCTGGTCAGCGATGCCATCATCCTGTGAATGAATTAAAAAGAAAACCCTTCTTGAGAATGATACAAAGGAAGTGGGGGAGGCATTTTTGCTCATTCGGAATTGGTAAAGAAGAAGAGCAGAAGGCCTTTCATTCCCACTGCTGAGCACAAGAATGGCAGAAGGGCATAACATCAGTCCACACTATTCTACATGACAAAGCAAAGGCAGGAGGTAAAGGGAAGGCATGAGGAGGAGGGTTGCATGGGCTGTAATGACAACTGGAGTGGGAATGAGGGAGCTGTCGGTGATGTGGGAAGAGGTAGTCCCGGGAAGCAGTGCAACATGGAGGCAACTGATTGTGGGAATGGACGCTCTGAAAGCCAAAGTTCAATGTTGATGTCTGGAAGTTGGAAGAGAAGACTGTTCCCATCACCACCACTGCCCCCAAATTGAGTAAAGCTAAAACTGTCTCTTTTACCCTATATTTATTCAATTCTATTGCCCGGTATTTTGCCAGTCTATGTCCCTATGTTGAAGCATTTATAATTCCCTGTATTGAAACCTCTCCCTGCTAACCTGCATTGACTTTTAACGCTCTCCCCTAGTATGGAACACACACTCTTCCCCATTGTTTAATTTTCTCCTGATTTCTCTTTCAACTTGTCTCTCTCAATATGAGACTCGCCCTATTACTCTGTATTTAAGACTTTATCTGCATTCAGTCCCCTCTTTTCCCTGCGTTGTAATTAATCCCCTTCTTCTTAGTCTGACATTAGTCAGACCCTACTACTCTTCACTTAATCCTGTCTTTACCGACATTTAATCCTCTCTATTCCCATGTATCCAACCACCTCTCCCTTACCCTGTTTTCAATCCTCTCCATTACTTGTTATTTAATTATGTCCCAATTACTTCACATTCAAAGCTCTCATAACTACTCTCCACTGAACCCACTAAATTAAATCCCTGCCCATCACAATCTTTAACTATCTCTGTATTCAGTTTACTCCCTATTGGTCTCTAATTAACCCTCTCACCACTGCGTTCTATTTAATACGGTATGTTCTGTATTTAACCTCTCCTCTTCCCCGTACTTAATCCTCTTCCTGCTCTTCTGTATTCAACCCTCACCTCTATTCTCTCTATTTAGTTCTCCCCCTATTTCTTTATGTAAGATTCTTTCCCTTTTCTGCGTTCAACCATCTCCCAGTTGCTTTGTTGTCACTTTTCTCTCTATTACACTCCATTTCACCCTCTCTATTGCCTTATATTGAACTCTCTTCGCATTCCTCTCTATTTAACCCTCTCCCTGCAACTTGATAATAATTCCTCTCCCTTTCCCTGTAATTAACACTTTCCTCGCTCAGTTATATTCGATTGCTTTTCCGGTAAAACTCCATTTGAACCTTTTCGATTACGTTGTACAAAAGCCAATTCCCTTATCCTCTATATTACCCTCCCGTTATTACTCTCTGTTTAACCCTCTACTAATTATTTTCTATTTAATCCGATACCATTTATTCTCTGTTGAATTCTCTCCCTATTATGGGCACAACTTCAGAATATGTCAATATTTTCATTAAAAAAACGGCAACGGCTACACAACAATATTTATGTACCAACAGGAGCAGCTCCAACACAAAATAATATCTGTACACATAAACTGGATCAGCTCCAATTCACAACTTTGATAATATAAACTGAAACAGCTCCAATTCACAACTTTGATATATAAACTGAAATAGCTCCAATTCACAACTTTGATATATTAACTGGAACAGCTCCGTACACAGAAATATTTACATGCATATGTGAAAAGTTCTCATTTACAATATTTAAACGTGAACGTGAACATATTTAAAATACAATTGATATGCAGAAACATGAACAGTTTCATTCCCAGTTCATTATGCAACAATATTTATGTACAAACATAAACACTTTAAAAACGCAAAAATATTCAAACATTTACTTGTGCAGTTGAAACGCACCACGAAATTAATAAATAATAAAGAACACAACTAAGATACAACAATACTTACTTGCAGGCAAGAACAACTCAAAAAGAAAACAGGAAGCAAATATGACCAGGAACCGTTCCCAGACACAACCATGTTTAAATTTACAAATGAGCATTCCTAATGTTTCATGATATTTACGTTTAAACGAGAACAACTGCGAAGCAAAACAATGTTTATTTATAAACACAAACAGATACAATGCACAACAATACTTACATGCAAACGTGATTAACTTTTATACACAGCAATATTTGTCCAGGCACACTCAGCTCCAATACATAACAATACTGAATACTTTATCTGATATACACATGAAGAATGCAATATTCTGTATGTGAATGAATTGGAGAAAGGGAAAAAAATGTGCTGTTGACAAATTTTCAGTTGACACAAAAATAGTTGGGAAGGCAAGTTGTGACAGGTTCTGAGAAAGCATCACAAGTCCCGAAGTGTTAACTCTGATTTCCCTCCACGGATGCTGCCAGTCATGCTGAGCAATCCAGAAATGTCTACTTTTGTTTATGTATGACATTCTTTCTTCAAACATGGCCCAAGAGCTGAATCCCAGAGGGGAGGTGAGAGTGACACACCCTGACATCCCTGTGGCTTGCTGAAAATTCACTTGAAGGACAATTGGGGCCACACTCCCATCATATCTGGCACATGGGAAGATGATTGTCCTTGTCAGAGCAGGGTCAGCTCAGCTCCAGAACATCTCTGCAGAAATTCCACGGTGTACTGTCCTCGGACAAGACAGCTTCAGCTACTTCATCAATAAATAGCTGTTCATAATTAATTTGAATATTATTGTTACAAGAGGACGTCAGAGGCCAGGAAAACCACGGCGAGTAACTCACTTCCTGACTCCACAAAGTCAAAGCAAAAGTAAGAAGTGTAACGAAATACTCCCCAGTTTCTTGTTTGAATGCAGTTCCATCAACACTCAGAAAACTTGACACCACCCAGGACAACGCAGCTTGCTTGATTGATATCAGAACTCCAAACATACACTTCCTCCACCACTGACACTCAGGAGCAGAAATGTGTCACAAACACAAAATGCACCAAAGTGAAACATCAAGTTTCATTATATTGTCAATGCTCAGTTCATCAGCTCTGCTGGTGACACCGTACTCTGATATTGTTTTCTCCAATGAGAAGAGGGATTGTCTCCACTCTCGCCCAACTGACCAGTTCCACTTATTAAACGCTGTCACCCTTTCCACCTCTCATTAGCTTTTTGAAGATTTCTGTGTTCATGTGATTGTATAGAGTCCTACAAAAGGTCAGAAAGACCTCCCTACCCCTATAATCTGCACCGTGACTGATCGAGGCATGTGGTGTATGATGTGCCACCTTAATTATCGTATTAACCTGTCCTCCAACATTCAGGGAACAGTGGGCAAGCATCCCAAGTTCCCACTGGTCCTTAGAGATTCCTGGTGCCTTGCATCTCTTTAAATATTACCTTGCCTTGTTTCGTTAGCTGAACAATAGATAACATAAACCGAAGTAACAGTTCAGGTTTCAGTAGTTATTAGGTGGAGAGACTGTTGTTTGGATTTCTCTCAGGTTCCCACGTATTCTCCATTGAGCGCAATTGTGTACCGTGACCTGATGGAGGGCGCACTCGTCCTTTTTCAGGAGAGGGAGTGTTGTGACGAGACAGAAATATAACCAGGTCCTGAGAGACACAGAAACAACCCACACGCTCACACTCGCAAAAACATGTCACTCAGACACAGAAGCACACTCACACGCCCAAATACACCCAAGTTGAGACATAGGAAGATACTGATTAACAAAAACAGGAACGCATCCCATCCTCCACCCACAACACACGAACATACACAGAAACAGTCAAACGGAGATGTGGGAAACCAACTACAGACAGAAACATTACTTGATCCTGAGGGTCATAGAAACACATCCACACCCTCATAAAACACAGAGGAATGCAATCAGACTAAAGTGCGTGATTATGCCTACATGCTGATACATAAAAAAACCCAAACTTTACATTCACATGCCCACACAGAAATACCACCATACTGAGATATATAGGAACATGCCTACAAAGAGACAAAGAATGCACACACATCCACAGACAGAAATACAGTCATACTGAGATATGCAAACAGACCAACAAAGATACAGAACACACACATGCACACATAAAAAGTCATTCCAAATAAAGAAACACATTTACACACAGACACAGTATCACACACACATACCCACACACAAAAATAAGTGACGTCACACTGAGAGACATTGAACATCAACACGCAAGAACTTACAGAAACATTTGTGCCAGTAACCATCATAACATGCTAACAGTAACACACACACAAAAAACTTCACTGTCATAGGAATGTAACCACACACACACACACACAGACACAAACGCAGCAGATACAATGTGAAAACACACGCAGATACACATTCACACTGGCACAGTAACGAACAGCCACACGAACATACTCACTGTCACAGAAGCACTCCCACATAGACTGACTAACACATAAACACCGCAATATGTAGTCAGCAAAATACTTCTCCAGGTCCACACACAGAAGGAAACCAACACACGGGGGCAGAAATGAACTCACAATGTGTCACATGGACATATCCAAAGACAAAACCTGTGGACACACACACAGAGTGACACTCCCACAACGGCAGTGAAACATAGATACACACAGAGACCCTGACAGTGAAACACTCAAACACAAGCTCCCTCACTTTGTCAGGGAGAGAGAGGGAGACAGTCAAAGTGCAGAAGATGAAGGGACACAACATTTACAGAAATGTAACTAATATTATGCCAAGATATTGTTGGATGCGCCAGTGCATTTTGTATTTATTTTGAAAATCACCTCCTCAGATAAACTCAGTGAAAGAAGAGATATAGAAGTGGTTTGAGACAATTCACAGGAGCAAGTGTTAAACTGAGAGAACACGTGTCTGACGTGTTCAATGTGTGAGAAAAAAAACAGAGCATGAGGCAGAGAGAGAGAGAGAGAGCATGAGACACAGAGACAAAGACAGACAGACGGAGGTTGAAGGATAGAGTCAGAGAGAGACTGACAGCAATAAATTTAGAGATGGGGAGAGAGACATGCAGACATAGCGAAAGAGAGTGAGGAAGAGAGGAAGAGAGGGACGGAGAAAATGACATGCAGAAAGAGACGGAAAGAGAGAGAAGGCAATATTCCTGTGGTGGGAGTAAACATAAGAGGACTCATGGAACACTGTCAAAACTGAAAAAACATGCATGGAGCAAGAAACAATTCAGATAAGGGGATCACCAGCACACGGAGAGTTTGTCTTGTTGGCAAAAGTGTTTATTTCGAGCTAACAGACAGCGACTGACATTGATCATGTTACAGGAGGAACTGTTTCTGTCCCTCCCTCTTCTACCCTGCAGGGGAAATGCAGAAACCCCTGCTGCCGGACTTTATCACTCATTCACAGGGCTCTCCGTGAAGACACAATGTTCCAGCTGAGTCCATCACTCACAGACAATCCATCATTTGGAATCACTCCTCCAGCCTCTTTCCCTTCTACACTGCCCCTGACTATTGCTTCTTTTTCCCTTCAGTGATGTCCCTTTGTTGCGTCTTCCAATATTTCTTAAAGTGGAGGTGGATGGATTATGTTAAGCCTGGGAGATTGATATCATTGTCAGGGACAGACAGGAATGTGGATTAAACCTAAGAATTGCATGAACCGTGATGTTCTGGAATGATGGGTGGACCAGGTTCGAAGGGCTGAATGGACTACTGCTTCTCATTGTCTGTGTGTCTCCATGTGTGTCAATCGGTCAGTCAATCAGGGATAGCAGCGTGTGCCTGAGCATGGTGAATGGCGACCCATCTTGATTCGCCCCCCACCCCCACTCCGCCATCCACTGCAGGGTGTTCAACTCAATCCATGTTATTGTTGTGATGAAATTCTGTCTGCACATATGCAATTCCTGCACTGGGAACACTGCAGACGCCTGGGGACCTCTCCCAGTTCTTTTGCTGAGTCATTAAGCGCAGGATTTAAGTAACCAGTTTTTGCAATGCATTCTTGAACTTCGCTCTGAACTTGGACAGAGTCACTGCACAAAATAATGTGATCGTGCTGCAGCTTAAAACACTCAACAATTCTACAATGTATGTAAAATCCTTTATAGAACTGTAGTTCCAACGGTATGTTCCTTTAACGCTAAAGTACAAGACGTTTGAACCGTGCACTGTCCACAAAAGTATGAAGCTAATAGATATGGTGAAGAGGGAAATCACTGACCTCCTCCGATTCTCCACCTCTGTGTCTTTGTGCCTCTCTCCCTTCCTCTGACCCCTCAGGCTCTTGCGGACTCGACTGATCAATAAAATGTGTCTGATCATCAGAGTATTCATCAACAGAATTAACACGAATGGGATGAAAGGGGTTAAAATGATATCAAACCACCTGAATCCCAGCCACCTGGGATCTGTAAAATAACTTGCCTTTATTTGGCAGTGCCACAGAACATTGTTAATTATTCCCCCAGGTTCAAACCGAAAATAAAAGGGAATGTTTTTTGAATTGAGAAGAATTCCAGTTGCAGCCATAGCCATAGTCAAGGCCTTTTCTGCCCAATATTCTCTCTTCATTTTCAGGCAGCAAATGGCCACCAAACGATCAAAGGTGAAAAGGACAGTGAACCAGACGGAACAGTCTGTGGCTGCACGAGCCATGACATAGACAGAACGGCACACAGAGGTGAGATCCAGGAAACACGTTGGCATGCCAAAGACTTTGAGTTTCCACAGTATGATGTCAGTGAGAACAAACAGTAGATCCCACATTGCCATAGCCAACAGGCAGCGCGTTGTGCTGTTAGAATCAAAAAGGGGCGTTTTCATTCAATCATTGGCTTAGGGCATGGCTGACGAACGCCAGCATTTTTGCCCATCTCAAATTGCCTAGAGGGCAGTTAAGTGTCAAGCACGTTGTTGTGGGCCTGGAATCACATGAGCTCCTGACCATTTAAGGATGGAGTTTTCCCTCTCGAAAGGACAAGAGCAGATCAATAATTAATGTTGGATTTGTGGTCATCATTAGCCTCTTTAATTCCAGACATTTACTGAATTCAAATTGCACAATCTGCTGTATTGGGATTGAACTTGGGTCCCCAGACCATTACCCAGGTCTCTTGATTAGCTGTCCAGCAATAATTCCATGAAGCCATCTCCTCCAACTGCTAAAGAGCTTCCTTTTAGGAGTAGGCTGGAGACCGGGCTGAATACAAACAGATAGAACTGCGGATGCTGTCAATCAAAAAGAAAACGAGAAATTGCTGGATAAACTCAGCAAGTCTGCCAGCATCTGTCAAGAGTAATCAGAGCTGAATGGCCTCCTATTCCAGTGTAACAAAGTGGAGATTGAACTGAATGGCTTTCTCCTATTCTCGTGTTGCTGGGTGTGTCTATGGCAACAGCACACTCATCCAGTGATTCAAAACTAAGCAATGCTTTGTCCATTGAAGTAAAAATAAAATCTGTCTGTGAAACTTACAAGTCTCTGGCTATCTGTTCTCCTGTTGGGGAATATCTTAAATAAAAGCTCCGTGCTGTATTCTAAATACTTCAGCTCTTCACGGTCATTTAATGTGATATTTAAACCATTAAGAAGGGAAAGGGTCCGGCAAATGGTGAATAATGTAGGACGTGAGAATTGTTTAATCTTTTTGTTAAAGAGAGAGACTATAAATTAACTGGCCCAATTCTGGAGGGATGTTACAACGCCAAGACTCGGAGGTGTACTTTTTTTTTGGAAAGTGACTGAGCAGATTGGGCAAGCTTATAAACATCCATACAATATCCAGTTAGAGTACAAATGTGAGGGAAATGTTGCTAAAACAGTATAATTCACTGTTTCAGCCACGGTTGAGGGAAACAGACCAGCTTTGAACCATTGAAATGTGAAAGTCTTGTAATGAGTCCAGCTCAGCACTGTCCCCATGACTTGTCCTGACCTTTCCGAACTTGCCTATCCACTCCACACTCCCACCCCGACCTATCACCTTCATCCCTCCCCCAGTCACCTATTGTACTCTATGCTACTTTCTCCCCACCCCCACCCTCCTATCATTTATCTCTACACCCTCAGGCTCTCTGCCTGTATTCCTGGTGAAGGGCTTTTGACTGAAACGTCGATTTTACTGCTCCTCGGATGCTGCTTGACCTGCTGTGTTCTTCCAGCATCACTAATCCAGAATCTGGTTTCCAGCATTTGCATTCATTGTTTTTACCTACAAAATTGCCCATTTCTCAATACCACACTTTAGGAAGAAATGCCAATACCTTGGATCATTCTGGGAAGAGATTACTAGTCACAGGGACATAGCAACAGGCCATACAGCCCTCTCAAGCATATTCTGCTTTTCAATGCCAGATCTGCAAGGTAACTTCATACGCCCCTTTGTTTGTGACTTACTCATTAATATGTAGGCATAACAAAGACAAAATGTATCTCATATTTAAAATTAACAACTTGTCCAGTATTAAATGTTGTTTGTAGAAGAGACTTCCAAATTTCCATAAGCTTTCCTGTGCAGGAATGCTTCTTAACATTTCTCCTGAACACACTGACCAAATTCACAGACTATGTCCCTTTGTTCGGGAATCCCCAACCAGGGGATATAGTTTATCTTTACCTACCCTGTCTTCGAATCTCGAGAGGGAGCAGGCTTAATGTATGCAGTCTGTCCTCATACCTAAACCCGAAAGTAGAGATATAATTCTTGCAAATCTACTCTGTATTCTTTCCAAAGCCAATATATCCTTCCAAAGGTGTGGTGCTTGGATCTGCTTCCACTTTTCCCAGTGAGATCTAACCAAAGGTGTTCTTACCTGCAGCATACCTCTGTGGCCTTACATGGGATTAGCCCCTCGCCATTTAGGAGAGCAATTATTGCCCTTCCCAGAGGGCAGTTAAGAGCCAAAAACGTTGTTGTGGGTCTTGAGTCACATATAGGCCAGGCCAGGTAAGGATGGCAGGTTCCTTCCCTAAAGGACACGAGTGAAACTTTACTTATTGATTTCTTTTCTCCTAAAAAAAACTGCTAAGGCAAAATGATTAATTTAGGAGTTGACATTGACAATGTCCACTGCAGGGTTCGTTTTCATATAATTTGACCTATTACTAAATTAGTAGGCCTCGTTTTACACCAATAATCACATTTGGTTAACTATATTTGAAATAGAAGACAGATAAATATGTAACTTTACAAAGCCAGTTTTTCCCTCCAATATCCTGAGTAGCATAACAGTTCTGAAACATCTATGCCCGCATACTAGCTAAAATTGCGTGATTACTGCTTGGAGAACTGGAGTTGGGCTGCTCCTCCTTCTCACAAGTTTCCTGCTTCGTTATCCTGTTGTCCTCTATGGCATCTCTCTGATTTGATTGACGTCTTTTAGCTTTAATGTGGAGGTGCCCGTGTTGGACTGGAGTGGACAATGTCAGACATCACAGGACACCAGGTTATCGTCCAATAGGTTAATTTGAAATCACAAGCTTTAGTGGGATGTCTGACCTTCTTTTATCTCGTTATCTTGGTCATTTATGATTGCAGTGGCTAAGCAGTATGATCATGTAACAGCATAGTTTTCATACTTTAAATTCAGTTTCTATTTCAGGTTGTTACATAAAACCTTTATTGGATATTTTATATTCCTCTTTTTACTTGGCCCGTCTCAAAAAACAAGTTCTACTGAAACTCAGGTCTATTGTTCCACCTGAAAACTTGTTGCAATTTCTCATTGACAATAAATTCAATGTTCAGTCAAGTTGAAGCCTTGCATATCTCACTGGTTTGACCGAATTTGTCAGTGAATGCTGCAAGCTTCTTGGCTTAATATCTCAGTTCCATTGTCTCATTAACACCCTTTCAATGTAATCAAACAAGATAATGGGTTTGCCTACCTGGGCCGACCACACTAATGCCATTACCAACACCAGGATTCCTGTTCCAGGTTCACAACGCTACTGCTGTAGTCACCACTGATGCCATCTTCCTCTACCATCACCGCCGCAAGGAAGAGAAGATAAAGATGAAGACGAGAAAGTAAAGAAGGCAGAAGGATGCGACCGGCCTGGCGATTGGAATCAAATGGGTTCAGAATACTGAACGCTGCCTACCCCGTCAGCTTAAAACAAAATTTCAGGAGGAAATGGTTGAGGGGTGTTTACCAAGGCTCCAATGGTTCTCCTGTGAAGTGAGACTAGAGAGATTCGGGTTTGTTTTGGTTAAATTCACCAACGCAAAGTCAGTGTTCTTCTCTGAGCACTGCCTCCTGCTAGCCAGCAAGAGAACGTGGAATCTGAACGTGGAACAGCTGATCCCAGAAAACATGTGGGAGCTTAAAAGGGAGAACCATGAAGGGGACTTCAAGGCGGTCTTTATTCCCAGGAGGTGAAGAACAGCTGACCTCACTCTATGTCAGAAGCCACCAAGATAATCCAAAAAGTGCAACAACTACTTGCTGATGGCAACACCTACCAAAAGCGGGAGTTTGACTCCATTCCACAACTCGCCAATAGGATAAACAACACACTGAAGAAGCTACAAAAAAAAACGGACAGATAACCAGGTTTGACCTCCAGAGGATGAAACCTGAAAGCAACAACACCCCCATATTCTATGGACTACCTAAAGTGCACAAACCAGACATCCCACTCAGACCCATAGTATCACTACCAGGGACACCATCACACAAACTGGCTAAAGAACTACAGCAGAAACTGAAACACCTGGGCAGCGGATCCAGATACTCTATACAGTCAACACTGGAATTCTTGGACATCATCAGACACATAGACAAGAAAGAAACTATGATCTCATTCGAAGTAACGGCACAGTTCACCTCTATCAACAAAACCCTCGCCAGAGAAACAATAGCCAACCTGCTAGACATACAGAACAGAGAACAAGACGGTGAACCTATCAACAAAGACTGCTTACTCAAACTACTGGACCTGTGCCTCACAACACACTTCACATTCAACAACCAAATATATGAACAAATGAACGGCACACCCATGGACTCACCCATCTCTGGACTCATAGCAGAAGCAGTAATGCAAAGATTAGAACAAACAGTCTTCCCAGAAATTCAACCCAAAGTCTAGGTCAGATATGTGGATGACACCTTTGTAATCATTAAAAACACAGAAAAAGAGAACACACACCGGATCATCAACGCCACACTCACAGGAATCCGATTCACTAGAGAGGAAGAAAAGGACAACCAGCTCCCATTCCTAGACGTGATGGTACAGAGAACACTGAATGGAGAGTTCACCACAAAGGTATGCAGGAAAGCCACACACACAGACCAAGTCCTAAACTACGAAAGCAACCACACAAAAGAAGTTGCATCAAGACACTGTTCAAAAGGGCCACAACACACTGCAGCACACCAGAACTGCAAAAAGAGGAAGAAGAACACCTATACAATGTATTCGCCAAAAATGGATACCCCCGCAATTTCATCAACAAATGCCTCAGGGAAAGGCAACGGAATGAGGACGTTCCACAACCCAAAGGACTAGCCACACTACCATATATCAAGGATATTCTGAACTGACAGCCAGACTACTGCGACCACTAGAATTCATAACAGCACTCAAACCAACAGCCAACAACTCACCAGAATGAAGGACCCGATACCCAGCATGAGCAAAACCAATGTAGTATGCAAAATCCCATGCAAGGACTGCACAAAACACTACATAGGACAAACAGGAAGACAGCTAACGATCCGCATCCATGAACACCAACTAGCCACGAAACGACACAACCAGCTATCTTTAGTAGCCACACACGCGGACGACAAGCAACATGAATTCGACTGGGACAACACTACTATTATAGGACAAGCCAAACAGAGAACAGCCAGGGAATTCCTAGAGTCATGGTACTCATCCACAGATTCAATCAATAAGCACATCCACCTGGACCCAATATACTGACCACTGCAGGGGACAGCTGGAACTGACAACCAGAAGCGGCAGATTCAAACCACGATAAATACTGGAGGAAACATCATAGAAGCACTTCATAGGAGGTTCCCAAGCACTGAGGATGTCACCTAGACAGGGGACAAAACGTCTACAACACAAATTCCCAGTTTGGCGGACAGAACCACAGCACCAAGATAATCTCCCCGTCCATTCCTTGCTGTCATGTAGGTCTTCAACGATAGCAGACGAGAGCGGCTGCACCAACCATTACCTTTGGATTTGCTGAACAAGGCCCTCGAGTCCTTCAAAAAGAGTAAGATTCTCACAAGAGATAGCTTACCAGATGAGTTGTATTTGACTCTGTCACTCATGATTGGCCAAGACCTGCTAGAAGTGGACAACAGCATGCTTCTAACAGGGAGCTTTGTGAATCCATGAGGAAACCTCATCTTCATTTACAATCAGAAGGAAAAGAGGGACGACTGACGACCATTCTCATTGCTGAATGTAAATTGAAATGATCTGATTAAGGTCATCACCAATCGACTTAGAACTGCTTTCAGCTCAGTTATTCACTCTGAACGATCCTGATCTGCACTGTCAGCCTCACACTTCTCAGGGATAGAATCGCCTATGTGCAGGACAGGGGGGTTGGAAGCCGCCCTCATCAGCTTAGAGCAGAAGGTCTTTGACAGGATCTCACATACATACATGTGGGATGTGCTCACCAATGCAGTTTTTGGGAAGGGATTCCACAAATGAATCTGACTGCTTTACACCAACATTATCAGTTCAGACTCAGTCAATGGTTGGGAATTAGAAAGCTTCTTGATCAGATCCACAGTCAGGCAGGGTTGCACACTCTCACCTTCACAGTCATATTGTTGACCTGAAGGCAACTATACAACTGTTGAAAATCATTCAGGCATTTATTCCTGTTTGGTAATTATCTATCCACCAAGAACCTCTTTACTAAGGTTCCTCAATCTATCATTGCTCATTCATGCATCAGTTCTTTATTTAGAGTTAGGACCCGAGTTTCAGACTCAAATTCTTCATTCTCAAACTGAACAAACACTTCATGCATCTGAAGATCACTCTTCCCCAATACAATAATATTGTAAATTCATGCTATTGCATTGTGTTTGTAATATTTGGTGAAAGTATATTAACTTGCTGCATGCTTACATCTGTTCTCTTGTATCAATTCATATCTGTGAGATGTACTAAGTTAGTCCTTTTACTATGTTATTTATGACCAAATACCTCAAGCATCATCACAAATAATAAATATAAAGGTGATATTTCGGCACTAACTGTATCACATTACTGAAACATACTTGCAATTGAAGTTTCCTAAAATTAAAAAAGAAGTGCTTCAGAAAGAACCCTGTCGCTGAACCTGTGAGGCAAGTATTTGATCCTGAAGGTTAGGATTCTGAAACATGGATCCAGAACACATGTTTATTGCTTTTGTCTTTCACTCACAGAATTTTGTCTTCAAGTGGCCCGCTTCATTTGCCTTCTAACTGAGATTTATCCCAGGTTTAAGGCACTCTGGCTGGTTTGAGTCAATACTCCACAATGACGATAGTGTGTTTCCCCTGAAGAGTAGCAATCCCCATCCAATTAAAGCAAAACCCATGTTTCCAATATATTTAGGCCACTCCAGCCCTAGAAACCTCATCAATAATCGAGACATCCAAAGCCCATCGTCCTTGAAACAGTGTTTCCAACCACATGGTCATTGGCCAAATGAATACTCAGAGTAACGAGGGGATCAGCTTTTAAAATCCCTCCCTGATTTGCCCAATTTTACGTATTTGAATTCATTGCTGTTTCAACCAGTTATTGTCATGATGTCAGTCAGGTGGACCTCAGAGGATATGAGTTCCCTGATTGGGGCTGTTAATCTAATCCAATCAGGGAACCCTGTCTGAAATAAAAGAATGAATGACAGGGATTTTGAGATGTCAAAGTCTGACTCAACAAGAGGCTACGATGAAAGCTTATGTATTTGCAAGTAAAGGGTGATTAATGACAGGATGCTGGTCTCTAAAGAGTGATATCATTTCCAGACATTTTGGTGTCAGTGTGCACCAGGACCTTGGTCGCTTCACTTTCCACACTTTGATGCTTCTCCCCCTGTCCCACCCCAGTCAAACCAAGATATGCTTAAGTTGCTCCCTGGCGTTCTTGACCCGAGGCACTTTTGATGCAATATGCCATCCTGGACTCTGCGAAGTCAGGACTGATGATTCTGAAAAAGTCAGCCAACAGTTTTCCCTTTGTGCACTGCTGATATTTGACATCAAAATAACACCAAACTGACTTTGCAAATGGGGGATTAAAAAAATGGGGAGTTGGGAGTACATGTTCATTTGAGTACAATATCGATTGGCCAGAACGAAACTGGACAGCAAGGGTTCAAAAAATGAGAGATTGAAATGACCCAGAATTGAATTCCTCAAATTGAGAAGTGACTGAGACGAATAAAGAGAATAAAGGAAACGACTGGCACTGAATGCTACCAAAGGTTTCTTTTTGCCTCTTGATTTTGTACTAAGATAAGCATCTAAAAGTTTACAGAAAGCCCGAATCTTTCCAAGACTGAAATGAATGAAGAATCTCTTACATTTCTCTACATTATTTTGGACGGACTATTTTGTGCTCATTCACTCACTGATCCTGAACTTCTCCTTCACCTCGTGCCTATGTCCTTCTTGTGTTGTATTCTCCCACCTAACATCGTATTGTCAGCAAAAGTAACACATGATCACATCATCTCAGTTATTGATAGAGATTATAAATGACTGTGTCTCGAGTAATAGTCCTTGTGACACTCACTAATACCAGCCTGACATTCAGATGACATATTTCTTCCTGCTCTCTTGTTTTCTGTCCTTTATCAGTCCTCACACCAAGTCCCAGTTCCCCAACACTACAAGCCTCATTGACAACAATGACTCCCACAAAATATTTCCAGATTTTGACATTTCTGCATCCTTGTGTGTGCAAATCCGTCCCTGGCCACACTGCTCCATTTCGCTTGAAACTCTTCCATCCCAACATCAGTCAAAGGTTTTAAGGTTTCTTCTGTGTACACGTGCAGTGCACCGCAGGGAAGAGAGAATATCTCATCCCTTGGTTTTGCGTTACAGGCCATGTATGCCTCAGAGCTAGCTCTGAAACATGTCCAGCACACTCTTATCCTGGTAGGAGGATATACAATCAATCTGTATTGATTGGAGCTTATGCAACCGTTGAAGGTGTTTTCTTCATTGAGTTACTTGTTTCAATTATTGCCTCAATTGGCGAAATTCGGTTCCATTCAAAAAACTGCATCAGCACAAGGTGAGGAATTCTGTTGTGATGTTGGATTTATTAAACCAACGATCATCCCTTTACAAAACAGTGTCTAATAGCCATGAAGCCACATTCCAGTGTTGAGGAGAACGTTTCACACTTAACAACCGGAATTTAATTTCCAAATGATCAAGTCAAGGGATCGACATGAAATGAGAGTTTATAGTTCGCCAGATGGTGTTGTGGTGTCAGTGCTGGTATAGAGGGCAGCACAGTCGCTCAGTGGTTAGCCCTCACAGGGAGAGCGGAGGGGTGTGGGTGGGATACCCTTTGCAGGGTCAGTGTGGAGTTGATGGGGCCATTGGCCGGCTCCCACGTTGTCAGGATTCTATCATTTTATTCATTATGATTTTTCCTCTGTTTGCTCCTGACCAATTGAGGCATGTATCATTCGATAAACCAAATAAATAAAATAAAAATAATCTGTGGCCACTGGGAGTTAACACACCGGTGTCACCTGTTTGTTCAAATTATTGAATAAATGAAGTGAACCACATTGTAATGTAACGTTCCCCCAGGCGATGCCAGCAGGTATAAATGAAAGGCTTTTGAGATTATATCACCTCGGCATTGAGTACAGAGAGATTGCCTGCTCACAGAGATTCAGGCAGAAAATGACGTTTTCATTTTATTATGTGCGTCAATTATTTTACATGACCCTTCCGACTGTAACAATCCCCGGTAAGTGCAGTACACCAATGAATTTGTGTACATCGGTCTGGTGATCGGTTGCGTGTTCACACTGTCACTGACAATGGCACACGGGCATGTTGTGCCCAAAAGTCACATAGTGGCAGGAACTTGGTAATTTATTATCAGATTACAGAGACCCTGTGGAATCCCCATCATCGCAGATTCTGCAAGTCTTCCCTGGGAAAGTATTCATCTCTGCTGAGAAGCTTCCAGAGAGTTTCACTGGAACTAAGGCTAGGAATCACTTTGGAAATGTCTAAGTGGCGGTATTTTATGTAGAGAGTGCGATATTATTGAATTTGTATTGGTTTCTGGTATTGAAGTGAGTATACAGTGGCCTTCTCTGTACCTCCGAACTTTATAGTTAACTTGGAGTTATTTGTGTAATTGCAGCCATTTGTTTTAAAAGTTGTGTTTGAATTGTGGCGATGGGCTGAATGCCTTTGTGCACTAATGAGCTTTTGTATATTTTTGATGCTTGCTACCCAGTATGGTATTGATGCAGCCTGAAAAAAAACATTGTTGGTGAGTTCTGGAATTTGCAATTAAGGAAGAAACCCCTTACTGAGTAAGCTTTACGTTCACTTCTATTACTTTTGTCATTTTTATTTTGTTTCTGTTAGACCGTGAAACTGAGTGGATATATAGATCAGTGCTCATGCCAATGACATGAGAGTTTTCGTAAATGACAATATCTAGGAACGAAACTTTTGTGTTGATCACACACAGTAGTGTTGGGACAAAAGAAAAACTCTGAAGAAATTGGATAAAAGCTGAGTACGTTGATGCTCAGATGTGCGGCAACTCTGGTAAGAAATTGACTGCAATTCCAGTTGAGAATTGGCAGTCAAAAGTCATTTAACCAAGCGATAGATATAAGGATTTTGGTGTGAATATTTTTGAGGGCTGCTTTGTTTGAATGGTAGCTCAGTGGTAAGCACAATTACTTCACAGCACCAGGGTCCCAGGTTCGAGTCCACCCTCTGGTGACTATCTGTGGGGAGTGTGCACGCTCCCGCCATGTCTGCGTGGGTTTCCTCTGGGTGCTCCGATTTCCTCCCACAGTCCAAAGATGTTCAGGTCAGGTGACTTGGCCATGTTAAATTATTCATAGTGTTAGTTGTATTAGTCAGAGGGATATGGGGCTGGCTGGCTGGGTTAAATGACTGGAGGCCTGTGACCAGTGGAGTGCAGATGACAAAAATTGGAGGTGCAGTGGACAGCGAAGAGAGTTACCTCAGATTACACCAGGATCTTGATCAGATGGGCCAATGGGCTGAGAAGTGGCAGATGGAGTTTAATTCAGATAAATGCCTGGGGCTACATTTTGGGAAACCAAATCTTAGCAGGACTTATACACTTAATGGTAAGGTCCTAGGGAATGTTGCTGAACAATGACCTTGGAGTTAAAGTTCATAGCCCCTCGAAAGTGTAGACGCAGGTAGATAGGATAGTGAAGAAGGCGTTTGGTATGTTTTCCTTTATTGGTCAATGTATTGAGTACAGGAGTTGGGACATCATTTTACAGCTGTTCAGGACATTGGTTAGGCCACTGTTGGAATATTGCGTGCAATTCCGGTCTCCTCCCTGTCAGAAAGATGTTGTGAAACTTGAAATGATTCAGAAAAGATTTACAAGGATGTTGTCAGGGTTGGAGGATTTGAGCTATGGGGACAGACTGAACAGGCTGGGCTGTTTTCCCTGGAGCGTTGGAGGCTGAGGGGTGACCTTATAGAGGTTTACAAACCTATGAGGGGCAATGGATAAGAAATATAGATTTTTCCCGAGGGTCAGGGAGTCTAGAACTAGAGGGCATAGGTTAAAGGTGAGAATGGAAAGATATAAAAGGGACCTAAGGGGCAACCTTTTCACACAGAGCTGGCAGAGGAAGTGGTGGAGGCTGGTACACTTGCAGCATTGAAAAGGCATTTGGATGGGTATATGAATAGAAAGGGTTTGGAGGGATATGGGCCGGGTGCTGGCAGGTGGGACTAGATTAGGTTGGGATATCTGGTAGGCATGTACAGGTTGAATCGAAGGGTCCGTTTCCATGCTGCACATCTCTATGGCTGTATTTAGAAGGTGACGGTGCATTTGGAGTTCACTTCCCAGTTAGGATGGTGGCTTGAAGTGGCTTATTTAACCTTCAACTTATTTAAAGGGAACTTGGATCTGTACCCGAAGTCTAGAAACCTTCAACGCTGTGAACCATGATTTGGAAAATGGAATCAGAAAGGTAGCCAGTTTACTCAACTGATACAGATGTGAATCACCTCTTTCAGTGCCATGACTTTACTCCAGTTCTGTGGGATTGAAGTAAGACTGAGGAGTGTTAAAGTGAGTTTTGAGAAGATTTGTAGCTGAGGTTGAGTTTTTGGATGTAGGTTTGCTCGCTGAGCTGAAAGGTTCACTTCCAGACATTTCTTTACCCTACTAGGTAACATCTTCAGTGGGGCTCAGGCGAAGCAATGCAGAAAATTCCTACTTTCTATTTGTATGTTTGGATATACCCAAAGAAACCCAACCATTTAAATATAAAGCAGGAATTTTCAACATTGCTTCGCCTGAGGCCCATTGACGATGTTACCCAGCAGGGTAATCAAAATGAAACTTGCGGCTCAGCGAGAAAACCTTCATCCAGAGTTAAAGTGAATTCACTTGGTCAGCAGAGTGTTTCTGCATTGTCCATTTCCAACATTGGGACACTGTAGAGAGTTAAACTGAATTCCAGATGACTATGGTTAATTTCTAGTTGTTGCCTGAACAAGTTTTTGGTTTCATATTTTTTACAATGCATAAAGCAATTTTGCATGGCGAGGAGTATTATTCACTAAGTTTAGAATATAATAATGAATCAATTCATTAGGGTAATATTGCTTAACTTATTTAGGTATTCTCATTACAAAACAAACTTTTTTTTTAAAAGACGTGTTGTGAAGTCTTGTTCTGTCTATGAACTGCTCAGTATTTGTATTATCACCTCCCATGTTAATTGCAACTGACATGATTAGAACAGAGAGAGTCAGAATAAGCTGATTTTTTTTCTTTTGTAAGGTCATATTTTACTACACAATGGATTGGAGCCACCAAATTCAGTATTTGCAGTAGTGAACTGTCTGCTTGGTTGTGCATTATGTAGCTCACTCAAAAGGTTTCAACAAGCCCATCCCCAAGACTATTTCTGTCAGACATTGCAGAGAACGCAAAAAAAAAGTCACATCTACTGACTTGCATTTGGCATTGTCTGTTCACTGAATATACAAGCTAAATTAGAACATTTTCTAAATATGGCAAGGAATTGTTCACTTCCCAAAACAAACTCTGCGGGATTCAGTGAGTTAACAGATCCTCACGTTATCATCACAGATTGTGGGTTGTCCCTTCAATGATGAAACCAAACTTTCTCGGCTCTGTTAGCATCCTCCGTCAAATCATTCCATCTTCTCAAGTGCAACAACTCATGTTTTTGTAATATATTGATCAGAACATTTCAGGCAAGCGTATATGGAGGACGGGAAAAGACTGTGGCTGTAAGAGCTGCTCCCTTAGTTGTAGCATTTTACGTGTCAGAGCTGACTTTCACGAATTTCTGGAAGACTTTGTTTTATAATTTGGACCATTATTTCGGAAATTTGGGGAAAAGAAATATCAATGCAGGGCAATTTAAAAAGGAGTGAGATAGGCGAAGTTGGAAATCACATTGTCAGCGAGAGAGACAGAAAGAAAGTAACCATTATTGCTGTCTGACACAGCAGTGAATCTGCACAGCTACTGCCTTTGCTGTTTGAGTGCATGCGTTTCTGGCCACCGGAGAACACCTGGGCAAAAAACAGCAAAAAAATCACAGCTTCCCTTGGAGAAACTTGTGTGTGAGAGCTTACAGCACAGGAGCAGATAAGTCCATGGTTTTTAAAGTGTAGCATTGTTGGGTTTTTTTGCGTAAGTCTGCAATAGTGAATAGACCGAGTTCTTTTTGGCTATTTGTTATATTGAGATCTGTCTCTTGATTAAAGTGTGAGAGTATAAGGTATTGGCAATAAGGTGTCTTTTAGATCTATAGGGCTGTGGTATTTTCTGGGTCTGTAGATTATTGAGGTGCAAAGATGACTTTTAGTGGACTGATAAACTTTTCCTGACGGATGTGGGAGGTTAGGGAAAGCTTCCATTTCCTGATGATTATGTCTACAGTAAGTGTGTTTGGTTGTGCATCCTATCATGTCGCCATGGATCGATTGGAAAAGCAGTCAGAGGTAAAGGGGAATTTACAGGAGGTAAAGGGTGTGCCGGCTAGCATTTACAGGAAGAGGGGGAAACCGCAGACACAGCCATGTAGATGGATCAACTCCAGGAAAGGTTGGACAGAGAGGTGGAAAGGACAGTAGTCTCCGGTAGCTATCGCCATCTTTAACAATATGCTGCTTTGTCGGGGGTGATGGACTCTTAGAGAATGTGGTAAGAACAGCCAGATTTCTGACATCAAGACTGGTTCTAATGTATAAGAGGGGCACTCCAGGTTCCAAGTGATCAGTTATGATAAGGCACTGTCCAGTCAGAGGCACAGACAGACGTTTCTACGACAAACATTGAGAAATCAGAATAGTGTGTTGCCTCGCTGGTGCCAAGATCAAGGATATCTCGGAGAGGATGCAGAATGTTCTCAAAGGAGAGAGGGACGAGCAGGAGGCCATGCGCACGGTGGAACTAATGATATACGAAGGGAAAAGGATAAAATTCAGAATGTGGACGAGAAGAAGTTCGGCAATAATTTAAAATAACGTGCTTGGAAGGAGTGATTTTAGATTACTCTCGGTGCCACGAGCTAGTGAGTAGAGGAATTGGAAGGTAGAGGCTGAGGAGTCACAGAGAAGGATACACACTTTGGTTTCATTGGAATTGCTGCTGGAGTAGAAGTGACTTGTGTAAGGAGGATGGATTGAACCTGAATTGAAAGGGGACTAATACACTGTCAGGGAGATTTGCTCGAGATGCCCAGGAAGATCTGATCTAATAAGGTTGTGGAGTGTTGGGAATGCGAACAGTGTGTGGGACCCAGGGAGATAGTGAGGGTGGACATTAATCTGATATTGAAGCATTTGCAAAATGGAGGAGGTCAAACAGTCAGGGCTGTAGAATACAAAGGCTGTCGTAAGGAAAGAAAGGGAGCCAAGAGAAGAGGGAATTTGTGTTTTTGATAATGGATAACATTACAGCTGTAATTAGACAGGATATTCTTGCGATTATGCCCAGGGAAGATATTTGTGTGGACCTGAGAAATAAGAAAAAGATGATCACCTTATTTGGATTGTATTATTGACCCACGAATGGGAAGTGGGAACTCAAAAAAAATTCGAAAGGAAATACCAGTTATCTGTAAGATGAATAGAGTGGTAATAGGAGGGAATTTTAACGTTTCAAACATTGTCTAGGACAGCCAGGGTGTTAAGGGTTGAGATGGGGAGGAAATTGTTAAGTGTGTACAAGAAAATTTTCTGATTTAATCTGCAGATATATGTACCCGTGCAGGCTCAAACCTTGACTTTCTCTCAGGAAATAAGGCAGGCCAGGAGACTGAGGTGTCAGTGGGGAGCACTTTGTGGCCAGCGACCATAAATCTATTAGTTTAAAAATTGACCAATTGTGAAAGTACCTGGCAAGAACTTTCAAAAGTTGTCTGCAGGGAAATGTTTGCAGGTGAAGCCATGGTTAGAAAATGATAAGACTTCAAAAATGAGATAACAATGGTCCAGAGGCAGTATGTTCTTGTTCGGCTGAAAGGCAAGACTGGTAGGTGCAGGAATGCTGGATGATGGGAAAAATTGAGGTTTTGGTAAAAAGAAGGATGCAATGTCAGGGATAGACAGCAGAGACCGAGTCAATATTTACAAGAGAATGAGGGGAGTGGATTATACTTAAGAGGGAATGGATGTAGGTTTGCTGGCTGAGCTGGAAGGTTCATTTTCAGACATTTCGTCACCATACAGGGTAACATATTCAGTGAACCTCCGAATGAAGCACTGGTGTTGTCGCTGGCTTCCGATTTATAAGTTTGAGTTGCCTGGGGTGGGTGATGTCATTTCCTGTGGTGACATCACTTCCTATAGTGATGTTCTTTCCTGTTCTTTTTTTAAGGTTTGGTGAATATTTTGAAAACTCGTTAACTTAAGAGGGAAATCGGCAGGGCAAAAAGCGGACATGAGATAGCTTTGCCAAAAAGGGTTAAGGAGAATCCGCACGAATTTAATAAATATATTAAAGACAGAATTGTCGCGCAGGAGAAAATAGGACTCCTGAAGCATCATGTGGCAGCCTGTGTTTGGAAATGCAGGAGATATGAGCAATAGTAAAGAAGCATTTTGCATCTTTGTTTACTACGCAGAAAGGCATGGTAGATACAGAATGATCGGGAAAAAGTGATGACACCTTGAAAAATGCCAAGATTGCATCAGAAGCAATGCTGAATATCTTAAAAATGATGAGGTTGGATAAATCCCCAGGAGCTGATGAGGTGTTCTCTGAATCTCTTTGGGAAGCTAGGGAAGTGATTGCTGGGAGACTTGCTGACATATTTGTATCATTGACAGTAGGCAAGGCACTGGAAGACTGGTGGTTGGTGAACATAGTGCCAGTATTTAAGAAAGGTGATAAGGAAAAGCCAGGGCAATATAGACTGGTGAGCCTGACGTTAGTGGTGGGCAAGCTATGAGAGTAAATCTGCAGGGACAGGATTTACATGTATTTGGAGTGTCAAGGACTGATTGGGGGCAGTTGACAGGCCTTTGTACATACGCTATCATGTCTCACCAACTTAACTGAGCTTTTTGAAGATGTATCAAAGAGGATTGATGAGGCAGAACAGTGGACGTAATCGATATGGACTTCTGGAAGGTGTTCAAACTGGCTTGAATGTCAACACTTCAAATCTGACTTCGCTTTTTGGAATGATTCCCTGCCTTTTTGTTGCAATGATAGGTTTTTGTGTGCAGGGAGAAATCTGAGATGGTGTTGTGAGTTCAGTGAACCATGTTCAGCTGAAGATGTTCTGAAGAAGTGTGATTCCATTCACCCTGTTTCTATCTCCACAGATACTGCTATACTTGTTGGGTTTTGTTTTGTTTCATATTTTCAGCATTCAAAGCCTTAATTTATATCATTAAAATGCTTCACATCCAAACCTGCCTCTCGGAACAAATTCATCGAATCACAGAACCAGACTGTATAGGAGAGGGCCTTCGGTCCATCCAGTTTGTGCTAACAAAGCTACACAAAATCTACTCTTGTCCCAGCTCCCAGAACCATACTCATAGTCTCGAATACTATGATGCTTCAAGCGTTCATCCAGGTATTTGTTAAAGTTTGTGATGATTCCTGCTTCTGCAACTCTCTCAGGCACTGAATAATCAGACACCCACCACTCTCTGGTGAAAGCCTCTTCCTCAGGTCCTGCGAACCTCTTCCCTGTCACCTTAAAGATAAGCCTCCCCGCATCCCCCCCCACCCCCCGCCATCTGAAAATTCCCTGCCAACCCTTAGTTAAAAACAGGAGTGAGCAGCTTCAAATTGGGTCAGGCTGTTGGAGCTGTCACGTTCAAACTTGACATCTGAACCTTCCCAACTGCCCCAGTTATGTGCTAAAATCTTATATTGCTACCTGTGCTGACGTAGAGACGTTTGATCATTAATTTCCAATTTGCATTTTACTTCCTGTTTCTTTCAGTTAATTGCCTGGTGATTTTGGTTCTCACACGGGGAAAGTGTGGTCTCTCTAACAGCACAACGCGCTGCCTGTTGGCTATGGCAATGTCGGATCTACTGTTCGTACTCACTGACATCATACTGTGGAAACTCAAATTCTTTGGTATGCCAACGTGTTTCCTGGATCTCACCTCTGTGTGCCGTTCTGTCTATGCCATGGCTTGTGCAGCCACAGACTGCTCTGTCTGGTTCACTGTCCTTTTCACCTTTGATCGTTTTGTGGCCATTTGCTGCCTGAGAATGAAGAGAGATTATTGGACCGAAAAGGCCTTGACTGTGGCTATGGCTGCAACTGGCATTCTGCTCTTTTCAAAAAACATTCCCTTTTATTTTCGCTTTGAACCTTGGAGAATAATTAACAATATTCCGTGGCACTGCCGAATAAAATCAAGTTATTTTACAGATCCCAGGTGGCTGGGATTCAGGTGGTTTGATATCATTTTAACCCCTTTCATCCCATTCGTGTTAATTCTGTTGATGAATACACTGATGGTCAGACACATTTTGTTGATCAGTCGAGTCCGCAAGAGCCTGAGGGGTCAGAGGAAGGGAGAGAGGCACAAAGACGCAGAGATGGAGAATCGGAGGAGGTCAGTGATTTCCCTCTTCACCATATCCATTAGCTTTATACTTCTGTGGACAGTGCATGGGTCAAACGTCTTATACTTTAGCATTAAAGGAACATACCGTTGGAATTACAGTTCTATAAAGGATTTTACATACATTGCAGAATTGTTGAGGGTTATAAGCTGCAGCACGAACACATTATTTTGTGCAGTGACTCTGTCCAAATTTAGAGCGAAGTTCAAGAATGCGATGCAAAAACTGGTTACATAAATCCTGCGCTTAATGACTCAGCAGAAGAACTGGGAGAGGTCCCCAGGCATCTGCAGTGTTCCCAGTGCAGGGATTGCATATGTGCAGACAGAATTTCATCACAACAATAACATGGATTGAGTTGAACACCCTGCAGTGGATGGCGGGGGATGGCGGGGGGGGGGGGGGGGCGGCGACGCAAGATGGGTACGCGTTCACCACGCTCAGGTACACGCTACTATCCCTGATTGACTGACGGATTGACTCACATGGAGGCACACACGCAATGAGGAGCAGTAGTCCATTCAGCCCTTCGAACCTGGTCCACCCATCATTCCAGAACATCACGGTTCATCCAATTCTAAGGTGTAATCCACCTTCCTGTCTGTCCCTGACAATGATACCAATCTCCCAGGCTTTACATAATCCATCCAATTACACCTTAAGAAATATTGGAAGACACAACAACGGGACAGCACTGAAGGGAAAAATAAGTAACTGTCAGGGGCAGTGTCGGAGGGATAGAGGCTGGAGGAGTGATTCAAAATGATGGATTGTCTGTGAGTGATGGACTCAGCTGGAACATTGTGTCTTCATAGAGAGCCCTGTGAATGAGTGATAAAGTCCGGCAGCAGGGGTTTCTGCACTTCCCCTGCAGGGGAGGACATCAAAGGACAGAAACAGCTCCTCCTGTACCATGATCAATGTCAGTCTCTGTCTGTTAGCTCGAAATAGACATTTTTTCAACAAGAGAAAGTCTCCGTGTGCTGGTGTTACCCTGATCTGAATTGTTTCTTGCTCCATGCACATTTGTTCAGTTTTGACAGTGTTCCATGAGCCCTCTTATGTTTCCTCCCACCACAGGAATATTGCCTTCTCTCTCTTTCCGCCTCTTCCTGCATGTCGCTTTCTCTGTCGCTCTCTTCCGCTATGTCTGCATCTCTCTCTCTCTCTTTCGTTATGCCTTTCTGCCATTCTTTTGCTTAGGATTGGGAATGAAAGGCCTTCTGCTCTTCTTTTTTTACCAATTTCGAATGAGCAAATGTGCCTTCCCCACTTCCTGTGTATCATTCTCAAGAAGGGTTTTCTTTTTAATTCATTCACAGGATGAGGGCATCGCTGACCAGCACCAGCATTTATCGCCCATCCCGAATTGCCTCCAGGGCTGTTAACTGTTAACCACATTGGTGGACGTCTGGAGTCACGTGTAGTCCTGACCTGGTAAGGATGCTGTTTCCTCTCTGAAAAGCATGAACTAATCGACAAGCGACCTGGGTTCATCATTCGACTCTTAAATTTCAGATAGTCATTGTATTTAAACGCCATCCTCTTCCACAGTGGGAATTGAACTTGAGTGCCCAGAACGTGACTTGGTTGCCTGCCTTAATAGAGCAGCGATAACTCTGCTAAGCCATCGCCTCTATCCCATCTCTGATCTCGTCCTGTGTGACAGACTGGAGAAGGGGCTGAATAAGAACAGGAAGAACTATTAATGCTCTTAATCAGAAACAAAAACAAATTCCTGGAAGAAATCAGCACATCTGCCAGATTCTATGCAGAGAACTCAGAGCTGAATGGCCTCCTGTACCAGAGTAACAGACTGGAGAGGAGCTGAATGACCTCCTTTCCCAGGGATCAGGTTGTAGAAGGATCTGATTGTTCTCTTGTACCAGAATAACAGGCCGGAGAGGATCTGAATGGCCGATTTTTTTTCCTGTGGGCTAGGCCGGAGAATTGGCTGAACAGCCTCACCTTGTTCATGTGGGACAGAGTAGAGAAGGAGTTGAATGGCCTCCTCCTGTTCCTGTGGGACAGACCGGAGAAGGGGATGAATGGCCTCCTTCTAATCCAATATTGTTGGGTGCGTTCATGCCAACAGCAGACTCATTCATCATTGAAAATTAAGCAAAGCTTTATCCCCTGAATTAAAAAAAAGTCAAGCCGTGAAATTTCCAAGTCTCTGCCCATTTGTTCTCCATATTTTAAGTAAAGGCTGATTTCAGTGTTCCAAATATTAACACCATTCACCGCTAGTTAGTCGATATGTTCATGTGCATTTTACCCCTTTAACTAGTGTAATGGGCAGGCAGATGGCAGATAATGTTGGAAGTAAGATTCATTCTTTTTGGTAGAGGTAATATAAATTAAGTGGCAGAATTCTAGTGGGGACTTAACATCAAGAGTTGGAGGTGTATACTTCTTTTTTGGAAAGTGATTGGAAACGTTGAGCAGATTTGTTGAAAATAAGTTATCCAAAGTCGAATGGAATGCAAAGGAAAGGGGAATGTTATTTTTTGTGTATAAATCACCGCTTCAGACACAGCTGGGGGAAACAGCCCAGATTTGAACTCTTGAATTCAATCTATGATTTCCATTGGGTTAAACGTGAGCTCTGCACACTACTGCACACCGCACTTTAGGAAACATGCCAATGCAGTGGATGCTTTGAAATGGCACGTTTTCACAGTGGTTCGCATTGCTGTTTCACAGCACCAGGGACTGGGCTTTGATTCGGGTGACTATCTGTGTACATTCTCTCTGTGCCTGCGTTTGTTTTCTCCTGGTGTTCTGGTTTCCTCCCACAATCCAAAATATACATGTCAGAATCATTAGCCGGGCTGAGCTGCTCATGGTGTTCAAGGCTATGTAGGTTAGGTGCATTCGTCATGGATAAGTATAGGGCAGGGGAATGTGGCTGGGTGGTTTACTCTTCAGATGGTAGGCATGGACGTGTTGGGCTGAACGGCCTAATTCCACACTTTAGGGAGCGTGTTCTCGGCTGTGGGAGCCGGTTAATAGTCATGGGAACTAAATAACAGGACATTTAGCCACCGTGAGCTTGTCAAAGCATTCAGTGCCTGATTTGTAGCCAAAACTCCATATACCTGTGTTTGTGCCTTATTCCTTACAAACTATGCTTAAGAAAAAGAAATCTATCGCAGATATAAAATTAACATCGAATCCAGCAGCCACTACTCTTTGTGGAAGAGAGTTCCCACTATCCAACACCCTTTCTGTGTGGCAATGCTTCCTAACATCTCTCCTGAACACATTAGCCCGACATTGCAGACTATGTCCCTTTATGTCTGAATCCATAAACAGTGGAATTTGGTGATCTTTATAAACCCTATCTCCTGAGTTCTGGAGAAATGTGGCCTAATTTGTAGTCTCCCACATTAATGGTTGGAGAACTGAGAAGTCCCTATTTGAGGCTCCCTCAGACTTACAGTAAAGGGTCAAGGGGGACACCAAGCGGATCTTTATTCAGAATGTGACAAAGAAGTGGGTACAACTGTCCAAGCTACAGAAAAGCGTGCAGAATCTACTCCTGGTGCAGACAATGGGTGTCGATGTCATAGAGGATTTTCAGGAGGCGAAGACCCAGAAAGCCTCACTGTTTACCTCCAAAGCCACCAAGATAGTCATCCGGTCTGGGGTGCACACTGTGGAGCAGGACGGGACGGGCTCACCTTTGGTCTTCGAAAAATTGCACAGGGAGAGCTCGTAGCTCAGCATTCTGAAAGGGAGAAAAATCAGTCTGTAACGTTATCTCATCTTGACATCCTGAGGATAAGCAAAACTCTTTGTGCCATATTACATGACATGAATCTCGCAGATAGCGCAGCCTCCCGTTCATTACTTTCTATTGTGCAGGTTTTAAATGACAACGTATGGGAGATTCTGGACCAGCCGCTATCTCTGGAGGTGCTGACCAAGGCTCTCGACTCCTTCAAAAAGAATAGGCCTCGCGGAAGTGATAGCGTATCAGCCGTGTTGTATTCGACTCTGTGAGAGTTGATTGGCCAGGAGCTGGTGAAAGTGGACAACAGGGAAATTGAGATGTTGAATATCTGACTCAGCGACAGGCCACTGTCAAAAACTGTGCATTTGTAAATAAAGGGGGATTAATGACAAAATGCTAGAATATGAGCATTGATTTTACTCTCAGACATTGTTGCTGCCAATGTGCATCAGGATCTTGGGTTCTTCATGTTCCACACATTCCCACTCCAATCCCTGACCCACCCGAGCAAACAGCACACCACAAGATGTCCTGTAGTTGTTCTGTGACGTTCGTGACCCTCGGCACTGTTGAGACAATATCCCATCCTGGACTCTGGCTAGTCAGAACCGATGATTTTGAAAGAGTCAGTCAGTCATGTTAGCTTTGTGCATACTGCCATTTGAAGTGAACACAACACCGCATTAACTTTATAAATAAGGAAAAAAAAATAGAAACGAAATACTGCAGAATTAGGGCTCAATGTCCATTTGAGTGAGGCATTTATTCACCAGATTGATAGGTGGACAACAAGGATTCAATTGTGAGGGACTGCGATGACGCAAACCCATGGTTCAATTCCTCTAATTAAGAAGAGTCTGAGATGAGTTAAGTTTTCCAGAGAAGAATGGAAACGTCTGGGGATAAATGGACCGAAAGGCATCTTGTTGCCTCTTGCTTTAGGGTGAGAAAAATCATCTGAAATTTTGTCGATGGCCTAAAACCTTTCCAAGAGTGAAATGAATGAACAATGCCTCACATTTCTCTACATTATACTGCACAGACTATCTGGTCCTTGTTTACTCACTGAACCTGCCCTTTCCCTTCTCAGTGCTACTACGTCCTCCTTGCCTATTACTGTCAACTTAATATCGTGCTATGATCAAAGGTAATGCATGATCCCATAATCTTAGTCATTGTTAGAAATTATGG
Source organism: Hemiscyllium ocellatum (assembly GCF_020745735.1). Taxonomy (NCBI): domain Eukaryota; kingdom Metazoa; phylum Chordata; class Chondrichthyes; order Orectolobiformes; family Hemiscylliidae; genus Hemiscyllium; species Hemiscyllium ocellatum. Next base: position 22,577,892 of record NC_083440.1, on the reverse strand, counting down.
TGGTATCATGGGAAATGATCCTTGTGTCACTCACTAATACCACTCCAACATTTTGGTAATGACATATTTACACCTGCTCTCTGTTTTTTGTCCTCAATCAGTCCTCAAGCCAAGTCCCATTTCCCCCCTCGACGGGTCTCATTGACAACATTGAACACACCCTCATTCATTTCCGGAATTGGACATTTCTGCATCCTTGTGCGAGCAAATCCCTCTCTGACCTCACTCCTCCATCTTGCTTCAAACTGTTCTTTCCCATGATCCGTCCAATGTTTTAAGTTTCTTCTCTGTACATGTGCAGCACACTGCAGGTGAACAGGGAATATCTCACCCTCTGTCTTACTGTAGAGATCATGTGTGATTCAGAGTCAGTTTTGAAACATGTCCAGGGCGCAGTTACCCTGGATGAATACTCTGATGGTCAGACACATTTTGTTGTTCAGTCGAGTCCGCAAGAGCCTGAGGGGTCAGAGGAAGGGAGAGAGGCACAAAGACACAGAGATGGAGAATCGGAGGAGGTCAGTGATTTCCCTCTTCACCATATCCATTAGCTTCATACTTCTGTGGACAGTGGTTGGTTCAAACGACGCGTACATTGTCATTAAAGGAATAAATCGCTGGAACTACAATCCTATTGTGGTTTTTACGTTCATTTCAGAAATGCTGAGGGATATAAGCTGCAGCACGAACACATTATTTTGTGCAGTGACTCTGTCCAAGTTCAGAGCAAAGTTCAAGAATGCGGTGCAACAATTTTTTTCATAAATACTTCACTTAATGGGTCAGCAAATTAACTGGGGCGGTCCCCAGACATCGGCAGTTTTCCCAGAGCAGGAATTACATATGTGCAGACAGACGTTCATCAGCACAATCACATGGATTGAGTTAAATACCCTGCTGTGGATGGCGAGGAGTGAAGCAAGATGGGTCACCATTCACCACGCTCAGGTAGGCGCTGCTATCCCTGATTGACTGATGGATTGACACACATGTAGACACAAAGATAATGAGGAGCAGTAGTCCGTTCAGCCCTTCAAATCTGGTCCATCCATCATTCCAGAACATCACGGTTCATCCAATTCTAAGGTGTAATCCACATTCCTGTCTGTCCCTGACAATGATACCAATCTCCAAGACTGAACATAATCCATCCACCTCCACTTTAAGAAATATTGGAAGACACAACAAAGGGACAGCACTGAAAGGAAGACGAAGTAACTGTCAGGGGCAGTTACTTCATTTGTAGGAGGGAAAGAGGCTGGAGGAGTGATTCCAAATGACGGATTGTCTGTGAGTGATGGACTCAGCTGGAACATTGAGTCTTCACGGAGAGCCCTGTGAATGAGTGATAAAGTCCGGCAGCAGGGGTTTCTGCATTTCCCCTGCAGGGGAGGATAGGGAGGGACAAAACGGCTCCTTCTGTACCATGATCAATGTCAGTCTCTGTCTGTTAGCTCGAAATAAACATTTTTTCCAACAAGACAAACTCTCCGTGTGCTGGTGATCCCCTGATCTGAATTGTTTCTTGCTCCATGCACATTTGTTTAGTTTTGACAGTGTTCCATGAGCCCTCTTATGTTTACTCCCACCACAGGAATATTGCCTTCTCTCTCTTTCCTCCTCCTTCTGCATGTCGTTTTCTCTGTCCCTCTCTTCCTCTCTTTCTCACTCCCTTTCGCTATGTCTGCATCTCTCTCTCTCCCCATCTCTAAATTTCTTGCTGTCAGTCTCTCTCTGGCTCTATCCCTCTACCTCTGTCTCTCTCTCTGTCTTTGTCTCTGTGTCTCATGCTCTCTGTCTCTCTGCCTCTGCCTCACACTCTGTTTCTTTTTCTCACATTGGCCACATCAGACACGTGTTCTCTCAGTTTAACACTTGTTAGCAGGAATTAACTCAAACCACCTCTATGTCTCTTCTTTCACTGAGTTTATCTGAGGAGGTGATTATGAAAATAGATACAAAATGCACAGGCGCAACCAACAATACCTTGGCATAATGTTAGTTACATTTCTGTAAATGTTGTGTCCCTTCGTCTTCTGCATTTTGACTGTCTCCCTCTCTCTCCCTGTCAATGTTGAGGGAGTTTGCGTTTAAATGTTTCACTTTCCAATGTGAGGGTCTCTGTGTGTATCCATGTTTCACCGCCTTTGTGGGAATTTCACACTGTGTGTGTGTGCACAGTTTTTGTCTTTGGATATGTCCATGTGACACCTTGTGAGTTCATTTCTTCCCCCATGTGTTTGTTTCTCTGTCTGTGTGGACGTGAAGAAGTATTTTGGTAACTCCATGTTTCGGTGTTTATGTGTCTGAGTATGTTAGTCAGTCTATGTGGGAGTGTTTCTGTGACAGTGAGTATGACCGTGTGGCTGTTTGTTACTATGCCAGTGTGAATGTGTATCTGTGTGTGTTTTGACAATGTATAGAACATAGAACATAGAACATAGGAAAATACAGCGCAGTACAGGCCCTTCGGCCCTCGATGTTGCCCCGATCCAAGCCCACCTAACCTACATTAGCCCACTTTCCTCCATATGCCTATCCAATGCCCGTTTAAATGCCCATGAAGAGGGAGAGTCTACCACTGTTACTGGCAGGGCATTCCATGAACTCACGAATCGCTGAGCAAAGAATCTACCTCTAACATCAATCTTATACCTACCACCCCTTAATTTAAAGCTATGCCCCCTCATAATAGCTGACTCCATACGTGGAAAAAGGTTCTCATGGGCAACCCTATCTCAACCCCTAATCATCTTGTACGCCCTCTATCAATTCACCCCTGAACCTTCTTTTCTCCTATGAAAACAGCCCCAAGTGCCTCAGCCTTTCCACAATAGATCTTCCTACCATACCAGGTAACATCCTGGTAAACCTCCTTTATACCCGTTTCAGTGCCTCCACATCCTTCCTATAGTATGACGACCAAAAGTGCACACAATACTCGAGATGCGGCCGCACCAGAGTTTTATACAACTGCAACATGACCTCCGGACTCCTGAACTCAATTCCTCTACTAATAAAAGCCAGTAAGCCATATGCCTTCTTCACCGTACTATTTACCTGGGTGGCAACTTTCAGAGATCTGTGTACATGGACACCAAGATCCCTCTGCTCATCCACACTACCAAGTATCCGACATTATCCCAGTACCCCACCTTTTTGTTAATCATACCAAAGTGAATCACTTCACACTTACCCACATTGACCTCCACTTGCCAACTTTCTGCCCAGCTCTGCAGCTTATCTATATCCCGCTGTAACCTGACACATCCTTCCTCACTGTCAACAACTCCACTGACTTTTGTATCATCCACAAACTTGCTCACCCAACCTTCTAGCCCCTCCTCCAGGTCATTTATAAAAATGACAAACAGCAATGGTCCCAAAACAGATCCTTGCGGAAATCCGCTAGTAACTGCACTCCAAGTTGAACCTTTACCATCAACTACTACCAACTCTCTTCTTCCAGCCAGCCAATTCCTAATCCAAACCTTCAACTCACCCTCAATGCCATACCTCCGTATTCTTTGCAGTCGCCTATCATGGGGAACCTTATCAAACGGCTTACTAAAATCCGTATACACCACATCTACCGCTTTACCCTCGTTCACCTCCTTAGTTACCTTCTCAAAGAATTCAATAAGATTTGTGAGGCATGACCTGCCCTTCACAAAACCATGCTGACTATCCTTGATCACATTATTAATAAATCCTATCCCTTACAATTGTCTCTAAGACTTTGCCCACAACAGAAGTGAGACTCACCAGCCTATAGTTAGTAGGGTTATCCCTATTCCCCTTCTACAACAAGGGAACCACATTTGCTATCGTCCAGTCTTCTGGCACTATTCCTGTAGACAACTAGGACATAAAAAATCAAGGCCAACGGCTCTGCAATCTCCTCCCTTGCTTCCCAGAGAATCCTAGGATAAATGCCATCAGGCCCAGGGGACTTATCTATTTTCACCCTTTCCAGAATTTCCAACACCTCTTCCATACATACCTCAAAGCCGTCTATTCTAATTAATTGTGACTCAGTATTCACATCGGCCACAATATCCTGTTCCTGAGTGAATACTGATGAAAAGTATTCATTCAGTGTCTCCCCAATCTCTTCAGCCTCCACACGCAACTTCCCACTACTATCCTTGACTGGACCTATTCCTACCCAAGTCATTCTTTTATTCCTGACATACCTATAGAAAGCCTTTGGGTTTTCCCTAATCCTACCAACTAAGAACTTTTCATGTCCCCTCCTTGCTGCTGTTAGCTCTCTCTTCAGATCCTTCCTGGCTACCTTATAACTCTCAATCGCCCCAATTGAACCTTCACGCCTCATCTTTACATAGGCCGCCGTCTTGTCTTTAACAAGGGATTCCAATTCCTTATTAAATTATGGCTCCCTCACATGACCTTTTCCTCCCTGTCTGACAGGTACATATTTATCAAGGACACTCAATAGTTGCTCCTTGAACAAGCTCCACCTATCGATTGTGCCCTTGGCTTGAAACCTACTTTTCCAAGCCACGCATCCTAAGCCGTGCCTGACGTCATCACATTTCTCTGCCCTCAGCTATAACTCTTGCCCTGCAGTGCACACTTACCCCTCCATCACTAGAGTAAAAGTCACCGAATTGTGGTCACTGTCCCTAAAGTGCTCACCTACCTCCAATTCTAACACCTGGCCTGGTTCGTTACCCAGAACCAAATCCAGTATGGCTTCACCTCTTGTTGGCCTGTCTACATATTGTGTCAGGAAACCCGCCTGCACACATTGGATAAACACTGACCCATCTAACGAACTCGAGCTATAGCTTTCCCAGTCAATATCAGGAAAGTTAAAGTCTCCCACAACAACCACCCTATTACTTTCACTCTTCTCCTGAATCATCCTCGCAATCCTTTCTTCTATGTCGCTAGGACTATTAGGAGGCATGCAGAAAACTCCTAACAGGGTGTCCTCACCTTTCCTATTCCTAACCTCAGCCCAAACTACCTCAGATGACGAGTCTTCATCCATCGTCCTTTCCACCGCTGTAATATTATCTTTGACAAGCAATGCCACTCCTCTCCTGTGCGCTTGTATCGGGGAAAAAAACCTACCCAGGTAAGCTTGCGCTACACCAGCTTTCGGGTCCCGGCTGCCCCTCTGGTCGTTGTCATTTTCCTCTGCTGCTCCCGCTCTTTCTGTGAAGAAAGAAAATACCGCTGCCCGCTACTGGTAAGTAATTTTAAAACAAACTGTCTCACCTTAGCTGTAGCCTTCCGGGTTCGTTTAAACTCAGCTGCTGCTTGCGCTCAGAATGAGTGTGTGGGGATGTGTGTGTGTGATTATGTGTCTGTGTGTAAACGTGTTTCCTTATTTGGAATGACTCTTTATGTGTGCATGTGTGTGTTCTGTATCTCTGTTGGTCTGTTGGTCAGTATGACTGTATTTCTGTCTGTGGATGTGTGTGCATTCTTTGTCTCAACGGAGGCGTGTTCCTATATCTCTCAGTATGTTGGCATTTCTGTGTGGGCGTGTGTATGTAAAGTTTGGGTGTGTTAATGTGTCAGTGTGTAGGTGTAGTCATACACTTTAGTCTGATTGTATTCCTCTGTGTGTTTGTGAGGGTGCGGGTGTGTTTCTATGACCCTCAGGATCAGGTAATGTTTCTGCCTGGAGTTGGTTTCCCACATCTATGTTCATGTGTATGTTCATGTGTTGTAGGCGGAGATGGGATGTGTTCCTGTTTGTGTTTATCAGTATCTTCCTATGTCGCAAATTGAATGTATTTGGGCTTGTGGGTGTACGTTTGTGACTGAATGGCATATTTTTGCGAGTGTGTGCATGTGGGTGTGTTTCTGTGTCTCTCAGGACCTGATTATATTCCTGTCTCGTCACAACAGTCCCTCTCCTGAAAAAGGGCGAGTGTGCCCTACAGGAGGTCACGGTGCACAGATTGCTCTTAATGGACGATACGTGGGAACCTGGGAGAAATCCAAACTTCAGTCTCTCCACCGCATAAGTACTGAAACCTGAACTGTTACTTCGGTTTCTGGACCTATTGCTTAATGTGCGAAACAAAGCAAGGGAATAGTTAATGAGATGCAAGACACGAGGAATCTCAAAGGACCAGTGGGAACTTGGGATGCTTGCTCACTGATCCCTGAATGTTGGAGGACAGGTTAATACAATAATTAAGGTGGCACATCATATACCACATGCCTCGACAAATTGCGGTGCAGATTATAGGAGTAGGGAGGTCTTTCTGGCCTTTTGCAGGACTCTATACACACATGAATCTTCAAAAAGCTGATGAGAGGTGGAAAGGGTGACAGAGTTTAATAAGTGAAACTGGTCAGTTGGGCGAGAGTGGAGACAATCCCTTGTAGATATGAATCCAGAAATGGTTCCCTCCAAAAACACTTCAATCTCCTCTTATCATTGGAGAAAAAAAGGTACCTATTGTACGGTGTCACCAGCATGGCTGACGAACTGAACATTGACACTCTCTAATGAACCTTGATGTTTCTCTTTGGTGCATTTTGTGTTCTGGAGCTGAGCAGACAACGACAACCATCTTCCTCTATGTCAGATATGATAGGTACTAGCGGAGAGTGTGCCCCAGATTGTCCTTCAAATGAATTTTGATCGAGCCACAGGGATGTCAAGGTGTGTCACTCTCACCTCCCCTCTGGGATTCAGCTCTTGGCCCATGTTTGAAGCAAGTATGTCATACAAAAAGTAGACATTTCTGGATTGCTCAGCATGCCTGACGGCATCCGTGGAGAGAAATCAGAGTTATCGCTTCGAGACTTGTGATGCTTTCTCAGAACCTGTCGCAACTTGCCTTCCCAACTATTTTTGTGTCAACTGCAAATTTGGCAACAGCACTTTTTTTTTCCTTTCTCCAACTCATTCATATGCAGCGTATTGCATTCTTCATTTGTATATCATATAAATTAATCAGTATTGTAATATGTTGGAGCTGAGTATGTCTGTTCAAATATTGCTGTGTAAAGGAGTTGATCATGTTTGCATGTAAATATTATTGTGCATTGTATCTGTTTGTGTTTATAAATAAACATTGTTTTGCTTTGGATTTGTTCTCGTTTAAACGTAAATATCATGAAACATTAGAACTGCTCATTTGTAAATATAAACATAGTTGTGTCTGGAAACGGTTCCTGGTCATTTTTGCTTCCTGATTTCTTTTTGTATAGATATTTTCATGAGAAATTTAGCATTTTTACAAGTTTACAAAAATAAACAAACTCTCAAGTACGAACATTGATATAGAATTAAATCTTTAAATATATAATAACCAAAACTTAACAGAAGAAAAATGCTGAGAGAAATAAACAAATCTCAACTGACAACTAATCTAACCTACAACTAACCAGAGTGCATATTTAAGTCTCTTACATTATTCAGATAAGAGAAAGAAAAAAAAACGGATAACACATAAATTGGGTAGTGAGATACATGCTCGTAATGTGTTAACATCAAGTGTAACAAAACCCGTATTGGTGCAGGATTCCTCTGCCAAGGGACCCGGACTAGCCAGGTTCGTAATCTCAATTTAATAAAAACCCTTGTTAGGATTGCCGAAATATCTGTACTCATATAATTCAAGAAGGGCTGCCATATTTTATGAAATAATTCGGTCTTTCGGTGCACCATATTTGTGAGCAAGTGACGGGGAATACATTCCATAATTAATCTGCGCCAGTTTGAAAGTCCAGGGGCGGGGTGGGGGGCGGTGGCGGGGGCCTCAGCCACCCAGTTTACCAAAGTATTTTTCCTTGCACAGTAAGAGAGAATAGAAAATAGCCTCTTCCCGTGCATATCCAGGGAGGCTAAGTTCGAAAAGCCCAAAAGGAGAGATACAGGGTCCACTTTAATTTCCTTTCCTAAAATTTCTGTCAGGGTACTTACTACTTTGGTCCAGTATCTACGGATCTTATGGCAGGTCCATGGGAAATGCACAAGGGTGCCCACCTCCATTTAACATTTTGGACACATTGGAGATGCTCCTGACTTAAAATTTGCCAATCGATCCGGTGCTATATGGGCCCTATGAAGTATCTTCATTTGGATAGCCTGAGTTCTGTTATAGATGGTGATTCTTCTGGCGTTTTCCCAAATGTCGTTCTACGTTTCTATAGAGATTTCTAGTCCCAATTCCTGATCCTATGTTTTAAGCAGATTGTCCATATCTCCCGATACTTCATCATGTAGTAAAATATATTCCTACTTGATGAAGTATCGGGAGATATGGACAATCTTCATTGGTCGTAGTACTCTACATTCTCTTTCTGATTTATAAAGACTATCTAATAACGTAGTCTTCTTCTGTATATAATCTCGAATTTGGAAGTATCGAAAGAGGTCTCCATTAGGAAATCCGAATTTCTGACGCAGCTGTTCAAAGACCTCAGGAGCCCATCGTTAAATGATTCCCCTAGACAAGAGATACTCCTGGATCTCCAGAGTTTAAACGTGGCATCTGTAAACCCTGATTGGAATCCCCATGACCTCACTATCGGCGCAAAGGGGGATGTTTTATGTAAGTTGCCCTCATTTTGCCGCATTATATACCAAGCTTTAATTGTGTTTAGTATCATATGGTTTTTACAGTGATCCGTAATGATTTTCCTCTTGTCTGAAAATATAAGGTAATTAAGTGGGCATTTTACTCGAGAAGCCTCGATGTCCAGCCAGATTAGTTGCGGATCAGACAAGACCTAATCAGCTACGTAACTTAATAGGGAACTTAACTGATATTTCCTAAAACCTGGGAAGTCCAATCCTCCCCATGCCTGTGGCAGCTGCAGCTTCTTCAGCTTAATGAGGGGCCATCTATGAGTTCAGATAAAGGAACCCAACCAGCCATATAATTTACGTAGTGCCAGCCTCGGCAGCATCACCGGAAGCATTCTCATAGGGTATAGGAGACGGGGCAGGACATTCATTTTAATTAGTGCTATTCTACCCAGCCAGGAAATTAGAAGGTCTTCCATTGCTGGAGGTCCTGCCTCATCCTTTCCAGTAAATGCACAAAGTTAGCCTTGTATAACTGACCAAACACTGGGGAATAAAAATGCCTCAATTTCAGAAACCCTCCAGGGACCAACGACAGGGAAAATTGGATCCATCCACTAAGTGGGGTATTACAGCATGGTCACCCATTGGTATAGCCTCCGATTTTGATAAATTAATTTTATTGCCTGAGAATTCGTTAAAAGTCTTAATAACTTGGATTAAGTGAGGTACGGACATCAGAGGATCACTGAGGAATAGAAGACCATCGTCACCATAAAGGTTAATTTTATGTTTACCCGTACCAATCCTCGGGGCCGTTATATTAGGATCAGCCCGTATTGCTTTTGCTAGTGGTCCAATTGTTAGCTTAAATAACAATAGCGAGAGAGGACGTCCCTGACGGCAGCCCCTACCCACACTGAAGCTATCTGAACCTAATCCATTGGTAAACACAACTGCTTTGGGATCACTATACAATGTTGAGACCCATTTGGTAAACACTTTTCCAACGCCAAACCTTTCCAATGTGTAAAACAAATACGACCGTTCAACCTTATCGAATGCCTTTTCCACGTCTAATGAGACTACTGCTCCTGGTATCTTTCCCTGATGGCAGGCCTGAATCATATTCAAAACCCTTCTAGTATTATCGGATGATCTACAGCCCTTAATAAACCCCGTCTGATCCTCCTTTATGATATTAGATTACATTACTTACAGTGTGGAAACAGGCCCTTCGGCCGAACAAATCCACACCGACCCGCCGAAGCGCAACCCACCCATACCCCTACATTTACCCCTTACCTAACACTACGTGTAATATAGCATGGCCAATTCACCTGACCCGCACATCTTTGGACTGTGGGAGGAAACTGGAGACACAGGGAGAACGTGCAAACTCCACACAGTCAGTCTCCTGAGGCGGGAACTGAACCCGGGTCTCTGGCGCTGTGAGGCAGCAGTGCTAACCACTGTGCCACCGTGCCGCCCACAAATGCCCATTCCACCTTTACCTGGCCTGATCCAACTTCTACATTTATCAAGGATATTGGTCTGCTGACACACAATCCTCTGGATCCTTTCCTTTTTTAAGGATAATAGAGATATTTGCCTCTTTCTGTGAAGGTGGGAAACAGCCCTGTCTATATGCATAGTTACACATGTCCATAAGTGGACCAGCCAATAATTCTTTATAGAATTCAGCTTGAAAACCATCTGGGCCAGGTGGCTTACCGCTCTGAAGTTGCCTGATTGCATCAAATATTTCTTGGACTCTTTGGGGAGCATTTAAGACCGATACCTGTTCCGGAGTTAGGCCCGGAAAGGTCAAATTTATAAAAAAAATGATTGCATCCTCCTAGTCCTGTCTTCACAATCCTGCGATTTATATAAATCAGAATAAAATTTTCTAAAGATTGCATTAATCCTTTTATGGTCATGAGTCAAAATACTCATACTTTCCTTGATAGATGTGATAGTTTGAAGGGCCTTTTTTTTGCAAGAAATGCTAAGTATCTACCCAGTTTGTTGCCAAATTCATATAACCTTTGTTTTGCAAATAATATTTCCCTCTTAGCCGTTTGTGTAAGCGTGGTGTTTAGTGCTGTCCTAAGGGCCGTAATCCTTTGCAATGTGATAATAGAAGGTCTATCAGCGTATGCTGTTTCAGCTGCTTTTAAGCGAGCTTCGAGCAGACGCTGTTGTTCTCCCTTTAATTTTTTCTGGGTCGCTCAGTAGGAGATGATCAATCCTCACACGTAAGCTTTGATGGTCTTCCACATCATTGATGGGTTGATAGCCGTACCTAAATTAATTTCTAAAAAAAAGTTTCAAATTCTTGAGAGAAATACTTTACAAATTTACTATCTTACATCAGGAAGGGGTCCATACGCCAATGTGGAGGGGATGTCCCATTGTTCCTCGCTTTGGTTTCCATACACACATCAGCGTGGTCGGAAATTGCTGCACTACCTATTTTACAGGATGATATGGAAATTTTAAAAATCGAGGAGGCAAAAAAACATATCAATTCTAGTATGACATTTATGTGGATTGGAGTAAAAGGAAAAATCTCTGCCCTGTGGATGAAGACATCTCCATACATCTATTAATCCTAATTCTTTGTTCAGATTCACCAGTTGTCTAGATCTGGGAGATACTCCTGCAGTATTCTTGGGAATCCTATCTATTTCTGGATCCATAATACAATTAAAGTCTCCTCCTATAATTGTATGACGGTCACCAAGAGCCATCAATTTTGAGAAGGCTTCCATTATAAATTTAAAGGGGTGTGCCGGGGGGCAGTACAAATTTAAAATTCCATATTCCTCTTCATTTATAAGGGCTTTAATCAGAATATATCGTCCAGATTCGTCTTTTGTCTGATTTAGGATTTTGAAAGGAAAATTCTTCCGAATAAAAATAAAAACTCCCATACTTTTTGAGCTAAAAGAAGAAAAGAAGACCTGACCAAATCCACCCTGTCGTAATTTCATGTGCTCTTTATCAACTCTTTCTTTCTCGAGATTTGATAATATTTTCTTCCTTTTAACTGGCGAATTACTCCCCTTGACATTCCAGGTGCATCACATAACCGACTGATCACCCGTAATCGTCTGGGCAAATCTGAGACCCCTCAGGAGGGGAAACCCTATCCAGAACATCCCAAACATAGAGCATATAAAATTGACAAAAATAAAAGCTCTCTAATACACTCACAGCAGTATAATAAGAAACAATTTCTAAATAATAAAAAAAAGTATTTAAATGGAGATTTTCCCCCTTGTTCCCGGGGGTGTCACTTACTTTCCAAACGTCCATCGTATCCTCTCCCAACCCTTGACCCAGGCGCTCCTCAATAGGATGAAGATAATTCAGATATACAACAAAGCTAGAGTTAACAATGAGCACCCAACCCCCACCACCCCCCACCCACACCAACACCTGGATATATTTGGTAATGTTAATACCATGTATAAACCTATATAACTATAAAATTACAACCTCATCAAATAATAATTAAATATAGTAACACAAAATAACATGGGAAAACAACCCTGCTCCTAGAGACAGAAGTAAAATAGAATGAGGTATCCACCTCCCCCACGAGCATTAACTAACCACCCCCCCTTCCGGCTTATATATATAGAATATAAAAAAAACAAGGCGGGGGAGAAAACCGTTGAATAGAGAACAAATAAATAAATCCCTCCCCCCACCCCGCAAGATACTATTACACAGTAAGGTAAAAATAAGGGAAAAGGGGGGATATAAACCGGAGTCGGGGGAAGGCAAACCAACATCTATTATCTCTTACAGTTTATCTGAGAGTGTCCAAACATTCCTTAGCCTTTTCTGAAGTTATACACGGATCCTTCACGGTTAACGCAGAGCGTTGCTGGGTAGCGTAAGGAGTACTGAATATTTAAATACCCTTAAACACTTCTTCGCCTTATCGAATGCCTTCCTCTTTTGGACCAAAGCTGGGGAAAAGTCCTGGAATAACATGATCTTGGATCCTTTATAGATCATGGCTTGGCAATCTTATTCAAGATTTCTAGAGGCTTCTCGGAGTATCTGCCTCTCCTTACAGCTCTGCAGCTGGAACAGAACCAGACGGGGACGCTGGTTCAAGCCGGGCCCGCGTATTGCATCCCGGTAGGCCCATTCCACCCTTACCTGGCCTGATCCAACTTCCAGATTTAAAAGCTGTGGCAGCCACTGCTCGAGAAACGCTGTAAGCTGGCCTTCCTCTTCCCGTTCGGGAAGGCCCAGCAAACGAATATTTTTTCGACGACCTCAATTATCGAGGGCGTCAATGTGATTCTCTAAGGTCCGGACTCTCGATTCGCCCCTCCGACTCGGCGCTCGATTTCCTTAATGTCTCGGTCGTGCTTTTGCAACGCGGCAGAGAGTGAGTCCCACCAACTTCGGGTTTCTTTAATAAAAGCGTCGATCTTCGTGTCCAGTTTAGAGATGATTTCCACAAGGCTCGCCACTGAAGGATAATCCCCCGGGGCAGCTGCAGACGCCTCTGCTGCAGCTGCAGAGGGTGGGGCAGGGTTCCTGCTTGCTGAGAGCTGCGGCCTCCCTTCCCTTTAGTCATTTTTACTGAAGATTAGATTGTTTAAATTTAATACTAAACAGATAATTAAATTATCCTGCTATTTTAAATGATTTGGTGAGTGTGGTGGGGGTGGGGGTTGTGAATTGGAGTTGTTCCAATTTATGTGTATAGAAATTATTTTGTGTTGGAGCAGCTCCGGTTGGTAAATAAATATTGTCGTGTACTTGAGCCGTTGCTGTTTATATGAAAATATTAACATATTCTGAAGTTGTGCCTGCCTCCTTCCTAGCAGCGATACTGTATCCGATGAGTGGATCAGCTGCTGAGCCCCTCCAGTGCTGTGGGATGAATTTGCTGTTCCAGCGCCCGGCAGTGGGATGGCAACAAACAGCAGCAGTTTACATGTGTTTGTGGTTGATGGAATGCTTTGGACATTACAGCCATTCTCTGGTTATTGTGGGGCAGAACACGCATTCTGAAGAGCATCAGGGAAGATAGACAGAGTGAGAGAGAGGGCTGAAGATTGTAATAGGGAGAGAATTCAACAGAGAATAAATGGTATCGGATTAAATCGACAATAATTAGTAGAGGGTTAAACAAAGAGTAATAACGGGAGGATTACATAGAGCAGAAGGGAATCGTCTTTCGTACAACGTAATAGGAAAGTTTTAATTGGAGATTTACTGGAAGAAAAATTAAATATAACTGAGGGAGGAAAGTGTTCATTACAGGGAAAGTTAGAAAAATTATTGTCAAGTAGCAGGGAGAGGGTTAAATAGAGAGTAATGCGAAGAGAGTTCAATATAAAGCAATAGAGAGGGTGAAATGGAGTGTAATAGAGAGAAAAGTGACAACAAAGTAACTGGGAGATGGTTGAACGCAGGAAAGGGAAAGAATCTTATATAAAGAAATAAGGGGAGAACTAAATAGAGAGAATAGAGGTGAAGGTTGAACACAGGAGAGCAGGAAGAGGATTAAGTACAGGGGAAGAGGAGAGTTTAAATACAGAACATACAGTATTAAAGAGAAAGCAGTAGTGTGAGGGTTAATCAGAGAACAACAGGAAGTAAACTGAATACAGAGATAGTTAAAGATTCGTACCTCTGATAATAAGGAAAAGACAAGCACATAACCTCAACACCAAGGAGAGGGAAGCACTAAAATCACTACGAATCGATAAGAAAATAATCATACTACCAGAAGACAAAGGCAGAATGACGGTCACCCTGGACAAAGCAGACTACATCCAAAAAGCGCAAAACCAGTTGCAGATACCAACACTTACCAAAAGAGGGTGTTTGACTCCACCCCACTGCTCACCAATAGGATAAACAACACACTGAGGAACTTACAACAAAAAACGGACAGATAACTGGGTTTGGCCTACAAAGAATGAAACCTGAAAGCAACAACACCCCCAGATTCTATGAACTACCTAAGGTGCACAAACCAGACATCCCACCCAGACCCATAGTATCACTACCAGGGACACCATCACACAAACTGGCTGAAGAACTACAGCAGAAACTGAAACGCCTGATCACCGGATCCAGACACTCTATACAATCAACACAGGAATTCTTGGACATCATCAGAAATATACACATAGACAAGAAAGAAACCACGTTCTCATTCGATGTAACGGCACTGTTCACCTCTATCGACAAAACCCGAGCCAGACAAACAATTGCCAACCTGCTGGACATACAGAAAAGACAACAGGACGTTGAACCTATCAACAAAGACGGCATACTCAAACTACTGGACCTGTGCCTCACAACACACTTCACATTTAACAACCAAATATATGAACAAATCACTGGCACACCCATGGGCTCTCCCATCTCTGGACCCATAGCAGAAGCGGTAATGCAAAGATCTTCCTGCAAGTTCAACCCAAAGTCTGGGTCAGACATGTGGATGACATCTTTGTAATCATTAAAAACACGGAAATAGAGAACACACACCGGACCATCAACGCCACACTCACAGGAATCCGATTCACTCGGGAGGAAGAAAAGGACAACCAACTCCCATTCCTAGACGTGATGGTACAGAGAACACCTAATGGACAATTCACCACAAAAGTATACAGGAACGCTTCTCACACGGACCAAATCCTGAACTACGAAAGCAACGACCCCAACACACACAAAAGAAGGTGCATCAAGACACTATTGAAAAGAGCCACAACACACTGCAGCACACCAGAACTGCATAAAAAGGAAGAAGAACACCTATACAATGTATTCGCCAAAAACGGATACCCCCGCAACTTCATCAACAGATGCCTAAGGGAAAGACAACGAAACAAGGACATGCCACAATCCAAAGGACTAGCCACACTGCCATACATCCAGAGCATTTCCAAACTGACAGCCAGACTTCTGCTACTACTAGGACTCCTAACAGCACACAAACCAACAGCCACTCTCAGACAACTCACCAGAACAAATGACCCGATACCCAGCATGAGCAAAGCCAATGTCGTGTACAAAATCCCATGCAAGGACGGCGCAAAACACTACATAGGACAAACAGGAAGACAGCTAACAATCCGCATCCATGATCCCAACTAGCCACGAAATGACACGACCAGCTATCCTTTGTAGCCACACACGCAGATGACAAGCAACATGAGTTCGAATGGGACAACACTACTATTATAGGACAAGCCAAACAGAGAAGAGACAGGGAATTCCTAGAGGCATGGCACTCATCCACAGATTCAATCAATGACCACATCGATCTGGACACAATTTAACGACCATGGTATGGCCAGCTGGAACTGACAACTGGAAGCGGCAGTTTCAAACCACTACAAATGCCAGAGGAAAGATCACAGAAGCGCTTCACAGGAGGCTCCCAAGCACTGAGGATGTCACCTAGACAGGGGACGAAACGTCTGCAACACAAACTCCCAGCTCGGTGAACAGAACCACAACAACGAGCATCCGAGCTACGAATTTTCTCACAAACTTTGAATAATTAAAGTTTGTGATGAGCAGAGTTTGAATTTAGCGGGTTCAAACTCTAAACCCGCTATGAGAGCTTCAAATGTGATGTAATAGGGACATAATTAAATCGCGAGTAATGGAGAGGATTGAAAACAGGGTAAGAGAGAGGTGTTTGGATACAGGGGAATAGAGAGGGTTAAACGTAGGTAAAGAAAGGGTTAAGAGAAGAGTAATAAAGGTCGGAATAATGTCAGACAAAGAGGAAGAGGATTAATTACAGCGCAGGGAATAGACGGGACTGAGTGCAGATAAAGTCTTAAATACAGAGTAACAGGGACAATCTCATATTCAGAGAGACAAGGTGAAAGGGAAATCAGGCGAAAATGAAGCTACAGAAAAACGTGCAGAATCTACCCCTGGTGCAGACAATGGGTGTCGATGTCACAGAGGAGTTTCAGGAGGTGAAGAGCCAGAAAGCCTCACTCTTTACCTTCAAAGCCACCAAGATAATCCACCCGGTCTGGGGACCACACTGTGGAGCAGGACGGAACGTGCTCATGTTTGGTCTTCGACAAATTGCACAGGGAGAGCTCGATGCTCAGCATCTTGAAAGGGAGAAAAATCAGTCTGTAACGTTATCTCATCCTGACATCCTGAGGATAAACAAAACCCTTTGTGCCATATTACATGACATGAATCTCACAGATAGCGCATCCTCCCAGTCATTACATTCTATTGTGCAGGTTTTAAATGACAACATATGGAAGAGGCTGAACCAGCCGCTATCTTTGGAGGTGCTGACTAAGGCGCTCGACTCCTTTGAAAAGAATAGGCCTCGCGGAAGTGATAGCGTATCAGCCGTGTTGTATTCGACTCTGTGAGAGTTGATTGGACAGGACCTGGTGAGACAACAGGGAAATTGAGATGTTAAATATTTGACTCAGTGACAGGCCACTGTCAAAAACTGTGCATTTGTAAATAAAGGTGATTAATGACAAGATGCTAGAATATGAGCATTGATTTTACTCCCAGATATTGTTGCTGCCAAAGTGCATCAGGATCTTGGGTTCTTCTTGTTCCACACATTCCCACTCCAACCCCTGTTCCACCCCAGCAAACCCCACACCACAAGATGTCCTGAAGTTGTTCTGTGACATTCTTGACCCTCGGCACTGTTGAGACAATATACCATCCTGTACTCTGGCTAGTCAGAACTGATGATTTTGAAAGAGTCAGTCAGTCATGTTAGCTTTGTGCATGCTGCCATTTGAAGTTAACACAATACCGCATTAATTTTGTAAGTGAGGTAAAACTTAAACAGCAACGTAATAGGGGAGAGTTGGGGCTCAATGTCCATTTGAGTGAGGCATTTATTCACCAGATTGATAGGTGGACAACAAGGGTTCAATTGTGAGGGACTGCGATGACACAAACCCATGATTTGATTTTTCGAAGTAAGTAGGGTCTGAGATGAGTAAAATTTTCCAGAGAATAATGGAAACGTCTGGCGATTAATGGACGGAAAGGCATTTTGTTGCCTCTTGCTTTAGGGTGAGAAAAATCATCTGAAATTTTGTCGATGGCCTAAAACCTTTCCAAGAGTGAAATGAATGTACAATGCCTCACATTTGTCTGCATTATGCTGCACAGACTATTTGGTCCTTGTTTACTCACTGAACCTGCACTTTCCCTTCTCAGTGCTGCTCCGTCCTCCTTGCCTATTACTGACAACTTACTATTGTGTTCTAATTAAAGGTAGTGCATGATCCCATTGTTTTTCTAAGTCATTGATCGAAATTATGGTGGTGTCGCAAGAAATGATCCTTGTGTCACTCACTAATACCCGTCCGACATAATGGTAATGACATAATTACTCCTGCTCTCTGTTTTTTGTCCTCTATCAGTCCTCAAGCCAAGTCCCATTTCCCCATTTCGACGGGCCTCATTGACAATATTGACCCCACCCGCAATCATTTCCAGAATTGGACATTTCTGCATCCTTGTGCGTGCAAACCCCTCTCTGACCTCAGTCCTCCATCTTGCTTGAAACTGTTCTTTCCCATGATCCGTCCGATGTTTTCGGTTTCTTCTCTGTACATGTGCAGCACACTGCAGGTGAACAGGGAATATCTCACCCTCCGTGTTGCTGTAGAGATCATGTGTGATTCAGAGTCAGCTCTGAAACATGTCCAGGGCGCATTTACCCTGGTAGCAAGTTTTTTATTGATTGGAGCTTATGTAACCATTCAGGGCATTTTCCAGTAAATTATTTTTACCTGTTTCAAATATTGCCTGGAGTGGAGAAATTATGTTCGAATCAGACACTGTCTGTGCACAAGGTGAGGAATTGCATTGCGATGATGAATTCATTAAAACCGACAGTGCGTCATCACCAATAACCAACGATGATCCCTGCACAGAATAGTCCCTGATAACCATGGAAAACACATCCCAGAGTTGAGGAGAATGTTTCTCAGAGAGACACTCAACAATTGGATTTTAATTTCCAAATGTTCAAAGTCGAGGGAATGTCGAAACTGAAATGAAATGAGAGTTTATAAAGTTCGATAGATGGTGCTGTGGTGTCAATTCTGGTATCGAGGGTGGCACAGTGGCTCAGTGATTAGCCCTGCTGCCTGACAGAGAGAGAGCGGGTGGGTATGGGTGCGTTACCTTTTGCAGGGTCAATGTAGACTTGATGGGCCCATTGGTCGGCTTCCACGTTGTTAGGATTCTATTAGGTCATTCAATATACATTTTCCTCTGGTTGGTCCTGACCGATTGAGATTTGTACAATCATACAAATCACAGTTGCAAAAATAATCTGTGACCACTGGGAGTTCATTCACAGCTGTCACCTGTTTGTTCAAATTTTAAATAAATGAAGTGAACCACATTGTAATGTAACAGTCCCCCAGGCTATGCCAACGGGTATAAATGAAAGGCTTTGAGATTATATCACCTCGGCATTGAGTACAGGGAGATTGCCTGCGCACAGAGATTCAGGCAGACAATGGCATTTTCACTTTACTATTTGCAGAAATTATGTTACATCACCCTTCCGATTGTAACAATCCCCGGTAAGTGCGGTACACTATTGAAATTGTGTCAATCTATCTGATGGTGGGCTTCGGGTTCACGCTGTCACTGACAATGATATATAGATCGGTTGTGCCCAAAGTTCACACAGTGACAGGTGCTCGATAATTTATTGTCAGATTACAGGGACCCTGTGGAATCCGTGTCATCGCAGATTCCACAGGAAGTTCCTTTTAAATTATTCGTCTCTTCTGTGAACCTTCCAGAAATGCGCAATCCAATCGGAGATTACGGAGAGTTTCAATGGAATTAAGGCAAAGAATCACTTTGGAAACATATAAGCGGTAATATTCTATGTAGAGAATGCAATATTAATGAGTTTGTGTTTAGTTCTGGTGTTGAAGTGAATAAGCAGTGGGCTTGTGTGTGCATCTAAAGTTGAGAGTTAACTTGGATTTATTTGTGTAATTGCAGCAGTTTGTTTTAATAATTGCGTTTGAAGTTTGGCGATGGGCTGAATGGCTTTGTGCACGAATGAGCTGTTGTTTAATTTTGATGGTTGCAACCTAGCATTGTATTAATGGGACCTCACAACTTTGCAGGTGAGAATTGGAAACCCTTATCGAGAAAGCTTTACTTTCAATTTTATCATTTTTGTCATTTAGTTTTGTTCCTGTACGACCCTGGATATGAGTGGATGCATAGATCTGTGCTCATGCAAATGAAATGAGAGTTTTAGTAAATGACATTACCTTGTATGTTGATCACAGATGGTAGTGTTGGAATAGTAGAAAATCTCTGAAGAAACTGTTTCAAGCTGTGTATATTGATGGTCAGATGTGCGGTATCTCCAGGAAGAAAATGACTGCAATTCCAGTTGAGAATTGGCAGTCAAAAGTAATTTAACCAAGTGACAGATACAGCGATTCTGGTGTGAATAGTTTTTGATGGCTGTTTTGTTTGGAACGGCATTGTTGGGAGTCGGCTTTTGTGTAATATATGAAAGTCGTAGCGTTTCCTTTGTTTGAGATTAACAAGAATTATACTTCTGCTGCGTGTTCGTTGTCTTTGAATATCTTTAGAAGCACGTAGTTTGATTTATTCAGTTTTATCATCATTTCTTTCGCAATAAATTTCATTTTTTTAATGGATGCAGAGCAGGTAGCCAATTTACTCAATTGATGTAGACATGAATAAGCTCTTTCAGGATCATAACTTTCCTGTTGTTCTGCGGGATTGAAGAAAGACAGGAGTTTTAAAGTGGATTCACTCAGTGGGCAGAATGCACTGAGAAGTGTTAAATTGAATTTCAGATGCATGTGGCTAATTTCCAGTTGTTTTTCTGAAGAAGTTTTCGTGGCTTCATATTTTTACACTGCATGAAGCAGTGTCGCTTCGGGAGGAATATTACTAACTAAGTCTAGAAGGTAAGAATTAATCAATTCCTTAGGTTAATATGCTCACCGTATTTAGGTATTCTCATTACAAAATAGCGTTTTTTTTAAAAAAGACGTGTTGTGGAATCTTGTTCTGTCTATGAGCTGCTGAGTATTTGTATTGTCACTTTCCATGTTAATTGCATTTGGCATTATGAGAGCACAATAGAGAGTCAGAGAGACTTGATTATATTGTAACGTCATATTTCTGACACAATGGATTGAAGCCACAAAATTCAGTGTTTGTAGTAATGAGCTGTCTGTTTCGTTTTGCATTATGTCGCTTATTCAAAAAGTTTCAACAAGCCTATCCTCAAAAGTATTTCAGTCACACAATGCAGAGAACGCAATAAAATAGTCACATCTACGGATTTGCATTTGGCATTATTTGTTCACTGAATTTACAAGCGAAAATGGAACATTTTCTAAATATGACAAGGAATTGTTTACTTCCCAAAACATATTCTGTGGGATTCCATGAATTACCAGATCCTCAATTTATCATCACAGATAGTGGTTTGTCCCTTCAATGATGTAACCAAACGTTCTCGGCTCTGTCAGCATCCTCCGTCAAATTATTCCATCTTCCCATGTTTTTTGTAATATATTGATCAGAACATTCCAGGCAAACGTATATTGAGGACGGGAAAATCTGTGGCTGTAAGAGCTGTTCCCCTCGTTGTGGTATTTTACGTGTCAGAGCTGACTTTCACGAATTCCTGCAAACCTATTGTTTTATAAGTTGGTGCATTGTTTTGGAAATTTTGGGAAAAGAAATATCAAAGCTGGGCAATTTAAAAAGGAGGAAGATAGACAAAGTTGCACACCACATTGTCAGCCAGAGAGAAATAGAGAGAGAGAGAGAGAGAGAGAGAGAGAGAGTGTGTGTGTGTGTAACTATTACTGCTGTCTGACACCGCTGCGAATCTGCACAGCTCCTGCCTTTGCTGTTTGAGTCCATGCGTCTCTGGCCATCGGAGAGCATCTGGGAAAAAAAGCAGCAAAAACCACAGCTGCTCTTGGACGAACTTGTGTGTAAGAGTTCATAACATAGGAGCAGATAAGTGCATGGTGTTTCGGTGTAACCTTGCTGCCTTTTTTTGTGTCAGTCTACAATAGCGAGTCGAGCGAGTTTATTCTTTGGTATTAGTTTTACTGAGGTCTGTGTCTTGATTAAATTGCAAAGGTAGAAGTCATTGGCTATAAGTTATGTCGTAGAAGTGTCTTTTACAGCTCGATGGCTGTGGTACTTTCTGGGTTTGTAGATTATTGAGGTGCAAAGATGACTTTTCGTGGACTGATGACCTCTTCCTGTCAGATGTGGGAGATTAGGGAAAGCTTCCATTTACTGATGATTATGTCTACAGTAAGTGTGTTTGGTTGTGAATCCTGTCAAGTCGCCATGGATCGATTGGAGAAGCTGTTAGAGGTAAAGAAGTATTTACAGCTGGTATGGAATGTGATGGCTAGCATTTACAGGAAGAAGGGAAACCCGCAGATATAATCATGTAGATGGGACTCCTCCAGGAAAGATTGGACAGGGAGGTGGATAGTGCAGGTGTCTCCAGTGGCTATCACCATCTTAAACAAGCATGCTGCTTTGGAAAATGTCGGAGGTGATGGACCCTTAGAGAATGTGGCATGAACTACCAGGTTTCTGACACCAAGTCTGGCTCTAATGTGTACCAGGTGCACGTCAGGTTCCAAGTGTTCAGTTGTGATAAGGTACTGTCTAGTCAGAGGCATAAACAAAGTTTTCTACGACAAACATTGAGAAACCAGAATGGAATGTTGCACCGCTGGTGCCAAGATCAAGGATATCGCGGTGAGGGTGCAGAATGTTCTCAACGGGGAAAGGTACCAACAGGAGGTCATGTACACTGTGGAACTATTGACATCCGAAGGCAAAAGGATAAAATTCAGAACGTGGAGGATAAGAAATTCGGCAGAATTTAACAGGAGGTGCTTGCGGGTAGTGATTTTGGATTATGCTTGGTGCAATACAACTGGGCCAACAGGGAAGGCAGTTGAACTTCGGGATGGTTAGGAAGATGGTATAGGGATATCATAGCAATTAGAAAGACGTGGCTCAGGGGCGGACAGGACTGGCAGCTTAACGCTGTAGAACACAAAGGCTGATGTCAAGACAGAAAGGGAGCTAAGAGAAGAGGGAATATGTGTGTTTGATAATGGATAACATTAAGCTGTAATTAGACAGGATATTCCTGCGATTATGTCCAGGGAAGATATTTGTGTGGAACTGAGAAATAAGAAAAAAAATCACTTTATTGGGATTTTATTGTTGACCCGCAAATGGTATTTGGGTAGTCGAGAACAAATTTGGAAGGAGATATCAGTTATCTGTAAGAATAATAGGGTGGTAATAGTCGGGAATTGTAACGTTTCAAACATAGTCTGGGACTGCCAGAGTGTTAAGCGTTGAGATGGAGAGGAAGTTTTTAAGCGTGTATCAGAAAAGTTTCTGATTCAGTATGCAGATGTAGGTACTCGTGCATGCTCAAAACTTGACCTACTCTCAGGAAATAAGGCAGACCAGGTGACTGAGGTGTCAGTGGAGAGCACTTTGTGGCCAGCGAACATAATTCGATCAGTTCAACAGTGGCCAATTTTGAAAGTACCTGACAAGAACTTTCAAAAGCTGACTGCAGGGAAATGTTTGTCAGTGAAGCGATGTTTAGAAAATGGGAAGCCTTCTAAAATGAAATAACAAGTGTCCAGAGATGGTATGTTCCTGTTCGGCTGAAAGGCAAGACTGGTAGGTGCAGGAATGCAGGATGATGGGAAGAATTGAGGTTTTGGTAATAAGAAGGACGCATATGTCAGGGATAGACAGCAGAGATCGCGTCAATTCATCAAGAGCATGAGTATACTTAAGAAGGGATGGATGCAGGTTTACTCGCTGAGCTGGAATATTCAGTTTCAAAGATAGAGTCATGCTTATTATGGATACATTAGATTAGATTACTTACAGTGTGGAAACAGGCCCAACAAGTCCACACCGAACTGCAACCAACCAAACACCTACATTTACCCCTTCACCTAACACTACAGTTCTAGTCTCCCTCCAAAAGTGTTGGACAATTTAAAAGTTTCAGAAAAGATGTTGCCAGGGTTGGAATATTTGAAGTATAGGGGTAGGCTGAATATACTGGGTCTGTTTTTCCTGGAGTGTCGTATGCTGAGGTGTAACGTTATGCAGGTTTATGAAAACATGAGGGGCATTGAAAGTAGTAACAGAGATTGTGTTTTCTCTGTTATGGGGGAGTCTAGAAAGAGAGGGGATAAGTTTAAGGGGAGAGGGCATGAAATTCAAAGGAACTCAAATGGTACCTACTTCACAGATGTCATGTTGCGGCTATGGAATGAATTACCAGAAGAAGTGGTGGTGGCTGGGACAATTACAAAATTTCAAAGATATCTGGATAGGTAGATAAATAGAAAGGGTTGAGAGGGATTCATTGATAAATGAGACTGGGTTAATTTAGGATGTGCATTCGGCATGGATAATTTGGACTGAAGTGTGTGTTTCCATGCTATACTACTCCATGTATCTAACCATGGCCAGAATGCTAAGAACCATCGAACAAATGTCCCATAGTAGTTAAATTTATTTAAATCTGACTTCACTTTTTGGAATGATTCCCTGGCTTTTTGTTGCAATGATAGGGTTTTGTGTGTAGGGAGAAATCTGAGATGATGTTTTGAGTTCAGTGACCCATGTTCAGATGATGCTGTTCTGATGAAGCGTTGACATGCGGTATCAAGTCTCACCAACTTAACTGAGTTTTGTAAAGAAGTATCAAAGAGGATTGATGGGGCAGTACAATGGATGTGATCTATGTGGACTTCAGGAAGGTGTTCAAACTGGTTTGTCATGGCAGACAAATTCGTAAGACGTCTCTCCCCACTGATGCTGCCATACGTGTTGGATTTGTTCTGTTTTCAGCATTCAAAGCCTAAAGGTATTTCAGTACAATGCTTCACTTCCAATCCCTCTCAGAACTAGTTCTTAGAATCATAGAATCAGACTGTATATGATAGGACCTTTGGTCATTCCCGTTTGTGCTAACAAAGCTACACAAAGTCTGCTCTTGTCCCAGCAGTCATAGTCTCGAAAATGATGATGCTTCAAGTGTTCATCGGTAGTCTTTAAAGTTTGTGACAATCCCTGCGTCTACAATTCTCCCAGGCACTGAATTAGCAGACACTCACCACTCTCTGAGTGAACGCCTCTTCCTCAGATCCCGCACAAGCTCTTCACTTTCACCTTAAAGGTATGCTCACACACCACAACAGCCATCTGACAATTGCCAGCCCACCCTTTGTTAAACACAAGCGTAAGCAGCTTCTAAATGGGTCAGGCCATTGGAGCTTTCATGTTCAAACTCGACATCGGAACCTTCCCAACTGCCCCAGTTCTGTGCTAAGATCTTATATTGCTATCTGCGCCGATGTAGACAAGCTTGATCATTAATTTCCAATTTGCATTTTACTTCCTGTTTCTTTCAGTTAATTGCCTGGTGATTTTGGTTCTCGCACGAGGAAAATGTGGTCTCTCTAACAGCACAACGCGCTGCCTGTTGGCTATGGCAATGTCGGACCTACTGTTTGTTCTCACTGACATCATACTGTGGAAACTCAAATTCTTTGACATGCCAACGTGTTTCCTGTATCTCACCTCTGTGTGCCGTCCTGTCTATGTCATGGCTCGTGCAGCCACAGGCTGTTCCGTCTGGTTCACTGTCCTTTTCACCTTTGATCGTTTTGTGGCCATTTGCTACATGAAAATGAAGAGCGATTATTGGACAGAAAAGGCCTTGACTGTGGCTATGGCTGCAACTGGAATTCTTCTCATTTCAAAAAGCATTCCCTTTTATTTTCGGTTTGAACCTGGGAGAATAATTAACAATGTTCTGTGGTACTGCCGAATAAAATCAAGTTATTTTACTGATCCCAGCTGGCTGGGATTCAGGTGGTTTGATATCATTTTAACCCCTTTCATCCCATTCGTGTTAATTCTGTTGATGAACACTCTGATGGTCAGACACATTTTGTTGATCAGTCGAGTCCGCAAGAGCCTGAGGGGTCAGAGAAAGGGAGAGAGGCACAAAGACACAGAGATGGAGAATCGGAGGAGGTCAGTGATTTCCCTCTTCACCATATCCATTAGCTTCATACTTCTGTGGACAGTGCACGGTTCAAACGTCTTGTACTTTCGCATTAAAGGAGCATATCGTTGGAACTACAGTTCTTTAAAGGATTTTACGTACATTGCAGAAATGCTGAAGGATATAAGCTGCAGCACGAACACATTATTTTGCGCAGTGACTCTGTCCAAGTTCAGAGCGAAGTTCAAGATTGCGATGCAAAAACTGGTTACATAAATCCTGCACTGAATGACTCAGCAAATGCACTGGGAGAGGTACCCAGGCATCTGCATCTTTCCCAGTGCAGGGATGTGCAGACAGAATTTCAGCATAACATGGATTGAGTCGAACACCCTGCAGTGGATGGCAGCGGGCGAAGCAAGATGGGTCACCGTTCACCACGCTCAGGTACACGCTGCTATCCCTGATTGACTGACGGATTGACACACATGGAGACACAAAAACAACGAGGATCAGTAGTCCATTCAGCCCTTCGAATCTGGTCCAACCGTCATTCCAGAGCATCACGGTACATTCAATTCTAAGATATAATCCACCTTCCTGTCTGTCCCTGACAATGATACCAATCTCCCAGGCTTAACATAATCCATCCAATTGCACTTCAAGAAATATTGGAAGACGCAACAACGGGACAACAGTGAAGGGAAAAAGAAGTAACTGTCAGCGACAGTGATGGAGGGAAAGAGGCTAGAAGAGTGATTCTAAATTTCGGATTGTCTCTGAGTGATGGACTCAGCCAGAACATTGTGTCTTCACGGAGAGCCCTGTGAATGAGTGATAAAGTCCGGCAGCGGGGGTTTCTGCATTTCCCCTGCAGGGGAGGAGAGGGATGGACAGAAACAGCTCTTCCTGTACCATGATTAATGTCAGTCTCTGTCTGTTAGCTCGAAATAGACATTTTTTTCGAACAAGAAAAAACTCTCCGTGTGCTGTTGATCCCCTGATCTGAATTGTTTCTTGCTCCATGCACATTTTTTCAGTTTTGACAGTGTTCCATGAGCCCTCTTATGCTTACTCCCACCACAGGAATATTGTCTTCTCTCTCTTTCCGCCTCTTTCTGCATGTCCTTTTCTCTGTCGCTCTCTTCCTCTCTTTCTCACTCTCTTTCGCTATGTCTGCATCTCTCTCCCCATCTCTAAATTTCTTGCTGTCAGTCTCTCTCTGACTCTATCCTTTTACTTCTGTCTCTCTGTCTGTCTTTGTCTCTGTTTCTCATGCTCTCTCTCTCTCTCTCTCTCTCTCTCTGCCTCATGCTCTGTTTGTTTCTCACACATTGACCACATCAGTCACGTGTTCACTCAGTTTGACACCTGCTCCCGTGAATTGGCTCAAACCACTTCTATATCTCTTCTTTCACTGAGTTTATCTGAGGCGGTGATTTTGGAAAATACAAAATGCATAGGCGCGTTCAACAATACCTTGGCATAATGTTAGTTACATTTCTGTAAATGTTGTGTCCCTCCGTCTTCTGCACTTTGACTGTCTCCCTTTCCCTTCCTGTCAATGTGACGGAGCTTGTGTTTCAATGTTTCACTTTCCGTTGTGAGGGTCTCTGTGTGTATCTATGTTTCACTGCCCTTGTGGCAGTGTCACACTGTCTGTGTATGTCCACAGGTTTTGTCTTTGGATATATCCTTGTGACATATTGTGACTTAATTTCTTCCCCTTGTGTTGGTTTCCTCTGTGTGTGAAACTGGATAAGTATTTTGGTGACGACGTATTTTGGTGTTTATGTGTTTGGGTATGTTGGGAGTGAGTACGTTCGCGTGGCTGTGTCTTACTGCACCAGTGTGAATGTGTATCTGTGTGTGTTTTGACAATGTATCTGCTGTGTTCATGTCTGTTTATATGCTGTGTGTATGTGTGGTTGCATTCCTATGACGGTGATTTTTTTATGTGTTTGTGTGTGTGTGCCTGTGTTACTGTTAGCATGTTATGATGATTGCTGACTCTGTATGTGTGTGTCTCTGAATTTCATTATTGTGCGAGTGGGGCTGTGTCTCTCGCCACCTGTGCTGCTGTTTAAGCATCTGTGTGTGCTGTTCAGACTGTGTTTTCCTCACTGTCCACGTGTCAAGATATTTCTGTGGCCCCAGCAGGATCTGTTTGCCTCTCTGTGGGCGTGTCTCTGTTCGCTTCTGAGTGTCGCTCGATGTCTATATATAATTGTAGGTGTGGTTCTGGAACGGTGTTTTACTGTGCTCATGTGTGCACAAATGTTCCTGTTAGTTCTTGCATGTTGATGTGTAATGTCTCTAAGTATGACTTCAGTTGCATATGTGGGTGGGGATGTGTGTGATTATGTGTCTGTGTGTAAATGTGTTTCTTTATTTGGAATGTCTTTTTATGTGTGCATGTGTGTGTTATGTATCTCTGTTGGTCTGTTTGCATATCTCGGCATGACTGTATTTCTCTCTGTCGATGTGTGTGCATTCTTTGTCTCTACAAAGGAGTGTTCCTATGTCTCCATTTCTGTGATATTTCTGTGTGAGCGTGTGTATGCAAGGTTTGGGTGTGTTAATGTATCAGTGTGTAGGTATAGTCACGCACTTTAGTCTGATGGTATTCCTCTGTGTGTTTGTGAGGGTGAGAGTGTGTTCGTATGACCCTCAGGATCAGGTTAAGTTTCTGTCCGGAGTTGGTTTCCCATATGTCCGTTTGACTGTTTCTGTGTATGTTCGTGTGTTGTAGTTGGAGGATGGGATGTGTTCCTGTTTCTGTTTATCAGTATGTTCCTATGTCTCAACTTGATTGTATTTGGGCAGGTGGGGTTACTTTTGTGTCTGAGTGGCAAATTTTTGCGAGTGTGTGCATGTGGGTGTGTTTCTGTGTCTCTCAGGACCTGGTTATATTCCTGTCTCGTCACAACACTCCCTCTCCTGAAAAAGGACGAGTGCGCCCTACAGCAGGTCACGGTGCACAGATTGCTCTCTTTGGACTATATGTGGGAACCTGGGAGAAATCCAAACGTCAGTCTCTCCACCTCATAAGTACTGAAACCTGAACTGTTACTTCGGTTTCTGGACCTATTTTTTTACAGGCGAAACAAGGCAAGGTAATATTTAATGAGATGCAAGACACTAGGAATCTCAAAGGACCAGTGGGAACTTGGGATGCTTACCCACGATCCCTGAATGTTGGAGGACAGGTTAATACAATAATTAAGGTGGCACATCATATACCACATGCCTCGATCAATGGCGGTACAGGATATAGGGGTAGGGAGGTCATTCTTGCCTTTTGTAGGACTCTATACACTCACATGATCACAGAAATCTTCAAAAAGCTGATGAGAGTTGGAAAGGGTGACAGCGTTGAATAAGTGAAGCTGGTCAGTTGGGCGAGAGTGGAGACAATCCCTTGTAGATAAAGATCCAGAAATGGTTCCCTCCAAAATTACGTCAATCTCCTCTTATATTTGGAGAAAAAAAAAGCTATTCAGAGTATGGTGTTACCAGCAAGGCTGATGAACTGAGAATTGACACTCTCTAATGAACCTTGATGTTTCTCTTTGGTGCATTTTGTGTTTGTGACATATTTCTGCTACTGAGTGTCAGTGGTGGAAGAAATGTATGTTTGTAGTTGTGATGTCAATCAAGCAAACTGCTTTGTCCTGGGTGATGTCAAATTTTCTGAGTGTTGATGGAACTGCATCCAATCAAGAAACTGGGGAGTATTTCGTTACACTTCTTACTTTTGCTTTGACTTTGGGGAGTCAGGACGTAAGTTACTTGCCGTGTTCCTCCGGGCCGCTGACATCCTTTTGTAGCAATAATATTCAAATTAATCATAACCAGCTATTTATTGATGAAGTTGCTGATGGTGCTTTGTCCGAGGACAGTACACCGTGGAATTTCTGCAAAGATATTCTGGAGCTGAGCTGACCCTCCTCTGACAACGACAACCATCTTCCGATGTGCCAGATACGATCGGTACTAGCGGGGAGTTTTGCCCCAATTGTCCCTCAACTGGAGCCACAGGGATGTCAGGGTGTGTCACTCTCACCTCCCCTCTGGGATTCAGCTCTTGGCCCATGCTTGAAGCAAGAATGCCATACATAAACAAAAGTAGACATTTCTGGATTGCTCAGCATGACAGGCAGCATCCATGGAGAGAAATCAGAGTCAACACTTCGGGACTTGTGATGCTTTCTCAGAACATGTCGCAACTTGCCTTCCCAACTATTTTTGTGTCAACTGCAAATTTGTCAACAACACATTTTTTTCCTTCCTCCAACTCATTCACAGACAGAATATTGCATTCTTCATGTGTATATCATATAAAGTATTCAGTATTGTTATGTATTGGAGCTGAGTGTGCCTGTACAAATATTAATGTGTATAGCAGTTAATCATGTCTGCATGCAAATATTATTATACATTGTATCTGTTTGCGTTTATAAATAAACATTGTTTTGCTTCGGAATTGTAATCGTTTAAACGTAAATATCATGAAACATGAGAACTGCTCATTTGTAAATACAAACATGGTTGTGTCTGGAAACGGTTCCTGGTCATATTTGCTTCCTGTTTTCTTTTTGAGTTGTTCTTGCCTTGTTGTATCTTAGTTGTGTTCTCTATTATATATTAATTTCGTGGTGCGTTTCAAATGCACAGGTAAATGTTTGAATATTTTTGCGTTTTTGAAGTGTTTACGTTTTTACATAAAAATTGTTGCACAATGAACTTGGAATTAAACTGTTCATGGTTCTGCATATCAATTGTATTTTAAATCTGTTCACGTTCATTCTTAACTATTGTAAATGAGAACTGTTGACGTATGTATGTAAATATTTATGTGAACTGGAGCTGTTCCAGTTTATTTATCAAAGTTGTGAATTGGAGCTGTTTCAGTTTATATTATCAAAGTTGTGAATTGGAGCTGATCCAGTTTATGTGTACAGATATTATTTTGTGTTGGAGCTGCTTCTGTTGGTAAATAAATATTGTTGTGTACTGGAGCTGTTGCTGCTTTTATGAAAATATGAACATATTCTGAAGTTGTGCCCTTAAATAGATAGGAATGCGAAGAGAGTTCAATATAAAGCAATAGAGAGTGTGAAATGGAGTGTAATAGAGAGAAAAGTGACAACAAAGTAACTGGGAGATGGCTGAACGCAGAAAAGGGAAAGAATCTTATATAATGCAATAGGGGAGAACTAAATAGAGAGAATAGAGGTGAGGGCTGAATACAGGAGAGCAGGAAGAAGATTAAGTACGGGGAAGAGGAGAGGTTAAATACAGAACATACCGTATTAAATAGAAAGCAGTAGTGAGAGGGTTAATTAGAGAACAATAGGGAGTAAACTGAATACAGAGATAGTTAAAGGTTGTGATGGACAGGGTTTAAATTTAGCGGGGTCAGTGGAGAGTAGTTATGAGAGCTTTAAATGTGAAGTAATAGGGACATAATTAAATAGCAAGCAATGGAGAGGATTGACAACAGGGTAAGAGAGAGGTGGTTGGATACAGGGGAATAGAGAGGATTAAATGTAGGTAAAGACCGGATTAAGTGAAGAGTAGTTGGGTCGGACTAATGTCAGACTAAGAGGAAGAGGATTAATTACAACGCAGGGAATAGAGAGGACAGAATGCAGATAAAGTCTTAAATACAGACTAACAGGGAGAGTCATATATTCAGAGAGACAAGGTGAAAGAGGAATCAGGAGAAAATTAAACAATAGGGGAGAATGTGGGTTACATACAAGGGAACAGCGATATAAGTCAATGCAGATTAGCAGTGTCTTCTCTTCTAATTTTCAGGCATCAACATTAAACTTTGGCTCTCAGACCGTCCATTCCCACAATCATTTGCCTCCATGTTGCACTGCTTCCCGGGACTACCTCTTCCCACATCACCGACAGCTCCCTCATTCCCACTCCATTTGTCATTGCACCCCATGCAACCCTACTCCTCATGCCCTCCCTTTACCTCCTGCCTTTGCTTTGTCATGTAGAGCAGTGTGAACTGACGTTATGCCCTTCTGCCATTCTTGCTTACCAATTCAGAATGAGCAAAAGTACCTCCTCCACTTCCTTTGTATCATTCTCAAGAAGGGTTTTCTTTTTAATTCATTCACAGGATGAGGTCATCGCTGAACAGCACCAGCAATTATCACCCATCCGGAATTGCCTCCAGGGCTGTTAACTGTTAACCACATTGTTGTACGTCTGGAGTCCCGTGTAGTCCTGACCTGGTAAGGATGCAGTTTCCTCTCTGAAAAGCATGAGCTAATCGACAAGTGACCTGGGTTCATCATTCGACTCTTACATTTTACGAAGTCATTGCATTTAAACTTCATCAACTACCACGGTCGGATTTGAACTTGAGTGCCCAGAACATGACTTGGTTGCCTGCCTTAATAGTGCAGCAATAACACTGCTAAGCCATCGCCTCTACCCCAGTTTGGATTTCGTCCTTTAACAGGCTGGAGAAGGGGCTGAATAAGAGCAGGAAGAACTGTTAATGCTCTTAATCAGAAACAAAAAAAAATCAGCACACCTGCCAGCTTCTAATCAGATAACTCAGAGCTGTATGGTCTCGTGTACCAGAATAACACGCCGGAGAGGAGCTAAATGGCCTACTTTTTCTAGTGGGGTAGGCTGGAGAATGAGCTGAATAGCCTCATCCTGTTCCTGTCGGAGAAGGGGATGAATGGACTCCTTCTAATCCAATATTGTTCGGTCGGTTCATGCCAACAGCAGACTCATTCATCATTGAAAACTAAACAATGCTTTATCCCCTGAATTAAAAAAAATCAGTCCGTGAAATTTCCAAGTCTCTGCCCATTTGTTCTCCACATTTTAAATAAAGGCTGATTTCAGTTTTCCAAATATTAACTCTATTTAGTGTTAGTTAGTGGGATATGTTCAAGTGCAATTTCCCCCTTTAACGAGTGAAATGGGCAGGCAAATGGCAGATAATGCTGGAAGTAAGAAAGATTCATTCTTTTTGGTAGAGATAATATAAATTAAGCGGCTGAATTCTAGTGGGGACTTAACATCAAGAGTTGGATGTGTATACTTCTTTTTTGGAAAGTGACTGGGAACGTTGAGCAGATTTGTCAAAAATAAGTTATCCAAAGTCGAATGGAATGCAAAGGAAAGGGGGAATGTTATTTTACCTGTATTAATCACTGCTTCAGACACAGCTGGGGGAAACAGCCTAGATTTGAACTCTTGAATATCATATGACTTTCATTGGGTTAAACCTGAGCTCCGCCCATTACAGCACACCACACTTTAGGAAGCATGTACAATCAGTGGATGCTTTGAAATGGCATGTTTTCTCAGTGGTTCGCATTGCTGTTTTACAGCACCAGGTTCTGGGCTTTGATTCTAACCTCGGGTGACTATCTGTGTACCTTCACCCCGTGCCTGCGTTAGTTTTTCTCCGGGTGTTCTGGTTTCCTCCCACAATCCAAAATATGCATGTCAGAAAAATTAGCCGGGCTGAGGTGTTTATGGTGTTCAAGGATGTGTAGGTTAGGTGCACTCGTCGTGGGTAAGTACAGGGCAGGGGAATGTGGCTGGGTGGTTTACTCTTCAGAGGGTAGGCATGGACTTGTTGGGCTGAAGGCCTAATTCCACACTTTAGGGATCGTATTCGAGGCTGTGGGAGTCGGTTAATAGTCATGAGAACCAAATAGCAGGACATTTAGCCCCTGTGAGCATGTCACAACATTCAGTGCTTGATTTGTAGCCAAACTCCATATATCTGTGTTTGTGCCGTATTCCTTACAATCTATGCTGAAGAAAAAGAAATCTATCGCAGATATAAAATTAAAATCTAATCCAGCATCCACTGCCCTTTATGGAAGAGAGTTCCCACCATGCAACACCCTTTGTGTGTGGCAGTGCTTCCTAACATCTCTCCTGAAAACATTAGCCCGACATTGCAGACTATGTCCCTTTATGTTTGAATACACAAACAGTGGAAATGGGTTATCTTTATAAACACTATCTTCTGAGTTCTGGAGAAAGGTGGCCTAATTTGTAGTCTCCCACATGAATGGTTGGAGAACCGTGAAGACCCTCTTTGATGCTCCCTCAGACTTGCAGTAAAGAGTCAAGGGGAACACCAAGCGGATCTGTATTCTCAAAGGTTTTCAGAATGTTGCAGAGAAATGGGTATAACTGTCCAAGCTACAGAAAAACGTGCAGAATCTACTCCTGGTGCAGACGATGGGTGTCGATGTCACAGAGGAGTTTCAGGAGGTGAAGAGCCAGAAAGCCTCACTCTTTACCTCCAAAGCCACCAAGATAATCCACCCGGTCTGGGGTGCACAATGTAGAGCAGGACGGGACGCGCTCACGTTTGGTCTTCGACAAATTGCATGGGGAGAGCTGGATGCTCAGCATCTTGAAAGGGAGAAATATCAGTCTGTAACGTAATCTCATCCTGACATCCTGAGGATAAGCAAAACCCTTTGTGCCACATTACATGACATGAATCTCGCAGATAGCGCACCTCCCGGTCATTACTTTCTATTGTGCAGGTTTTAAATGACAACATACGGCAGAGGCTGGACCAGCCACTATCTCTGGAGGTTCTGACCAAGGCTCTCGACTCCTTCGAAAAGAATAGGCCTTGCGGAAGTGTTAGCTTATCAGCCGTGTTGTATTCGACTCTGTGAGAGTTGATTGGACAGGACCTGGTGAAAGTGGACAACAGGGAAATTGAGATGTTGAATATCTGACTCAGTGACAGGCAATTGTGAAAAGCTGTGTATTTGTTAATAAAGGGTGATTAATAACAAGATACTAGAGTATGAGCATTGATTTTACTCCCAGACATTGTTGCTGCCAATGTGCATCAGGATCTTGAGTTCTTCATGTTCCACACATTCCCACTCCAACCCCGGTCCCACCCCAGCAAACCCCACACCACAAGATGTCCTGAAGTTGTTCTGTGACATTCTTGACCCTCGGCACTGTTGAGACAATATATCCTCCTGTACTCTGGCTGGTCAGAACTGATGATTTTGAACGAGTCAGTCAGTCATGTTAGCTTTGTTCATGCTGCCATTTAAAGTTAACACAGCACCGCATTAACTTTATAAATGATGTTAAAAAAAACCAAGAAACGTAATACTGGAGATTTGGGGCTCAATGTCCATGTGAGTGAGGCATTTATTCACCAGATTGATAGCTGGACAACAAGGGTTCAATTGTGAGGGACTGCGATGACGCAAACCTATGATTGATAGCTGGACAACAAGGGTTCAATTGTGAGGGACTGCGATGACGCAAACCTATGGTTCAATTCCTCGAATTAAGTAGGGTCTGAGATGAGTAAAGTTTTCCAGAGAATGATGGAAACGTCTGGCGATAAATGGACCGAAAGGCATCTTGTTGCCTCTTGTTTTAGGGTGCGAAAAATCATCTGAAATTTTGCCGATGGCCTAAAACGTTTCGAAGAGTGAAATGAATGAACAATGCCTCACATTCCTCCACATTATACTGCACAGACTACTTGGTCCTTGTTTACTCACTGAACCTGCCCTTTCCCTTCTCAGTGCTGCTACGTCCTCCTTGCCTATGACTGTCAACTTAATATCGTGTTATGGTCAAAGGTAAAGCATGATCCCATAATCGAAGTCAATGATAGAAATTATGGTGGTATCTCGAGAAATGATCCTTGTGTCACTCACTCATACCAGTCCGACATTATGGTAATAACAAAATTACTCCTGCTCTCTGCTTTTTGTCCTCTATCAGTCCCCAAGCCAAGTCCCATTTCCCCATTTCGACGGGCCTCATTGACAACATTGACCACACCAGCATTCATTTCCAGAATTGGACATTTCTGCATCCGTGTGCGAGCAAATCCCTCTCTGACCTCAGTCCTCCATCTCGCTTGATTCTATTCCTACCCATCATCAGTCGGATGTTTTCGGTTTCTTCTCTGTGCATGTGCAGTACACTGCAGGTGAACAGGGAATATCTCACCCTCTGTCTTACTGTTGGAATATTGTGTGATTCAGAGTCAGCTCTGAAACATGTCCAGGGCGTTGTTACCCTGGTAGGATGTTCTGTATTGACTGGAGCTTATGTAACCGTTGAGGGCATTTTTCAGTGAGTTACCTTTACCTGTTTCAATTATTGCCTTGTGCGTAGAAATTATGTTCGAATCAGACACTGTCTGTGCACAAGGTGAGGAATTGCATTGCGATGATGTATTCATTAAAACAGACAGTGTGTCGGCACCAATAACCAACGATGCACCCTGCACAGAATAGTCGCTGATAACCATGGAAATCACATCCCAGAGTGGAGGAGAATATTTCTCAGAGAGACACTCAACAATTGGATTTTAATTTCCAAATGATAAAAGTCGATGGAATGTCGAAACTGAAATGAAATGAGAGTTTAAAGTTCGATAGATGGTGTTGTGGTGTCAATGCTGGTATCGAGGGCGGCACAGTTGCTCAGTGGTTAGCCATGCTGCCTCACAGAGAGAGAGCGGGTGGGTCTGGGTGAGATACCCTTTGCAGGATCAGTGTGGACTTGATGGGCCCATTGGCCGAATTCCACGTTGTAAGGATTCTACTAGGTCACACAATATACATTTCCCTCTGTTTGGTCCTGACCGATTGAGATTTGTACAATCATACAAACCGCAGTTGTAAAAATAATCTGTGGCCACTGGGAGTTCACTCACAGGTGTCACTTGTTTGTTCAAATTCTTAAATAAATGAAGTGAACCACATTGTAATGTAACAGTCCCCCAGGCGATGCCAACGGGTATAAATGAAAGGCTTTGAGATTACATCACCTCGGCATTGAGTACAGGGAGATTGCCCGCGCACAGAGATTCAGGCAGACAATGGCATTTTCATTTTATTATTTGCGGAAATTATTTTACATCACCCTTCCGACTGTAACAATCCCCGGTAAGTGCGGTACACCAATGAAATTGTGTCCATCTGTCTGATGGTTGGCTTCAGGTTCACTCTGTCACTGACAATGATAAATAAATAGATTGTGCCCAAAGTTCACACAGTGGCCGGAGCTCGGTAATTTATTGTCAGATTACAGGGACCCTGTGGATTCCGTGTCATCGCAGATACCACAGGAATTGCCTGGGAAATTATTCATCGCTTCTGAGAACCTTCCAGAAACGCGCATTCCAATCGGAGATTACTGAGAGTTTCAATGAAATTAAGGCAAGGAATCACTTTGGAAACATATAAGCGGTGATATTCTATGTAGAGAATCCAATATTAGTGAGTTTGTGTTTAGTTCTGGTGTTGAAGAGAATAAGCAGTGGGCTTCTCTGTGCATCTAAAGTTTAGAGTTAACTTGGATTTATTTGTGTAATTGCAGCAGTTTGTTTTAATAATTGCGTTTGAAGTTTGGCGATGGGCTGAATGGCTTTGTGCACGAATGAGCTGTTGTTTAGTTTTGATGGTTGCAACCTAACATGATATTAATAGGTCCTCATAACTTTGTAGGTGAGTTCTGGAATTTTCAATTAAGGAAGAAACCCTTACTGAGAAAGCTTTACTTTCAATTTTATCATTTTTGTCATTTAGTTTTGTTCCTGTACGACCCTGGATCTGAGTGGATGTATAGATCTGACCTCATGCAAATGAAATGAGAGTTTTAGTAAATGACATTACCTTGTATGTTGATCACAGTTAGTAGTGTTGGGGCAGAAGAAAATCTCTGAAAAAAATGTTTCAATCTGAGTATATTGATGCTCAGATGTGCAGTATCTCCAGGAAGAAATTGACTGCAATTTCAGTTGAGATTTTACAGTCAAAAGTAATTTAACCAAGTGATGGATACAGGGATTCTGGTGTGAATAGGTTTTGATGGCTGTTTTGTTTGGAACGGTATTGTTGGGAGTCGGGTTTTGTGTAATATATGAAAGTCGTAGCGTTTCGTTTCATGCATGCATTGTTTGAGATTAACAAGAATTATACTTCTGCTGCGTGTTCGTTGTCTTTGAATCTGCTTTATAAGCACGTAGCTTGATTTATTCTGTTTTATCATCATTTCCTTCGCAATAAATTTCATTCTTTTAATGGATGCAGAGCAGGTAGCCAGTTTACTCAATTGATGTAGAGATGAATAAGCTCTTTCAGTGCCATAACTTTCCTGCAGTTCTGCGGGATTGAAGAAAGACAGGAGTTTTAAATTGGATTCACTCAGTGGTTAGAATGCGCTGTTTCTGCATGATCCATTTCCAACATTTTAACACTGAGAAGTGTTAAATTGAATTTCTGATGCATGTGGCTAATTTCCAGTTGTTTTTGTGAAGAAGTTTTCGTGGCTTCATATTTTTAAACTGCATGAAGCCGTTTCGCTACGGGAGGAATAGTACTAACTAAGTTTAGAAGGTAAGAATTAATCAATTCCTTAGGTCAATATACTTACCGTATTTAGGTATTCTCATTGCAAAGTAAAGTTTATTTTTAAAAAGGACGTGTTGTGAAGTCCTGTACTGTCTATGAGCTGCTGAGTATTTGTATTATCACTTTCCATGTTAATTGCATCTGACATTATTAGAGCACAATAGAGAGTCAGAGAGACTTGATTATTTTGTAACATCATATTTCTGACGCAATCGATTGGAGCCGCAAAATTCAGTGTTTGTAGTAATGAGCTGTCTGTTTCGTTTTGCATTTTGTCGCTTATTCAAAAATTTCAACAAGCCTATCCTCAAGAGTATTTCAGTCAGACAATGCAAAGAACGCAATAAAATAGTCACATCTACAGATTTGCATTTGGCATTATCTGTTCACTGAATTTACCAGCGAAAATGGAACATTTTCTAAATATGACAAGGAATTGTTCACTTCCCAAAGCAAATTCTGTGGGATTCCATGAATTAGCAGATCCTCAATTTATCATCACAGATCGTGGTTTGTCCCTTCAATGAAGAAACCAAACTTTCGCGGCTCTGTTAGCATCCTCCGTCAAATTATTCCATCTTCCCATGTTTTTTGTAATATATTGATCAGAACATTCCAGGCAAACGTATAAGGAGGACGGGAAAGTCTGTGGCTGTAAGAGCTGTTCCCCTCGTTGTGGTATTTTACGTGTCAGAGCTGACTTTCACGAATTCTTAGAGAACTATTATTTTATAAGTTGTTTTGGAAATTTGGGGAAAAGAAATATCAAAGCAAGGCAATTTAAAAAGGAGGAAGACTGACAAAGTTGGACACCACGTGGTCAGCCATAGAGGAATAGAGAGAGAGTAACGAATACTGCTGTCTGACACAGCAGTGAATCTGCACAGCTCCTACCTTTGCTGTTTGAGTCCATGCGTTTCTGGCCATCGGAGAGCATCTGGGGAAGAAAACCAGCAAAAATCACATCTGCCCTTGGAGGAACTTGTGTGTAAGAGTTCACAACATAGCAACAGATAAGTGCATGGTGCTTAGGTGTAACCTTACTGCCTTTTTTTTGTGTCAGTCTACAATAGAGTGTCAAGCGAGTTCATTCTTGGCTATTAATTTTATTGAGGTCTGTCTCTTGATTAAATTGTAAAGGTAGAAGTCATTGGTTATAAGTTAGCCCGGAGAAGTGTCTTTTAGAGCTCTGTGGCTGTGGTATTTTCTGGGTCTGTAGATTATTGAGGTGCAAAGATGACTTTTAGTGGACTGATGACCTCTTCCTGTCAGGTGTGGGAGGTTAGGGAAAGCTTCCATTTACTGAAGATTATGTCTACAGTAAGTGTTTTGTTGTGAATCCTGTCAAGTCGCCATGGAACGATTGGAGAAGCAGTTAGAGGTAAAGAGAAATTTACAGGAGGTAGGGAGTGGGATGGCAAGCATTTACAGGAAGAAGGGAAAACCGCAGATATAATCATGTAGATGGGACACCTCCAGGAAATGTTGGACAGGGAGATTGATAGTGCAGGTGTCTCCAGGGCCTATCGCTATTTTAAACAAGTATGTTGCTTTGGAAAATGTCGGAGGTGATGGACTCTTAGAGAATGTGGCATGAACTGCCAGGTTTCTGACACCAATACTGGCTCTAATGTATACCAGGGGCACGCCAGGGTCCAAGTCATTAGTTGGGATAAGGTACTGTCTAGTCAGAGGCATAAACAAAATTTCTACGACAAACATTGAGAAACCAGAATGGAATGTTGCGTCGCTGGTGCCAAGATCATGGATATTGCGGAGAGGGTGCAGAATTTTCTCAACAGGGAGAAGGACCAACAGGAGGTCATTTACACAGTGGAACTATTGACATCCGTAGACAAAAGGATAATATTCAGAACGTGGAGTATTAGAAGTTCGGCAGTAATTTAGAAGTAGGTGGTTGCAGGTAATGATTTTGGATTACGCTTGGGGCAATACAAGTGGACCAACAGGGGGAATGCAGTTGAACATCGGGATGGTTTGGGAAATGGTATAGGGATATCATAGCAATTAGAAAGACTTGGCTCAGGGGAGGACAGGACTGGCAGCTTAATGCTGTAGAACACAAAGGCTGATGTCAAGACAGAGAGGGAGCTAAGAGAAGAGGGAATTTGTGTGTTTGATAATGGATAACATTAAGCTGTAATTATACAGGATATTCCTGCGATTATGTCCAGGGAATATATTTGTGTGGAAATGAGAAAGAAGAAAAAAATCACTTTATTGGGATTATATTATTGACCCGCAAATGGTATTCGGGGAGTGGAGAACAAATTCGGAAGTAGATATCAGTTATCTGTAAGAATTATAGGGTGGTAATAGTAGGGAATTGTAACATTTCAAACATAGTCTGGGACTGCCAGAGTGTTAAGCGTTGAGATGGAGAGGAAGTTTTTAAGCGTGTTTAAGAAAAGTTTCTGATTCAGTATGCAGATGTAGGTACTCGTGCATGGTCAAATCTTGACGTACTCTCAGGAAATAAGGCAGGCCAGGTGACTGAGGTGTCAGTGGAGAGCACTTTGTTGCCAGCGAACATAATTCGATCAGTTAAACAGTGGCCAATTTTGAAAGTACCTGGCAAGAACTTTCAAAAGCTGACTGCAGGGAACTGTTTGTCAGTGAAGCGATGTTTAGAAAATGGGAAGCCTTCTAAAATGAAATAACAAGTGTCCAGAGACGGTATGTTCGTGTTCGGTTGAAAG
This sequence comes from Hemiscyllium ocellatum, assembly GCF_020745735.1. Taxonomy (NCBI): domain Eukaryota; kingdom Metazoa; phylum Chordata; class Chondrichthyes; order Orectolobiformes; family Hemiscylliidae; genus Hemiscyllium; species Hemiscyllium ocellatum. Next base: position 22,537,095 of record NC_083440.1, on the reverse strand, counting down.
GCAAGACTGGTAGGTGCAGGAATGCTGGATGATGGGAAGAATTGAGGTTTTCGTAATAAGAAGGACGCATATGTCAGGGATAGACAGCAGAGATCGTGTCAATTCTTCAATAGCATGAGTATGCTTAAGAAGGGATGGATGCAGGTTTATTCGCTGAGCTGGAATATTCATGCTTATTATGGATAGATTAGATTAGATTAATTACAGTGTGGAAACAGGCCCAACAAGTCCACACCGACCTGCAACCAACCAAACACCTACATTTATCCCTTCACCTAACACTACACGTAATTTAGCATTGCCAATTCACATGCCATGCGCATCTTTTGACTGTGGGAGGAAACTGTGGGAGGCAACCCACGCAGACACGGGGAGAATGTGCAAACTCCACACAGTCAGTCGCCTGAGGCGGGAATTGAACCCAGGTCTCTGGCATTGTGAGGTAACATTATGAACCACTGTGCCACCGTGCCGTCCATGTGCAGCATGGAAACAGACCCTTCGGTCCAAGCTGTCCACGCCGACCAGATATCCCAACCCAATCTAGTCCCACCTGCCAGCATCCGGCCCAAATCCTTCCAAACCCTTCCTATTCATATACCCATCCAAGTGCCTCTTAAATGATGCTATTGTACCAGCCTCCACCACATCGTCTGGCAGCTCATTCCTTACACGTACCAAACTCTGTGTGAAAATATTGCCCTTTAGGTCTCTTTTATGTCTTTCCCCTCTCACCCTAAACCTATGCCCTCCAGTTCTGGATTCCCTGAACTCAGGAAAAGACTTTGTCTATTTGTCCAATCCATGATCCTCATATTATGGTAAACCTCTATAAGGACACCCCTTAGCCTCCGACACTCCAGGGAGAACAACCCCAGCCTGTTCAGCCTCTCCCAGTAGCTCAGATATCCAACTCTGGAAACATCCATGCCAATCTTTCCTGAACCTTTTCAAGTTTCACAAGATCTTTCTGATAGGAAGGAAACCAGAATTGCATGCAATATTCCAAAATTGGCTTAACTAATGTTCTGTGCAGCCGCAACATGACCTCCCAACTCGTGTACTCAGTACTCTGACCAATAACGGAAAACATACCAAACGCCTTATTCACTATCCTATCTACCTGCGACTCCACTTTCAAGGAGCTAGGAACCGAGGTTTCTTTGTTCAGCAACACTCCCTAGGACCTTCCATTAAGTGTATAAGTCCTGCTCAGATTTGCTTTCCTAAAATGCAGCGCCTCACATTTATTGGAATTAAACTCCGTCTGCCACTTCTCAGCCCATGAGCCCATCTGATCCATATCCTGCTGTAATGTAAGGTAACCTTCTCCGCTGTTCACTATACCTCCAATTTTGGTGTCATCTGCAAACTTATTAACTTACCTCTTATGCTCGCATGTAAATCATTGATGTAAATGACAAGATGTAGAGGAACCAGCTTCGAACCTTGTGGCATTCCACTGGTCACAGGCCACCAGTCTGAAAAACAGCCCTCCACCACGACCCTCTGTCTTCTACCTTTGAGTCAGTTCTGTATTCAAATGGCTAGTTCTCCCTTTATTCCATGAGATGCAACCTTGCTAATCAGTGTCCCATGGGGAAGCCTGTCGAACGCCTTACTGACGTCCATATGGATCACATCTACTGCTCTGCCCTCATCAATCTTCCTTGTTACTTATTTTAAAAAAATCTCAATATAAGGTAACATAGTCAGTGAGCCTCCGAATGAAGCATTGGTGTTGTCGCCAGTTTCCTGTTTATATGTTTGAGTTACCTAGGGTGGATGTTGTCATTTCCTGTGGTGACATTATTTCCTCTAGTGATGTTATTTCCTTTTTTTAAAGGGTTTGTAAATCTTCTCAAAACTCTTTAACTGAAGAGGGAAATCGGCAGGGCAAAAAGCGGACATGAGATAACTTGGCCAAAAAGGGTCAAGGAGAATTTGAACGGATTTCAAACATATATTCAGGACAGAATTGTAACACAGGAGAAAATAGGACTCCTGAAGCATCATGTGGCAGCCTGTGTGTGGAAATGCAGGAGATGTGTGCAATAGTAAAGATGCTTTTTGCATCTTTGGTTACTACGCAGAAAGGCATGGTAGATCCAGAATGATAGGGAAACAAATGCTGACATCTTGAAAAATGCGCATATTACATCAGAAGCGATGCTGGATATCTTAAAAATCATGAGGTTGGATAAATTCCCAGGACCTGATGAGGTGTTGTCTCAATCTTTTCGGGAAGCAAGGGAAATGATTGCAGTGGGACTTGCTGAGATATTTGTATCATTGACAAGAGGTGAGGCACTGGAAGACTGGAGGGTGGCGAATATGGTGCCACTATTTAAGGAAGGTGAACAGGGAAAGCCAGAGCAGTATAGACTCGTGAGCCTGACATTAGGGGTGGGCAAGCTGTGAGAGTGAATCTGCAGGGACAGGATTTACATGCATTTGGAGTGGCAAGGACTGATTAGGGGCAGTTGATATGCCTTTGTACATGCGCAATCATGTCTCTCCAACTTAACTGAGTTTTGTAAAGAAGTATCAAAGAAGATTGATGAGGAAGAACAGCGGATGTGATCTATGTGGACTTCAGGAAGGTGTTCAAACTGGTTTGTCATGATAGACAAATTCGTAAGGCTAGCTCGCATTGAACTCAGGGAGACCCAGCTATTTAGGTACAAAACTGGCTTGGAGGTGGAAGACAGATGGTGGTGGTGTTGGCTCCCATTTCAGACTGGAGGCCTGTGACCAGTCGTGTGTGAGTGGAATTGATGCTGGTTCCACAGCTTTTTGCCATTGATATAAACGATATGAAATTGACAATTTAAATTCTAGTTCGTAAGTTTGCAGATGACACTAAATTTAAAGTGAGATTTGACAGGGAAGAAGGTTGATCAGATGGGCCAATGATCCGAGGAGTCGCAGATAGAGTTTAATTTAGATGATTGTGAGGTGCTGCACATTGAAAGGCAACTCAGAGCAGGACATACACAGTTATTGATAAGGTCCTGAACATTGTTGCTGAACAAGGACAGCTTGGAATGCAAGATCATAGATCCTTGAAAATGATTTCTGAGGTAGAGAGGTTGTTGAAGATGATGTTTGGAATACTTTGCTTTACTGATCAGAGCATTGAGTATAGGAATTGGGAGATCATTTTGTGGCTGTGCAGAACATTGTTTAGGACACGTTTAGAATATTGTGTGCAGTTCTAGTCTCCCTCCAATATGTTGGAAAATTTAAAAAGATTCAGAAGAGATGTTGCCAGGGTTGGAATATTTGAAGTATAGGGATAGACTGAATACGCTGGGTCTGTTTTCCCTGGAGTGTCGTAGGCTGAGGTGTAACCTTATGTAGGTTTATGAAATCATGAGGGGCATTGAAAGTAGCAACAGAGAGGGTCTTTTCTCTGTTATGGGGGAGTCTAGAACTCGATGGGATAGGTTTACAGTCAGAGGGCATGAATTTAAAAGGAACTCAAATGGCACCTACTTCACAGAGGTCATGGTGCGGCTTTGGAATGAATTGCCAGAAGAAGTGGTGGCGACTGGGACAATTACAAAATTTAATAGACATCTTGATGGATAGATAAATAGAAAGGGTTGAGAGGGATTCATGGGCAAATGAGACTGGGTTAATTTAGGATATGCATTCAGCATGGATAATTTGGACTGAAGTCTGTGTTTCCATGCTACACCATTCCATGTGTCTAACCATGGCCAGATGCTAAGAACAATCGAACATAAGTTCCACAGCTGTTAAATGTATTTAAACCTGACATCAGGTAGTTTTTAAACTTTGTGACATTTCCTGCTTCCACAACTCTCCCAGGCACTGAATTGGCAGACACCCACCATTCCCTGCGTGAACACCTCTTCCTCAGATCCCGCACAAACCCTTCCCTTTCCCCCTAAAGGTATGCCCCTCCCGCCCGGCCCCACATCTGACAATTGCCTGCCCACCCTTTGTTAAACACAAGAGTAGGGAGCTTCTAAATGGGTCAGGCCATTGCAGCTGTCATGTTCAAACTCATGATTTGGAGATGCCGGTGTTGGACAGGGGTGTACAAAGTTAAAAATGACACAACACCAGGCTATAGTCCGACACGTTTAACTGGAAGCACATTAGCTTCGAAAGCTAGTTTGCTTCCAATTAAATCTTTTGTACTATAATCTGGTGTTGTGTGATTTTTAACTATGTTCAAACTCGACATCTGAACCTTCCCAACTGCCCCAGTTCTGTGCTAAGATCTTATATTGCGATCTGCGCCGATGCATAGATGCTTGATCATTAATTTCCAATTTGCATTTTACTTCCTGTTTCTTTCAGTTAATTGCCTGGTGATTTTGGTTTTCACACGGGGAAAATGTGGTTTCTCTAACAGCACAACGCGCTGCCTGTTGGCTATGGCAATGTCGGATCTACTGTTTGTTCTCACTGACATCATACTGTGGAAACTCAAATTCTTTGACATGCCAACGTGTTTCCTGTATCTCACCTCTGTGTGCCGTCCTGTCTATGTCATGGCTCGTGCAGCCACAGACTGTTCCGTCTGGTTCACTGTCCTTTTCACCTTTGATCGTTTTGTGGCCATGTGCTGCCTGAAAATGAAGAGAAAATATTGGACCGAAAAAGCCTTGGCTGTGGCTATGGCTGCAACTGGAATTCTTCTCATTTCAAAAAACATTCCCTTTTATTTTCGGTTTGAACCTGGGAGAATAATTAACAATGTTCTGTGGCACTGCCAAATAAAGTCGTTATTTCACTGATCCCAGGTGGCTGGGATTCAGGTGGTTTGATATCATTTTAACCCCTTTCATCCCATTTGTGTTAATTCTGTTGATGAATACTCTGATGATCAGACACATTTTGTTGATCAGTCGAGTCCGCAAGAGCCTGAGGGGTCAGAGGAAGGGAGAGAGGCACAAAGACACAGAGATGGAGAATCGGAGGAGGTCAGTGATTTCCCTCTTTACCATATCCATTAGTTTCATACTTCTGTGGACAGTGGTTGGTTCAAACGACGCTTACATTGTCATTGAAGGAATAAATCGCTGGAACTACAATCCTATAGTGGTTTTTACGTTCATTTCAGAAATGCTGAGGGATATAAGCTGCAGCACGAACACATTATTTTGTGCATTGACTCTGTCCAAGTTCAGAGCAAAGTTCAAGAATGCGGTGCAACAATTGGTTTCATAAATTCTTCACTTAATGGGTCAGCAAAATAACTGGGGCGGTCCCCAGACTTCGGCAGTTTTCCCAGAGCAGGAATTGCATATGTGCAGACAGACGTTCATCAGCACAATCACATGGATTGAGTTAAATACCCTGCTGTGGATGGCGAGGAGTGAAGCAAGATGGGTCACCATTCACCACGCTCAGGTAGGCGCTGCTATCCCTGATTGAATGATGGATTGACACACATGTAGACGCAAAGATAATGAGGAGCAGTAGTCCATTCAGCCCTTCAAATCTGGTCCATCCATCATTCCAGAACATCACGGTTCATCCAATTCTAAGGTGTAATCCACATTCCTGTCTGTCCCTGACAATGATACCAATCTCCCAGACTGAACATAATCCATCCACCTCCACTTTAAGAAATATTGGAAGACACAACAAAGGGACAGCACTGAAAGGAAGACGAAGTAACTGTCAGGGGCAGTTGCTTCATTTGTAGGAGGGAAAGAGGCTGGAGGAGTGATTCCAAATGATGGATTGTCTGTGAGTGATGTACTCAGCTGGAACATTGTGTCTTCACAAAGAGCCCTGTGAATGAGTGATAAAGTCCGGCAGCAGGGGTTTCTGCATTTCCCCTATGGGGAGGAGAGGGATGGACAGAAACTTCTCCTCCTGTACCATGATCAATGTCAGTCTCTATCTGTTAGCTCGAAATAAACATTTTTTCCAACAAGACAAACTCTCCGTGTGCTGGTGATCCCCTGATCTGAATTGTTTCTTGCTCCATGCACATTTGTTTAGTTTTGACAGTGTTCAATGAGCCCTCTTATGTTTACTCCCACCACAGGAATATTGTCTTCTCTCTCTTTCCTCCTCCTTCTGCATGTCGTTTTCTCTGTCCCTCTCTTCCTCTCTTTCTCACTCTCTTTCGCTATGTCTGCATCTCTCTCTCTCCCCATCTCTAAATTTCTTGCTGTCAGTCTCTCTCTGGCTCTATCCCTCTACCTCTGTCTCTCTCTCTGTCTTTGTCTCTGTGTCTCATGCTCTCTGTCTCTCTGCCTCTGCCTCACACTCTGTTTCTTTTTCTCACATTGACCACACCAGACACGTGTTCTCTCAGTTTAACACTTGTTAACATGAATTAACTCAAACCACCTCTATGTCTCTTCTTTCACTGAGTTTATCTGAGGAGCTGATTATGAAAATAGATACAAAATGCACAGGCGCAACCAACAATACCTTGGCATAATGTTAGTTACATTTCTGTAAATGTTGTGTCCCTTCGTCTTCTGCATTTTGACTGTCTCCCTCTCTCTCCCTGTCAATGTTGAGGGAGTTTTCGTTTAAATGTTTCACTTTCCAATGTGAGGGTCTCTGTGTGTATCCATGTTTCACCACCTTTGTGGGAATTTCACACTGTGTGTGTGCACAGTTTTTGTCTTTGGATATGTCCATGTGACACCTTGTGAGTTCATTTCTTCCCCCATGTGTTTGTTTCTCTGTCTGTGTGGACATGAAGAAGTATTTTGGTAACTCCATGTTTCGGTGTTTATGTGTCTGAGTATGTTAGTCAGTCTATGTGGGAGTGTTTCTGTGACAGTGAGTATGACCGTGTGGCTGTTTGTTACTATGCCAGTGTGAATGTGTATCTGTGTGTGTTTTGACAATGTATAGAACATAGAACATAGAACATAGGAAAATACAGCGCAGTACAGGCCCTTCGGCCCTCGATGTTGCCCCGATCCAAGCCCACCTAACCTACATTAGCCCACTTTCCTCCATATGCCTATCCAATGCCCGTTTAAATGCCCATGAAGAGGGAGAGTCTACCACTGTTACTGGCAGGGCATTCCATGAACTCACGAATCGCTGAGCAAAGAATCTACCTCTAACATCAATCTTATACCTACCACCCCTTAATTTAAAGCTATGCCCCCTCATAATAGCTGACTCCATACGTGGAAAAAGGTTCTCATGGGCAACCCTATCTCAACCCCTAATCATCTTGTACGCCCTCTATCAATTCACCCCTGAACCTTCTTTTCTCCTATGAAAACAGCCCCAAGTGCCTCAGCCTTTCCACAATAGATCTTCCTACCATACCAGGCAACATCCTGGTAAACCTCCTTTATACCCGTTTCAGTGCCTCCACATCCTTCCTATAGTATGACGATCAAAAGTGCACACAATACTCGAGATGCGGCCGCACCAGAGTTTTATACAACTGCAACATGACCTCCGGACTCCTGAACTCAATTCCTCTACTAATAAAAGCCAGTAAGCCATATGCCTTCTTCACCGTACTATTTACCTGGGTGGCAACTTTCAGAGATCTGTGTACATGGACACCAAGATCCCTCTGCTCATCCACACTACCAAGTATCCGACATTATCCCAGTACCCCACCTTTTTGTTAATCATACCAAAGTGAATCACTTCACACTTACCCACATTGACCTCCACTTGCCAACTTTCTGCCCAGCCCTGCAGCTTATCTATATCCCGCTGTAACCTGACACATCCTTCCTCACTGTCAACAACTCCACTGACTTTTGTATCATCCACAAACTTGCTCACCCAACCTTCTAGCCCCTCCTCCAGGTCATTTATAAAAATGACAAACAGCAATGGTCCCAAAACAGATCCCTGTGGTACACCACTAGTAACTGCACTCCAAATTGAACCTTTACCATCAACTACTACCCTCTGTCTTCTTCCAGCCAGCCAATTCCTAATCCAAACCTCCAACTCACCCTCAATGCCATACCTCCGTATTTTTTGCACTCGCCTACCATGGGGAACCTTATCAAACGGCTTACTAAAATCCATATACACCACATCTACCGCTTTACCCTCGTTCACCTCCTTAGTTACCTTCTCAAAGAATTCAATAAGATTCGTGAGGCACGACCTGCCCTTCACAAAACCATGCTGACTATCCTTGATCACATTATTAATAAATCCTATCCCTTACAATTCTCTCTAAGACTTTGCCCACAACAGAAGTGAGACTCACCAGCCTATAGTTACTAGGGTTATCCCTATTCCCCTTCTACAACAAGGGAACCACATTTGCTATCGTCCAGTCTTCTGGCACTATTCCTGCAGACAACTAGGACGTAAAAAATCAAGGCCAACGGCTCTGCAATCTCCTCCCTTGCTTCCCAGAGAATCCTAGGATAAATGCCATCAGGCCCAGGGGACTTATCTATTTTCACCCTTTCCAGAATTTCCAACACCTCTTCCATACATACCTCAAAGCCGTCTATTCTAATTAATTGTGACTCAGTATTCACATCGGCAACAATATCCTGTTCCTGAGTGAATACTGATGAAAAGTATTCATTCAGTGTCTCCCCAATCTCTTCAGCCTCCACACGCAACTTCCCACTACTATCCTTGACTGGACCTATTCCTACCCAAGTCATTCTTTTATTCCTGACATACCTATAGAAAGCCTTTGGGTTTTCCCTAATCCTACCAACTAAGAACTTTTCATGTCCCCTCCTTGCTGCTGTTAGCTCTCTCTTCAGATCCTTCCTGGCTACCTTATAACTCTCAATCGCCCCAATTGAACCTTCACGCCTCATCTTTACATAGGCCGCCGTCTTGTCTTTAACAAGGGATTCCAATTCCTTATTAAATTACGGCTCCCTCACATGACCTTTTCCTCCCTGTCTGACAGGTACATATTTATCAAGGACACTCAATAGTTGCTCCTTGAACAAGCTCCACCTATCGATTGTGCCCTTGGCATGAAACCTACTTTTCCAAGCCACGCATCCTAAGCCGTGCCTGACGGCATCACATTTCTCTGCCCTCAGCTATAACTCTTGCCCTGCAGTGCACACTTACCCCTCCATCACGAGAGTAAAAGTCACCGAATTGTGGTCACTGTCCCTAAAGTGCTCACCTACCTCCAATTCTAACACCTGGCCTGGTTCGTTACCCAGAACCAAATCCAGTATGGCTTCACCTCTTGTTGGCCTGTCTACATATTGTGTCAGGAAACCCGCCTGCACACATTGGATAAACACTGACCCATCTAACGAACTCGAGCTATAGCTTTCCCAGTCAATATCAGGAAAGTTAAAGTCTCCCACAACAACCACCCTATTACTTTCACTCTTTTCCTGAATCATCCTCGGAATCCTTTCTTCTATGTCCCTAGGACTATTAGGAGGCATGCAGAAAACTCCTAACAGGGTGTCCTCACCTTTCCTATTCCTAACCTCAGCCCAAACTACCTCAGATGACGAGTCTTCATCCATCGTCCTTTCCACCGCTGTAATATTATCTTTGACAAGCAATGCCACTCCTCTCCTGTGCGCTTGTATCGGGGAAAAAAACCTACCCAGGTAAGCTTGCGCTACACCAGCTTTCGGGTCCCGGCTGCCCCTCTGGTCGTCGTCATTTTCCTCTGCTGCTCCCGCTCTTTCTGTGAAGAAAGAAAATACCGCTGCCCGCTACTGGTAAGTAATTTTAAAACAAACTGTCTCACCTTAGCTGTAGCCTTCCGGGTTCGTTTAAACTCAGCTGCTGCTTGCGCTCAGAATGAGTGTGTGGGGATGTGTGTGTGTGTTATTATGTGTCTGTGTGTAAACGTGTTTCCTTATTTGGAATGACTCTTTATGTGTGCATGTGTGTGTTCTTTATCTCTGTTGGTCTGTTGGTCAGTATGACTGTATTTCTGTCTGTGGATGTGTGTGCATTCTTTGTCTCGACGGAGGCGTGTTCCTATATCTCTCAGTATGTTGGCATTTCTGTGTGGGCGTGTGTATATAAAGTTTGGGTGTGTTAATGTGTCAGTGTGTAGGTGTAGTCATACACTTTAGTCTGATTGTATTCCTCTGTGTGTTTGTGAGGGTGCGGGTGTGTTTCTATGACCCTCAGGATCAGGTAATGTTTCTGCCTGGAGTTGGTTTCCCACATCTATGTTCATGTGTATGTTCATGTGTTGTAGGCGGAGATGGGATGTGTTCCTGTTTGTGTTTATCAGTATCTTCCTATGTCGCAACTTGAATGTATTTGGGCTTGTGGGTGTACGTTTGTGACTCTCAAAGGACCAGTGGGAACTTGGGATGCTTGCCCACTGATCCCTGAATGTTGGAGGACAGGTTAATACAATAATTAAGGTGGCACATCATATACCACATGCCTCGACAAATTGCGGTGCAGATTATAGGAGTAGGGAGGTCTTTCTGGCCTTTTGTAGGACTCTATACACACATGAATCTTCAAAAAGCTGATGAGAGGTGGAAAGGGTGACAGAGTTTAATAAGTGAAACTGGTCAGTTGGGCGAGAGTGGAGACAATCCCTTGTAGATATGTATCCAGAAATGGTTCCCTCCAAAAACACTTCAATCTCCTCTTATCATTGGAGAAAAAAAGGTACCCATTGTACGGTGTCACCAGCACGGCTGACGAACTGAACATTGACACTCTCTAATGAACCTTGATGTTTCTCTTTGGTGCATTTTGTGTTCTGGAGCTGAGCAGACAACGACAACCATCTTCCTCTATGTCAGATATGATAGGTACTAGCGGAGAGTGTGCCCCAGATTGTCCTTCAAATGAATTTTGATCGAGCCACAGGGATGTCAAGGTGTGTCACTCTCACCTCCCCTCTGGGATTCAGCTCTTGGCCCATGTTTGAAGCAAGTATGTCATACAAAAAGTAGACATTTCTGGATTGCTCAGCATGCCTGACGGCATCCGTGGAGAGAAATCAGAGTTATCGCTTCGAGACTTGTGATGCTTTCTCAGAACCTGTCGCAACTTGCCTTCCCAACTATTTTTGTGTCAACTGCAAATTTGGCAACAGCACTTTTTTTTTCCTTTCTCCAACTCATTCATATGCAGCGTATTGCATTCTTCATTTGTATATCATATAAAGTAATCAGTATTGTAATATGTTGGAGCTGAGTATGTCTGTTCAAATATTGCTGTGTAAAGGAGTTGATCATGTTTGCATGTAAATATTATTGTGCATTGTATCTGTTTGTGTTTATAAATAAACATTGTTTTGCTTTGGATTTGTTCTCGTTTAAACGTAAATATCATGAAACATTAGAACTGCTCATTTGTAAATATAAACATAGTTCTGTCTGGAAACGGTTCCTGGTCATATTTGCTTCCTGATTTCTTTTTGTATAGATATTGTCATGAGAAATTTAGCATTTTTACAAGTTAACAAAAATAAACAAACTCTCAAGTACGAACATTGATATAGAATTAAATCTTTAAATATATAATAACCAAAATTTAACAAAAGAAAAATGCTGAGAGAAATAAACAAATCTCAACTGACAACTAATCTAACCTACAACTAACCAGAGTGCATATTTAAGTCTCTTACAATATTCAGATAAGAGAAAGAAAAAAAAACGGATAACACAGAAATTGGGTAGTGAGATACATGCTCGTAATGTGTTAACATCAAGTGTAACAAAACCCGTATTGGTGCAGGATTCCTCTGCCAAGGGACCCGGACTAGCCAGGTTCGTAATCTCAATTTAATAAAAACCCTTGTTAGGATTGCCGAAATATCTGTACTCATATAATTCAAGAAGGGCTGCCATATTTTATGAAATAATTCGGTCTTTTGGTGCACCATATTTGTAAGCAAGTGAAGGGGAATACATTCCATAATTAATCTGTGCCAGTTTGAAAGTCCAGGGGCGGGGTGGGGGGCGGTGGCGGGGGCCTCAGCCACCCAGTTTACCAAAGTGTTTTCCCTTGCACAGAAAGAGAGAATAGAAAATAGCCTCTTCCCGTGCATATCCAGGGAGGCTAAGTTCGAAAAGCCCAAAAGGAGAGATACAGGGTCCACTTTAATTTCCTTTCCTAAAATTTCTGTCAGGGTACTTACTACTTTGGTCCAGTATCTACGGATCTTATGGCAGGTCCATGGGAAATGCACAAGGGTGCCCACCTCCATTTAACATTTTGGACACATTGGAGATGCTCCTGACTTAAAATTTGCCAATCGATCCGGTGCTATATGGGCCCTATGAAGTATCTTCATTTGGATAGCCTGAGTTCTGTTATAGATGGTGATTCTTCTGGCGTTTTCCCAAATGTCGTTCTACGTTTCTATAGAGATTTCTAGTCCCAATTCCTGATCCTATGTTTTAAGCAGATTGTCCATATCTCCCGATACTTCATCATGTAGTAAAATATATTCCTACTTGATGAAGTATCGGGAGATATGGACAATCTTCATTGGTCGTAGTACTCTACATTCTCTTTCTGATTTATAAAGACTATCTAATAACGTAGTCTTCTTCTGTATATAATCTCGAATTTGGAAGTATCGAAAGAGGTCTCCATTAGGAAATTCGAATTTCTGACGCAGCTGTTCAAAGACCTCAGGAGCCCATCGTTAAATGATTCCCCTAGACAAGAGATACTCCTGGATCTCCAGAGTTTAAACGTGGCATCTGTAAACCCTGATTGGAATCCCCATGACCTCACTATCGGCGCAAAGGGGGATGTTTTATGTAAGTTGCCCTCATTTTGCCGCATTATATACCAAGCTTTAATTGTGTTTAGTATCATATGGTTTTTACAGTGATCCGTAATGATTTTCCTCTTGTCTGAAAATATAAGGTAATTAAGTGGGCATTTTACTCGAGAAGCCTCGATGTCCAGCCAGATTAGTTGCGGATCAGACAAGACCTAATCAGCTACGTAACTTAATAGGGAACTTAACTGATATTTCCTAAAACCTGGGAAGTCCAATCCTCCCCTTGCCTGTGGCAGCTGCAGCTTCTTCAGCTTAATGAGGGGCCATCTATGAGTTCAGATAAAGGAACCCAACCAGCCATATAATTTACGTAGTGCCAGCCTCGGCAGCATCACCGGAAGCATTCTCATAGGGTATAGGAGACGGGGCAGGACATTCATTTTAATTAGTGCTATTCTACCCAGCCAGGAAATTAGAAGGTCTTCCATTGCTGGAGGTTCTGCCTCATCCTTTCCAGTAAATGCACAAAGTTAGCCTTGTATAACTGACCAAACACTGGGGAATAAAAATGCCTCAATTTCAGAAACCCTCCAGGGACCAACGACAGGGAAAATTGGATCCATCCACTAAGTGGGGTATTACAGCATGGTCACCCATTGGTATAGCCTCCGATTTTGATAAATTAATTTTATTGCCTGAGAATTCGTTAAAAGTCTTAATAACTTGGATTAAGTGAGGTACGGACATCAGAGGATTACTGAGGAATAGAAGACCATCGTCACCATAAAGGTTAATTTTATGTTTACCTGTACCAATCCTCGGGTCCGTTATATTAGGATCAGCCCGTATTGCTTTTGCTAGTGGTCCAATTGTTAGCTTAAATAACAATAGCGAGAGAGGACGTCCCTGACGGCAGCCCCTACCCACACTGAAGCTATCTGAACCTAATCCATTGGTAAACACAACTGCTTTGGGATCACTATACAATGTTGAGACCCATTTGGTAAACACTTTTCCGACGCCAAACCTTTCCAATGTGTAAAACAAATACGACCCGTTCAACCTTATCGAATGCCTTTTCCACGTCTAATGAGACTACTGCTCCTGGTATCTTTCCCTGATGGCAGGCCTGAATCATATTCAAAACCCTTCTAGTATTATCGGATGATCTACAGCCCTTAATAAACCCCGTCTGATCCTCCTTTATGATATTAGATTACATTACTTACAGTGTGGAAACAGGCCCTTCGGCCGAACAAATCCACACCGACCCGCCGAAGCGCAACCCACCCATACCCCTACATTTACCCCTTACCTAACACTACGTGTAATATAGCATGGCCAATTCACCTGACCCGCACATCTTTGGACTGTGGGAGGAAACTGGAGACACAGGGAGAACGTGCAAACTCCACACAGTCAGTCTCCTGAGGCGGGAACTGAACCCGGGTCTCTGGCGCTGTGAGGCAGCAGTGCTAACCACTGTGCCACCGTGCCGCCCACAAATGCCCATTCCACCTTTACCTGGCCTGATCCAACTTCTACATTTATCAAGGATATTGGTCTGCTGACACACAATCCTCTGGATCCTTTCCTTTTTTAAGAATAATAGAGATATTTGCCTCTTTCTGTGAAGGTGGGAAACAGTCCTGTCTATATGCATAGTTACACATGTCCATAAGTGGACCAGCCAATAATTCTTTATAGAATTCAGCTTGAAAACCATCTGGGCCAGGTGGCTTACCGCTCTGAAGTTGCCTGATTGCATCAAATATTTCTTGGACTCTTTGGGGAGCATTTAAGACCGATACCTGTTCCGGAGTTAGGCCCGGAAAGGTCAAATTTTAAAAAAAATGATTGCATCCTCCTAGTCCTGTCTTCACAATCCTGCGATTTATATAAATCAGAATAAAATTTTCTAAAGATTGCATTAATCCTTTTATGATCATGAGTCAAAATACTCATACTTTCCTTGATAGATGTGATAGTTTGAGGGGCCTTTTTTTTTGCAAGAAATGCTAAGTATCTACCCAGTTTGTTGCCAAATTCATATAACCTTTGTTTTGCAAATAATATTTCCCTCTTAGCCGTTTGTGTAAGCGTGGTGTTTAGTGCTGTCCTAAGGGCCGTAATCCTTTGCAATGTGATAATACAAGGCCTATCAGCGTATGCTGTTTCAACTGCTTTTAAGCGAGCTTCGAGCAGACGCTGTTGTTCTCCCTTTAATTTTTTCTGGGTCGCTCAGTAGGAGATGATCAATCCTCACACGTAAGCTTTGATGGTCTTCCACATCATTGATGGGTTGATAGCCGTACCTAAATTAATTTCTAAAAAAAAGTTTCAAATTCTTGAGAGAAATACTTTACAAATTTACTATCTTACATCAGGAAGGGGTCCATACGCCAATGTGGAGGGGATGTCCCATTGTTCCTCGCTTTGGTTTCCATACACACATCAGCGTGGTCGGAAATTGCTGCACTACCTATTTTACAGGATGATATGGAAATTTTAAAAATCGAGGAGGCAAAAAAACATATCAATTCTAGTATGACATTTATGTGGATTGGAGTAAAAGGAAAAATCTCTGCCCTGTGGATGAAGACATCTCCATACATCTATTAATCCTAATTCTTTGTTCAGATTCACCAGTTGTCTAGATCTGGGAGATACTCCTGCAGTATTCTTGGGAATCCTATCTATTTCTGGATCCATAATACAATTAAAGTCTCCTCCTATAATTGTATGACGGTCACCAAGAGCCATCAATTTTGAGAAGGCTTCCATTATAAATTTAAAGGGGTGTGCCGGGGGGCAGTACAAATTTAAAATTCCATATTCCTCTTCATTTATAAGGGCTTTAATCAGAATATATCGTCCAGATTCGTCTTTTGTCTGATTTAGGATTTTGAAAGGAAAATTCTTCCGAATAAAAATAACAACTCCCCTACTTTTGGAGCTAAAAGAAGAAAAAAAGACCTGACCAAATCCACCCTGTCGTAATTTCATGTGCTCTTTATCAACTCTTTCTTTCTCGAGATTTGATAATATTTTCTTCCTTTTAACTGGCGAATTACTCCCCTTGACATTCCAGGTGCACCACATAACCGACTGATCACCCGTAATCGTCTGGGCAAATCCGAGACCCCTCGGGAGGGGAAACCCTATCCAGAACATCCCAAACATAGAGCATATAAAATTGACAAAAATAAAAGCTTTCTAATACACTCACAGCAGTATAATAAGAAACAATTTCTAAATAATAATAAAAGTATTTAAATGGAGATTTTCCCCCTTGTTCCCGGGGGTGTCACTTACTTTCCAAACGTCCACCGTATCCTCTCCCAACCCTTGACCCAGGCGCTCCTCAATAGGATGAAGAGAATTCAGATATACAACAAAGCTAGAGTTAACAATGAGCACCCGACCCCCACCACCCCCCACCCACACCAACACCTGGATATATTTGGTAATGTTAATACCATGTATAAACCTATATAACCATAAAATTGCAACCTCAACAAATAATAATTAAATATAGTAATACAAAATAACATGGGAAAACAACCCTGCTCCTAGAGACAGAAGTAAAATAGAATGAGGTATCCACCTCCCCCACGAGCATTAACTACCCCCCCCCCCGGCGTATATATATAGAGAGTATAAAAAAAAACAAGGCGGGGGTAGAAAATCGTTGAATAGAGAACAAATAAATAAATCCCTCCCCACAACCCCCCAAGATACTATTACACAGTAAGGTAAAAAGAAGGGAAAAGAGGGGATATAAACCGGAGTGGGGGGAAGGCAAACCAACATCTATTATCTCTTACAGTTTATCTGAGAGTGTCCAAACATTCCTTAGCCTTTTCTGAAGTTATACACGGATCCTTCATGGTTAACACGTAGCGTTGCTGGGTAGCGTAAGGAGTACTGAATATTTAAATACCCTTAAACACTTCCTCGCCTTATCGAATGTCTTCCTCTTTTGGACCAGAGCAGGGGAAAAGTCCTGGAATAACATGATCTTGGATCCTTTATAGATCATGGCTTGGCAATTTTATCCAAGATTTCTAGAGGCTTCTCGAAGTATCTGCCTCTCCTTATAGCTCTGCAGCTGGAACAGAACCAGGCTAGGACGCTGGTTCAAGCCGGGCCCGCGTATTGAATCCCAGTAGGCTCATTCCACCTTTACCTGGCCTGATCCAACTTCTAGATTTAAAAGCTGTGGCAGCCACTGCTCGAGAAACGCTGTAAGCTGGCCTTCCTCTTCCCGTTCGGGAAGGCCCAGCAAACGAATATTTTTTCGACGACCTCAATTATCGAGGGCGTCAATGTGATTCTCTAAGGTCCGGACTCTCGATTCGCCCCTCCGACTCGGCGCTCGATTTCCTTAATGTCTCGGTCGTGCTTTTGCAACGCGGCAGAGAGTGAGTCCCACCGACTTCGGGTTTCTTCAATAAAAGCGTCGATCTTCGCGTCCAGTTTAGAGATGATTTCCACAAGGCTCGCCACTGAAGGTTCATCCCCCGGGGCAGCTGCAGACGCCACTGCTGCAGCTGCAGAGGGTGGGGCAGGGTTTCTGCTTGCTGAGAGCTGCGGCCTCCCTTCCCTTTAGTCATTTTTACTGAAGATTAGATTGTTTAAATTTAATACTAAACAGATAATTAAATTATCCAGCTATTTTAAATGATTTGCTGAGTGTGGTGGGGGTGGTGGTTGTGAATTGGAGTTGTTCCAATTTATGTGTATAGAAATTATTTTGTGTTGGAGCAGCTCCGGTTGGTAAATAAATATTGTCGTGTACTGGAGCCGTTGCTGTTGAAATGAAAATATTAAGATGTTCTGAAGTTGTGCCTGCCTCCTTCCAAGCAGCAATACTGTATCCGATGAGTGGATCAGCTGCTGAGCCCCTCCAGTGCTGTGGGATGAATTTGCTGTTCCAGCGCCCGGCAGTGGAATGGCAACAAACAGCAGCAGTTTACATGTGTTTGTGGTTGATGGAATGCTTTGGACAATACAGCCGTTCTCTGGTTATTGTGGGGCAGAACACACTTTCTGAAGAGCATCAGGGAAGATAGACAGAGTGAGAGAGAGGGCTGATGATTGTAATAGGGAGAGAATTCAACAGAGAATAAATGTATCGGATTAAATAGACAATAATTAGTAGAGGGTTAAACAAAGAGTAATAACGGGAGCGTTACATCGAGCAGAAGGGATTCGGCTTTCGTACAACGTAATAGGAAAGTTTTAATTGGAGATTTACCAGAATAAAAATTGAATATAACTGTGGGAGGAAAGTGTTCATTACACGGAAAGTGAGAGGAATTATTGTCAAGTAGCAGGGAGAGGGTTAAATAGAGAGTAATGCGAAAAGAGCTCAATATGAAGCAATACAGAGGGTGAAATGGAGTGTAATAGAGAGAAAAGTGACATCAAAGCAAGTGGGAGATGGTTGAACGCAGGAAAGGGAAAGAATCTTATATAAAGAAATAGGGGGAGAACTAAATAGAGAGTATAGAGGTGAGGGTTGAACACAGGAGAGCAGGAAGAGGATTAAGTACAGGGGAAGAGGAGAGTTTAAATACAGAACATACAGTATTAAATGGAAAGCAGTAGTGAGCGTGTTAATCAGAGAACAATAGGAAGTGAACTGAATACACACCACAAGATGTCCTGAAGTTGTTCTGTGACATTGTTGACCCTCGGCACTGTTGAGACAATATACCATTCTGGACTCTGGCTAGTCAGAACTGATGATTTTGAAAGAGTCAGTCAGTCATGTTAGCTTTGCTCATGCTGCCATTTAAAGTTAACACAGTACCGCATTAACTTTATAAATGATGTTAAAAAATACACAGAAACGTAATACTGGAGAGTTGGGGCTCAATGTCCATTTGAGTGAGGCATTTATTCACCAGATTGATAGCTGGACAACAAGGGTTCAATTGTGAGGGACTGAGATGACGCAAACCCATGGTTCAATTCCTTGAATTAAGAAGGGTCTGAGATGAGTAAAGTTTTCCAGAGAATGATGAAAACGTCTGGCGATAAATAGACCGAAAGGCATCTTGCTGGCTCTTCTTTGAGGGTGAGAAAAATCATCTGAAATTTTGTCGATGGCCTAAAACATTTCCGAGAGTGAAATGAATGAACAATGCCTCACATTTCTCTACATTATACTGCACAGACTATCTGGTCCTTGTTTACTCACTGAACATGCCCTTTCCCTTCTCAGTGCTCCTACGTTCTCCTTGCCTATTACTGTCAACTTAATATTGTGTTATGATCAAAGGTAATGCAAGTCATTGATAGAAATTATGGTGGTGTCGCGAGAAATGATCCTTGTGTCACTCACTAATATCAGTCCGACATTATGGTAATGACATATTTACTCCAGCTCTGTTTTTTGTCCTCAATCAGTCCTCAAGCCAAGTCCCATTTCCCCATCTCGACGGGCCTCATTGACAACATTGACCGCCCCCCATTCATTTCCAGAATTTGACATTTCTGCATCCTTGTGCGTGCAAATCCCTCTCTGACCTCAATCCTCCATTTGGCTTGAAACTGTTCTTTCCCATCATTCGTCAGATGTTTTAAGTTTCTTCTCTGTACATGTGCAGCACACTGCAGGTGAACAGGGAATATCTCACCCTTTGTCTTACTGTAGGGGTCATGTGTGATTCAGAGTCAGCTCTGAAACATGTCCAGGGCGCAGTTACCCTGGTAGAAAGTTCTGTATTGTTCGGAGCTTATGTAACCATTGTGGGCATTTTTTAGTAAATGATTTTTACCTGTTTCAATTACTGCCTGGAGTGGAGAAATTATGTTCGAATCAGACATTGTCTGTGCACAAGGTGAGGAATTGCATTGCGATGATGTATTCATTAAAACCGACAGTGTGTCGTCACCAATAACCAACGATGATCCTTGCACAGAATAGTCGCTGATAACCATGGAAAACACATCCCAGAGTTGAGGAGAATGTTTCTCAGAGAGACACTCAACAACTGGAATTTAATTTCTAAATGATCAAAATCAAGGGAACGGCGAAACTGAAATGAAATGAGAGTTTAAAGTTCGATAGATGGTGTTGTGGTGTCAATGCTGGTAATGAGGGTGGCACAGTGGCTCAGTGGTTAGGCCTGCTGCCTCACAGAGAGAGCGGGTGAGTTTGGGTGGGATACCCTTTGCCGGGTCAGTGTGGACGTGATGGGCCCATTGGCCGGCTTCCACGTTGTAATGATTCTATTATGTCATTCAATATACATTTTCCTCTGTTTGGTCCTGACCGATTGAGATTTGTACAATCATACAAACCAGAGCTGTAAAAATAATCTGTGGCCACGGGGAGTTCACTCACAGCTGTCACCTGTTTGTTCAAATTCTTAAATAAATGAAGTGAACCACATTGTAATGTAACAGTCTCCCAGGCGATGCCAACGGGTATAAATGAAAGGCTTTGAGATTACATCACCTCGGCATTGAGTACAGGGAGATTGCCTGCGCACAGAGATTCAGGCAGAAAATGACATTTTCATTTTATTATTTGCGGAAAATATTTTACATCACCCTTCCGACTGTAACAATCCCCGGTAAGTGCGGTACACCAATGAAATTGTGTCCATCTCTCTGATGGTGAGCTTCAGGTTCACTCTGTCACTGACAATGATATATAGATAGGTTGTGCCCAAAATTCACACAGTGGCAGGAGCTCGGTAATTTATTGACAGATTACAGGGACCCTGTGGATGACGTGTCATTGCAGATTCCACAGGAATTGCCTGGGAAATTATTCATCTCTTTTGAGAACCTTCCAGAAACACACATTCCAATCGGAGATTACGGAGAATTTCAATGGAATTAAGGCAAGGAATCACTTTGGAAACATATAAGCGGTGGTATTCTATGAAGAGAATGCAATATTAGTGAGTTTGTGTTTAGTTCTGGTATTGAAGTGAATAAGCAGTGGGCTTTTCTGTGCATCTAAAGTTTAGAGTTAACTTGGATTTATTTGTGTAATTGCAGCAGTTTGTTTTAATAATTGAGTTTGGAGTTTGGCGATGGGCTGAATGGCTTTGTGCACGAATGAGCTGTTGTTTAGTTTTGATGGTTGCAACCTAGCATGGTATTAATGCGGCCTCACAACTTTGTAGGTGAGTTCTGGAATTTTCAATTAATGAAGAAACTCTTATCGAGAAAGCTTTACTTTCAATTTTATCATTTTTGTCATTTAGTTTTGTTCCTGTACGACCCTGGATATGAGTGGATGTATAGATCTGTGCTCAGGAAAATGAAATGAGAGTTTTAGTAAATGACATTCCGTTGTCTGTTGATCACAGATGGTAGTGTTGGGACAGAAGAAAATCTCTGAAGAAACTGTGACAAGCTGTGTATATTGATGCTCAGATGTGCGGTATCTCCAGGAAGAAATTGACTGCAAATCCAGTTGAGAATTGGCATTCAAAAGTCATTTATCCAAGTGATCGATACAGGGATTCTGGTGTGAATAGTTTTTGATGGCTGTTTTGTTTGGAACGGTATTGTTGGGAGTCGGGTTTTGTGTAATATATGAAAGTCGGAGCGTTTCGTTTCATGCATGCATTGTTTGAGATTAACAAGAATTATACTTCATTGCCTTTGAATCTGCTTGAAAAGCACGTAATTTGATTTCTTCTATTTTATCATCATTTCTTTCGCAATAAATTTCATTTTTTAAATGGATGCAGAACAGATAGCCACTTTACTCAATTGATGTAGACATGAATAAACTGTTTCAGTGCCATAACTTTCCTGCAGTTCTGCGGGATTGAAGAAAGATAGGAGTTTTAAAGTGGATTCACTCAGTGCCAGAATGCACTGTTTCTGCATTGTCAATTTCCAACATTTTAACACTGAGAAGTGTTAAATTGAATTTCAGATGCATGTGGCTAATTTCCAGTTGTTTTTCTGAAGAAGTCTTCGTGGCTTCATATTTTTAAACTTCATGAAGCAGTTTCGCTTCGGGAGGAGTATTACTAACTAAGTTTAGAAGGTAAGAATTAATAAATTCCTTAGGTTAATATGCTTACCGTATTTAGGTATTCTCATTACAAAATAAAGTATTTTTTTAAAAGACGTGTTGTGAAATTTTGTTCTGTATATGAACTGTTGAGTATTTGTATTATCACTTTCCATGTTAATTACATCTGGCATTATTAGAGCATAATAGAGAGTCGGAGAGACTTGATTATTTTGTAACATCATATTTTCTGACACAATGGATTGGAGCCACAAAATTCAGTGTTTGTAGTAATGAGCTGTCTCTTTCATTTTGTATAATGTTGCTTATTCAAAAAAATTCAATAAGCATAACCTCAAGAGTATTTCAGTCAGACAATGCAGAGAACACAATGAAATAGTCACGTCTACGGATTTGCATTTGGCATTATCTGTTCACTGAATTTACAAGCGAAAATGGAACATTTTCTAAATATGACAAGGAATTGTTCACTTCCCAAAACAAATTCTGTGGGATTCCATGAGTCAACAGATCCTCAATTTATCATCACAGATAGTGGTTTGTCCCTTCAATGATGAAACCAAACTTTCTCGGCTCTGTTAGCCTCCTCCGTCAAAGTTTTCCATCTTCTCATTTTTTTTGTAATATACTGATCAGAACATTTCAGGCAGACGTATATGGAGGACGAGAAAGTCTGTGGCTGTAAGAGCTGTTCCCCTCGTTGTGATATTTTACGTGTCAGTGCTGACTTTCACGAATTACTGGAAAGCTATTGTTTTATAAGCTGGTGCATTGTTTTGGAAATTTGGGGAAAAGAAATATCAAAGCAAGGCAATTTAAAAAAGAGGAAGATTAGACAAAGTTGGACACCACATGGTCAGCCAGAGAGAAATAGAGAGAGAGATAATCTATTACTGGTATCTGACACAGCAGTGAATCTGCACAGCTGCTGCCTTTGCTGTTTGAGTCCATGTGTTTCTGGCCATCGGAGAGCATCTGGCGAAACAAAACAGCAAAAATCAGAGCTGCTCTTGGAGGAACTTGTGTGTAAGAGTTCGACAACATTGGAGCAGGTAAGGGCATGGTGTTTAGGTGTAACCTTGCTGCCTTTTCTTGTGTCAGTCTACAACAGCGAGTCGAGCGAGTTCATTCTTGGGTATTAATTTTATTGAGGTCTGTCTCTTGATTAAATTGTAAAGGTGGAAGTCATTGGTTATAAGTTAGCCCGGAGAAGTGTCTTTTAGAGCTCTGCGGCTGTGGTATTTTCTGGGTCTGTAGATTATTGAGGTGCAAAGATGACTTTTAGTGGACTGATGACGTCTTCCTGTCAGATGTGGGAGATTAGGGAAAGCTCCCATTTACTGAAGATTATGTCTACAGTAAGTGTGTTTGGTTGTGAATCCTGTCAAGTCTCCATGGATCGATTGCAGAAGCAGTTAGAGGCAAAGAGAAATTTACAGGAGATAGGGAGTGGGATGGCAATCATTTACAGGAAGAAGGGAAAACCGCAGATATAATCATGTAGATGGGACAACTCCAGGAAAGTTTGAACAGGGAGGTGGATCGTGGAGAATGCTGTAGAATACAAATGCTGATGTAAAGACAGAAAGGGAGCTAAGAGAATCGGGAATTTGTGTGTTTGATAATGGATAACATTAAGCTGTAATTAGACAGGATATTCCTGCGATTGTGTCCAGGGAAGATTTTTGTGTGGAACTGAGAAATAAGGAAAAAAGATCACTTTATTGGGGTTGTATTATTGACCCACGAATAGTAAGTCGGGAGTCGAGAAAAAAATTCATAAGCAGATATCAGTTATCTGTAAGAATAATAGGGTGGTAATAGTAGGGAATTGTAACGTTTCAAACGTAGTCTGGGACTGCCAGAGTGTTAAGCGTTGAGATGGAGAGGAAGTTGTTCAGTGTGTACAAGAAAGTTTTCTGATTCAGTATGCAGATGTCGGTACTCGTGCATGCTCAAAACTTGACCTACTCTCAGGAAATAAGGCAGGCCAGGTGACTGACGTGTCAGTGGAAATCACTTTGTGGCCAGCGAACATAATTCAATCAGTTTAAACAGTGGTCAATTTTGAAAGTACCTGGCAAGAACTTTCAAAAGCTGACTGCAGGGAAATGTTTGTCAGTGAAGCGATGGTTAGAAAATGGGAAGCCTTCTAAAATAAAATAACAAGTGTCCAGAGACGGTATGTTCCTGGTCGGCTGACAGGCAAGACTGGTAGGTGCAGGAATGCTGGACGATGGAAAGAATTGAGGTTTTGGTTTAAAGAAGGACGCATATGGCAGGGATAGACAGCAGATATCGAGTCAGTTCTTACAAGTGCATAAGGGGAGTAGGAGTATACTTAAGGGGGAATGGATGCAGGTTTACGTGCTGAGCTGGAAGATTCAGTTTCAAACATAGAGTCATGCTTACTTTGGATAAATTAGATTAGATTACTTACAGTGTGGAAACAGGCCTGTTTGGAAAGCTCAGGAACTGATTGTCAGGGGACTTGCTGCGATACTTGTATCATTGTCAGTAGGTGAGATGCTGGAAGTGTGGAGGTTGGCGAACATAGTGCCGGTAGTTAAGAAATGTGAGAAGGGAAAGCCAGGGCAGTAGAGACTCGTCAGCCTGACATTAGTGGTGGGCAAGCTGTGAGAGTGAATCTTCAGGGACAGGATTTACATGTATTTGGAGTGGCAAGGACTGATTGGGGCAGTTGACATGCCTTTGTACATGCGCTATCATGTCTCACCAACTTAACTGAGCTTTTAGAAGAAGTATCATAGAGGATTAATGAGGCAGAAAGTGGATTTGATCGATATGGACTTCAGGAAAGTATTCAAACTGATTTGTCATGATAGACAAATTCGTAAGATTAGCTGGCATTGAACTCAGGGAGACCCAGCTATTTGGATACAAAACTGGCTTGTGGGTGGAAGACAGAAAGTGGTGGTGTCGGCTCGGTTTTCAGACTCGAGGCCTGTGACCAGTGATGTGTGAATGGAATTGATGCTGGATCCACCACTTTTTGACATTGATATAAATGATATGAAATTGACAATTTACATTCTAATTCGTAAGTTTGCAGATGACACTCAATTTAAAGTGGGATTTGACAGGGAAGATGGTTTATGAGAAGGGCCAATGATCCGAGGAGTCGCAGACAGAGTTTAATTTAGATGAATGTGAAGTGCTGCACATTGAAAGGCAGCACAGAGCAGGACATACACAGTTATTGATAAGGTCCTGGACATTGTTGCTGAACAAGGACAGCTTGGAGTGCAAGATCATAGATCCTTGACAATGATTTCTGAGATAGAGAGGTTGGTGAAGACGATGTTTTGCATACTTTGCATTACTGATCAGAGCATTGAGTATAGGAATGGAGAGATCATGTTGTGGCTGTGCAGGACATTGTTTAAGCCACATTTACAATATTGTGTACAGTTCTAGTCTCCCTCGAAGACGTTGAAAAATTTAAAAAGTTTCAGAAGAGATGTTGCCAGGGTTGGAATGTTTGAAGTATAGGGATGGGCTGAAAACACTGGGTCTGTTTTCCCTGGAGTGTCGTAGGCTGAGGTGTAATCTTCTGCGAGTTTTTGAAGTCATGAGGGGCATTGAAAGTAGTAACAGAGAGGGTGTTTTCTCTGTTATGGGGGAGTCTAGAACTAGAGGGGATAGTTTTACGGTGAGAGGACATGAATTTAAAAGGAACTCAATTGGCACCTACTTCACAGAAGACATGGTGCGGCTTTGGAATGAATTATTAGAAGAAGTGGTGGTGGCTGGGACAATTACAAAATTTAAGAGATGTTCGGATGGATAAATAAATAGAAAGGGTTGAGAGGGATTCATGGGCAAATGAGACTGGGTTAATTTAGGATATGCATTCGGCATGGATAATTTGGACTGAAGTCTGTGTTTCCATGCTATACCATTCCATGTGTCTAGCCGTGGCCAGAGTGCTGAAAACAATCGAACAAATGTTCCATAGTAGTTAAATTTATTTAAAGCTGACATCAGGTAGATTTTAAACTTTGTGATATTTCCTGCTTCAACAACTCTCCCAGGTACTGAATTAGCAGACACCCACCATACTCTGCGTGAACACCTCTTCCTCAGATCCCGCACAAACTCTTCCCATTCACACGAAGGGTATGCTCCCCCCCGCCACCGCCCCCCATATCTGACAATTGCCTGTCCACTCTTAGTTCAACACAGCAGTAGTGGGCTTCTAAATGGGTCAGGCCATTGGCGCTGTCATGTTCAAACTCATGATTTGGAGATGATGGTGTCGTACTGGGGTGTACAAAGTTAAAAATCACACAACACCAGGTTAGAGTCCGACACGTTTCATTGGAAGCACACTCACTTTTGGAGCGACGCTCCAAAAGCTAGTGTGCTTCCAATGAAACCTGTTGGACTATAACCTGGTGTTGTGTGATTTTTAACTATGTTCAAACTCGACATCTGAACCTTCCCAACTGCCCCAATTATGTGCTAAGATCTTATATTGCGATCTGCGCCGATGTATAGATGCTTGATCATTAATTTCCAATTTGCATTTTACTTCCTGTTTCTTTCAGTTAATTGCCTGGTGATTTTGGTTCTTGCACGGGGAAAATGTGGTCTCTCTAACAGCACAATGCGCTGCCTGTTGGCTATGGCAACGTCGGATCTACTGTTTGTTCTTACTGACATCATACTGTGGAAAGTCAAATTCTTTGGCATGACAACATGTTTCCTGGATCTCACCTCTGTGTGCCGTCCTGTCTATGTCATGGCTCGTGCAGCCACAGACTGTTCCGTCTGGTTCACTGTCCTTTTCACCTTTGATCGTTTTGTGGCCATTTGCTGCCTGAGAATGAAGAGAGATTATTGGACAGAAAAGGCCTTGACTGTGGCTATGGCTGCAACTGGAATTCTTCTCATTTCAAAAAGCATTCCCTTTTATTTTCGGTTTGAACCTGGGAGAATAATTAACAATGTTCTGTGGTACTGCCAAATAAAGTCAAGTTATTTTACAGATCCCAGGTGGCTGGGATTCAGGTGGTTTGATATCATTTTAACACCTTTCATCCCATTCGTGTTAATTATATTTATGAATACTCTGATGATCAGACACATTTTGTTGATCAGTCGAGTCCGCAAGAGCCTGAGGGGTCAGAGGAAGGGAGAGAGGCACAAAGACGCAGAGATGGAGAATCGGAGGAGGTCAGTGATTTCCCTCTTCACCATATCCATTAGCTTCATACTTCTGTGGACAGTGCACGGTTCAAACGTCTTGTACTTTAGCATTAAAGGAACATACCGTTGGAACTACAGTTCTATAAAGTATTTCACATACATTGCAGAATTGTTGAGGGTTTTAAGCTGCAGCACGAACACATTATTTTGTGCAGTGACTCTGTCCAAGTTCAGAGCAAAGTTCAAGAATGCGATGCACAAACTTGTTACATAAATCCTGCACTTAATGACTCAGTAGAAGAACTGGGAGAGGTCCCCAGGCATCTGCAGTGTTCCCAGAGCTGGAACTGCATATATGCAGATAGAATGTCATCACAACAATAACATGGATTGAGTTGAACACCCTGCAGTGGATGGCGGGGGCCGAAGCAAAATGCGTCACCATTCATCATGCTCAGGTACACACTGCTATCCCTGATTGACTGACAGATTGACACACATGGAGACGCACAAACAATGAGGAGCAGTAGTCCATTCAGCCCTTCGAACCTGGTCCACCCATCATTCCAGAACATCATGTTTCATGCAATTCTAAGGTGTAATCCACATTCCTGTCTGTCCCTGACAATGATACCAATCTCCCAGGCTCAACATAATCCATCCACCTCCACTTTAAGATATATTGGAAGACACAACAAAGGGACATCACTGAAGGAAAAAAGAAGTAATTGTCAGGGGCAGTGTCGGAGGGAAAGAGGCTGGAGGAGTGATTCCAAATGATAGATTGTCTGTGAGTGATGGACTCAGCCGGAACATTGTGTCTTCAAGGGGAGAGCCCTGTGAATGAGTGATAAAGTCCGGCAGCAGGGGTTTCTGCATTTCTCCCATAGGGGAGGAGAGGGATGGACAGAAACGTCTCCTCCTG
The DNA here is from genome assembly GCF_020745735.1 of Hemiscyllium ocellatum. Taxonomy (NCBI): domain Eukaryota; kingdom Metazoa; phylum Chordata; class Chondrichthyes; order Orectolobiformes; family Hemiscylliidae; genus Hemiscyllium; species Hemiscyllium ocellatum. The sequence goes on along the minus strand of NC_083440.1, from coordinate 22,509,324 downwards.
TACCATGATCAATGTCAGTCTCTATCTGTTACCTTGAAATAAACATTTTTTTTACAACCAAACAAAGTCTCTGTGTGCTGTTGATCCCCTGATCTGAATTATTTCTTGCTCCTTACACATTTGTTCAGTTTTGGCAGTGTTCCATGAGCTGTCTTATGTTTACTCCCACCAAAGGAATATTGCCTTCTCTCTCTTTCCGCGTCTTTCTGCATGTCGTTTTCTCCGTCGCTCTCTTCCTCTCTTTCTCACTCTCTTTCGCTATGTCTGCATCTCTCTCTCTCCATCTCAAAATTTCTTGCTGTTAGTCTCTCTCTGACGGTATCCCTTTACCTCTGTCTATGTCTCTGTGTCTCATGCTCTCTCTCTCTCTCTCTCTCTGCCTCATGCTCTGTTTCTTTCTGACACTTTGATCACATCAGACTCATGTTCACTCAGTTTAACACCTGCCCCCGTGAATTGGCTCAAACCACTTCGATATCTCTTCTTTCACTGAGTTTCACTGAGGAGGTGATTTTGGAGAATACAAAATGCACAGGCGCATTCAACAATACCTCGGCATAATATTAGTTACATTTCTGTAAATGTTGTGTCCCTTCGTCTTCTGCACTTTGACTGTCTCCTTCTCTCACCCTGTCGATGTGAGGCAGCTTGTGTTTAAGTGCTTCACTTTCCGTTGTGAGGGTCTCTGTGTGTATCAATGTTTGACTGCCCTTGTGGGAGTGTCACGCTATCTGTGTGTGTCCACAGGTTTTGTCTTTGGATATGTCCATGTGACATATTGTGACTTAAATTCTGCCCCCGTGTGTTGGTTTCCCTTTGTGCACGAACCTGGATAAGTATTTTGGCGACGACATATTTTGGTGTTTATGTGTTTGGGTATGTTGGGAGTGTTTCTGTGACAGTGAGTATGTCCGTTTGGCTGTTTCTTACTTTGCCAGTGTGAATGTGTATCTGTTTGTGTTTTGACAATGTTTCTGCTGTGTTTGTGTCTGTTTATATGCTGTGTGTATGTGTGGTTGCATTCCTATGACAGTGACTTTTTATGTGGTTGTGTATGTGTGTGCCTGTATTAGTGTTAGCATCTTACGATGATTCCTGACTCTGTATGTGTGCATCTCTGACTTTCAGTGCATTATTGTGCAAATGAGGCTGTGTCTCTCGCCACCTGTGCTGCTGTTTATGCAGCTGCGTGTGTTGTTCAGATTGTGCTTTCCTCCCTGTCTATGTGTCAGGATCTTTCTGTGGCCCAAGCAGGATCTGTTTGCCTCTCTGTGGGCGTGCCTCTGTTCGCTTCTGAGTGTCGCTCGATGTCTATATAAAATTGTAGGTGTGGTTCTGGAACTGTGTTTTACGCTGCTCACGTGTGACAAATGTTCCTGTAAGTTCTTGCATGTTGATGTGTAATGTCTCTAAGTATGACTTCAGTTTTATATGTGTGTGTGTGTGGATGTGTGTATGAGTATGTGTCTGTGTGTAAATGTGTTTTTTTATTTGGAATGACTTTTTATGTGTGCATGTGTGTGTTCTGTATCTCTGTTGGTCTGTTTGCATGTCTCAGCATGACTATTTCTGTGGATGTGTGTGCATTCTTTGTCTCTGCAAAGGAGTGTTCCTTTGTCTCCATTTCTGTGGTATTTCTGTGTGGGCGTGTCTATGCAAGGTTTGGGTGTGCTAATGTATCAGTGTGTAGGTATTGTCACACACTTTAGTCTGATTGTATTCCTCTGTGTGTTTGTGAGGGTGCGGGTGTGTTTGTATGACCCTCAGGGTCAGGTAATGTTTCTGTCTGGAACTGGTTTCCCACATCTCCGTTTGACTTTTTCTGTGTATGTTCATGTGTTGTAGGTGGAGGATTGGATGTGTTCCTGTTTCCGTTTATCAGTATCTTCCTATGTCTCAACTTGAGTGTTTTTGGGCAGGTACTTTTGTGTCTGAGTGGCAAATGTTTGCAAGTGTGTGCATGTGGGTGTGGTTCTGTGTCTCTCAGGACCTGGTTAAATTCCTGTCTCGTCACAACACTCCCTCTCCTGAAAAAAGGATGAGTGCGCCCTACAGCAGGTCATGGTGCACAGATTGCTCTCAATGGACTATACGTGGGAACCTGGGAGAAATCCAAACATCAGTCTCTCCACCTCATAACTACTGAAACCTGAACTGTTACTTTGGTTTCTGGATCTATTGTTTAACTTGCGAAACAAGGCAAGGTAATATGTAATGTGATGCAGGACACTAAGAATCTCAAAGGACCAGTGGGAACTTGGGACGCTTGCCCACGATCCCTGAATGTTGGAGGACAGGTTAATACAATAATTAAGGTGGCACATCATACACCACATGCCTCGATCAATTGTGGTGCAGATTATAGGGGTAGGGAGGTCTTTCTCGCCTTTTGTAGGACTCTATACACTCACATGAACACAGAAATCTTCAAAAAGCTGATTAGAGGTGGAAAGGGTGACATCGTTTAATAAGTGAAACTGGTCGATTGGGCGAGCGTGGATACAATCCCTTGCAGATGAAGATCCAGAAATGGTTCCCTCCAAAGACATGTCAATCTCCTCATATCATTGGAGAAAAAAAGCTGCTCAGAGTAAGGTGTCACCAGCAGAGCTGATGAACTGAGCATTGACACTCTCTAATGAACCTTGATGTTTCCCTTTGGTGCATTTTGTGTTTGTGACATATTTCTACTACTGAGTGTCAGTGGTGGAGGAAATGTATGTTTGTAGTTGTGATGTCAATCAAGCAAACTGCTTTGTCCTGGGTGGTGCCAAATTTTCTGAGTGTTGATGGAGGTGAATCCAAACAAGAAACTGGGGAGTATTTCGTTACACTTCTTACTTTTGCTTTGACTTTGGGGAGTCAGGAGGTGAGTTACTCGCCGTGGTCTTCCGGGCTGCTGACATCCTCTTGTAGCAATGATATTCAAATTAATTATGTTCAGCTATTTTTTGATCAAGTTGCTGAAGCTGTTTTGTCCGAGGATAGAACGCCGTGGAATTTCTGCGGAGGTGTTCTGGAACTGAGCTGACCCTTCTCTGACAACGACAACCATCTTCCTATGTGCCAGATATGGTAAGTACGAGCGGGGAGTGTGCCCCCAATTGTCCTTCAAGTGAATTTTGAGCGAGCCACAGGTATGTCAGGGTGTGTCACTCTCACCTCCCCTCTGGGATTCAGCTCTTGGCCCATGTTTGAAGCAAGAATGTCATATATAAACAAAAGTAGACATTTCTGGATTGCTCAGCATGACTGGCAGCATCCGTGGAGAGAAATCAGAGTCAACACTTCGGGACTTGTGAGGCTTTCTCACAACATGTCGCAACTTGCCTTCCCAACTATTTTTGTGTCAGCTGCAAATTTGTCAACAGCACATTTTTTTCCTTTCTGCAACTCATTCATGTACAGAATATTGCATTCTTCATGTGTATATCATATAAAGTATTCAGTATTGTTATGTGTTGGAGCTGAGTATGTCTGTACATATATTGCTGTGTTTAGGAGTTAATCATGTTTCCATGTAAATATTATTGTGCATTGTATCTGTTTGTGTTTATAAATAAACATTGTTTTGCTTCGGAGTTTTTCTCGTTTAAACGTAAATATCTTGAAACATTAGGACTGCTCATTTGTAAATATAAACGTGGTTGTGTCTGGAAACGGTTCCTGGTCATATTTGTTTCCGGTTTTCTTTGTGAGTTGTTCTTGCCTGCAAGTAAGTATTGTTGCATCTTAGTTGTGCACTCTATTATATATTAGTTCCGTGGCGCGTTTCAACTGCACATGTAAATATTTGAATATTTTTGCCTTTTTGAAGTGTTTACGTTTTACAAAAAAATTGTTGCATAATGAACTTGGAATCAAACTGTTCATGTTTCTGCATATCAATTGTATTTTAGATCTGTTCACGTTCATTTTTAAATATTGTAAATGAGAACTGTTCACGTCTGCATGTCAATATTTCTGTGCACTGGAGCTGTTCCAGTTTATGTATCAAAGTTGTGAATTTGGAGCTGTTTCAGTTTATGTGTATAGATATTATTCTGTGTTGACGCTGCTCCTGTTGGAATATAAATATTGTTGTGTACTGGAGTCGTTGCTGTTTTAAGGGTTGCACACAGGGAAATATAAATGCTTAAATATAGGGACATAGACTGGCAAAATACCGGGCAATAGCATTGAATAAATATAGGGTAAGAGAGACGAGTTTTAGCTTTACTCAATTTGGGGGCAGCGGTGGTGATGGGCACAGTCCTCTCTTCCAATTTCCAGACATCAGCATTGAACTTTGGCTCTCAGAGCGTTCATTCCCACAATCAGTTGCCTCCATGTTGCACTGGTTGCCGAGACTACCTCTTCCCACATCACCGACAGCTCCCTCATTCCCACTCCAGTTGTCATTACACCCCATGCAACCCTCCTCCTCATTCCTTCCCTTTACCTCCTGCCTTTGCTTTGTCATGTAGAATAGTGTGGACTGACGTTATGCCCTTCTGCCATTCTTGTGCTTAGCAGTGGGAATGAAAGGCTTTCTGCTCTTCTTCTTTACCAATTCCGAATGAGCAAAAGTGCCTCCCCGACTTCCTTTGTATCATTCTCATGAAGGGTTTTCTTTTTAATTCATTCACAGGATGAGGGCATCGCTGACCATCAGCAGCATTTATCGCCCATCCCGAATTGCCTCCAGGGCTGTTAAGTGGCAACCACATTGTTGTACGTCTGGAGTCCCGTGTAGTCCTGACCTGGTAAGGATGCAGTTTGCTCTCTGAAAAGCAACCTGGCTTCATCATTCGACGCTTAAATTTCAGATCGTCATTGTTTTTAATCTTCATCGTCTACAAGAGTGATATGTGAACTTGAGTGCCCAGACATGACTTGGTTGCCTGCCTTAATAGAGCAGCGATAATACTGCTAAGCCAACGCCTCGACCCCAGGTCTGATCTCATCCTGTGAAACAGGCTGGAGAAGGGGCTGAATAAGAACAGAAAGAACTGTTAATGTTCTTAATCAAAACAAAAACAAATCCCTGGAAGAAATCAGCACATCTGCCAGATTCTATGCAGAGAACTCAGAGCTGAATGGCCTCCTGTACCAGAGTAACAGACCGGAGAGGAGCTGAATGACCTCCTTTCCCAGGGATCAGGTTGTAGAAGGATCTGATTGTTCTCTTGTACCAGAATAACAGGCCGGAGAGGAGCTGAATGGCCATTTTTTTTCCGTGGGGCAGGCTGGTGAATGGGCTGAATAGCCTCACCCTGTTCCTGTGGGACAGAGTAGAGAAGGAGTTCAATGGTCTCCTCCTGTTCCTATGGCACAGATCGGAGAAGGGGATGAATGGCTTCCTTCTAATCCAATATTGTTGGGTGTGTTCATGCCAACACCAAACTCATTCATCATTGAAAATTAAGCAATGCTTTATCCCCTGAATTAACAAAAAGTCAAGCCGTGAAGTTTCCAAGTCTCTGCCCATTTGTTCTCCATATTTTAAATAAAGGCTGATTCCAGTGTTCCAAATATTAACTCTATTCACCGTTAGTTAGTCGGATATGTTCATGTGCATTTTACCCCTTTAACTAGTGAGATGGGCAGGCAAATGACAGATAATGTTGGAAGTAAGAAAGATTCATTCTTTTTGTGAGAGATAATATAAATTAAGTGGCTGAATTCTATTGGGGACTTAACATCTAGACTTGGAGGTGTATACTTCTTTTTTGGAAAATGAATGGGAACGTTGAGCAGATTTGTCAAACATAAATTATCGAAAGTCGAATGGAATGCAAAGGAAAGGGGAATGTTATTTTACCTGTATAAATCACCGCTTCAGATACAGCTGGGGGAAACACCCAGATTTGAACTTTTGAATATCATAAGACTTCCATTGGGTTAAACTTTAGCTCCGCCCACGACAGCACACCGCACTTCAGGAAGCATGTCAATGCAGTGGATGCTTTGAAATGGCATGTTTTCTCAGTGGTTCGCATTGCTGTTTCACAGCACCAGGGACTGGGCTTTGATTCTAACCTCGGGTGACTATCTCTGTACATTCTCCCCGTGCCTGCGTGGTTTTCTCCGGGTGTTCTGGTTTCCTCCCACAATCCACAATATACATGTCAGAAAATTAGCCGGGCTGAGCTGCTCGTGGTGTTCAAGGCTGTGTCGGTTAGGTGCATTCGTCATGGGCAAGTATAGGGCTGGGGAATGTGGGTGGGCGGTTTATTCTTCAGAGGGTAGGCATGGACTTGTTGGGCTGAAGGGCCTAATTCCACACTTTAGGGATTGTATTCTCGGCTGTGGGAGCCGGTAACTAGTCATGGTAACTAAATAACAGGGCATTTAGCCCCCGTGAGCTTGTCACAGCATTCAGTGCCTGGTTTGTAGCCAAACTCCATATACCTGTGTTTCTGCATTATTCCTTGCAAACTATGCTTAAGAGAAAGAAATCTATCGCAGATATAAAATTAACATCTAATCCAGAATCCACTACCCTTTGTGGAAGAGAGTTCCGACCATCCAACACCCTTTGTGTGTGGCAGTGCTTCCTAACATCTCTCCTGAACACATTAGCCCGACATTGCAAACTATATCCCTTTATGTTTGAATGCACAAACAGTGGAAATTGGTGATCTTTATAAACACTATCTTCTGAGTTCTGGAGAAAGGTGGCCTAATTTGTAGTCTCCCACATGAATGGTTGTAGGACCGTGAAGACACTCTTTGAGGCTCCCCCAGACTTGCAGTAAAGGGTCAAGGGGAACACCAAGCGGATCTTTATTCTCAAAGGTTTTCAGAATGTGACAGAGAAATGGGTATAACTGTCCAAGCTACAGAAAAACGTGCAGAATCTACACCTGGTGCAGGCTATGGGTGTCGATGTCACAGAGGATTTTCAGGAGGTGAAGAGCCAGAAAGCCTCACTCTTTACCTCCAAAGCCACCAAGATAATCCACCCGGTCTGGGGACCACACTGTGGAGCAGGACGGAACGTGCTCATGTTTGGTCTTCGACAAATTGCACAGGGAGAGCTCGATGCTCAGCATCTTGAAAGGGAGAAATATCAGTCTGTAACGTTATCTCATCCTGACATCCTGAGGATAAACAAAACTCTTTGTGCCATATTACATGACATGAATATCACAGATAGCGCATCCTCCCAGTCATTACATTCTATTGTGCAGGTTTTAAATGACAACATATGGAAGAAGCTGGACCAGCCGCTATCTCTGGATGTCCTGAAGTTGTGCTGTGACATTCTTGACCCTCGGCACTGTTGAGACAATATACCATCCTGTACTCTGGCTAGTCAGAACTGATGATTTTGAAAGAGTCAGTCAGTCATGTTAGCTTTGTGCATGCTGCCATTTGAAGTTAACACAATACCGCATTAACTTTATAAGTGAGGTAAAACTTAAACAGAAACGTAATACGGGAGAGTTGGGGCTCAATGTCCATTTGAGTGAGGCATTTATTCACCAGATTGATAGGTGGACAACAAGGGTTCAATTGAGAGGGACTGCGATGATGTAAACCCATGATTCGATTCCTCGAAGTAAGAAGGGTCTGAGATGAGTAAAATTTTCCAGAGAATAATGGAAACGTCTGGCGTTAAATGGACCGAAAGGCATTTTGTTGCCTCTTGCTTTAGGGTGAGAAAAATCATCTAAAATTTTGTCGATGGCCTAAAACCTTTCCAAGAGTGAAATGAATGTACAATGCCTCACATTTCTCTGCATTATGCTGCACAGACTATTTGGTGCTTGTTTACTCACTGAACCTGCACTTTCCCTACTCAGTGCTGCTACGTCCTCCTTGCATATTATTGACAACTTAATATTGTGTTCTAATTAAAGGTAATGCATGATCCCATTGTCTATCTAAGTCATTGATCGAAATTATGGTGGTGTCGCAAGAAATGATCCTTGTGTCACTCACTAATACCCGTCCGACATAATGGTAATGACATAATTACTCCTGCTCTCAGTTTTTTGTCCTCTATCAGTCCTCAAGCCAAGTCCCATTTCCCCATTTCGACGGGCCTCATTGACAACATTGACCCCAACCGCAATCATTTCCAGAATTGTACATTTCTACATCCTTGTGCGTGCAAACCCCTCTCTGACCTCAGTCCTCCATCTTGCTTGAAACTGCTCTATCCCATCTACCGTCAGATGTTTTAGGTTTCTTCTCTGTACATGTGCAGCACACTGCAGGTGAACAGGGAATATCTCACCCTCTGTCTTGCTGTAGAGATCATGTGTGATTCAGAGTCAGATCTGAAACATGTCCAGGGCGCAGTTAGCCTGGTAGGATGTTCTGTATTGATTGTAGCTTATGTAACCATTCAGGGCATTTTTAAGTAAATTATTTTTACCTGTTTCAATTATTGCCTGGATTGGAGAAATTATGTTCGAATCAGACACTGTCTGTGCACAAGGTGAGGAATTGCATTGCGATGATGAATTCATTAAAACCGACAGTGCGTCATCACCAATAACCAACGATGATCCCTGCACAGAATAGTCGCTGATAACCATGGAAAACACATCCCAGAGCTGAGGAGAATGTTTCTCAGAGAGACACTCAACAATTGGATTTTAATTTCCAAATGTTCAAAGTCGAGGGAATGTCGAAACTGAAATGAAATGAGAGTTTATAAAGTTCGATAGATGGTGCTGTGGTGTCAATGCTGGTATCCAGGGTGGCACAGTGGCTCAGTGATTAGCCCTGCTGCCTGACAGAGAGAGGGCGGGTGAGTATGGGTGCGTTACCTTTTGCAGGGCCAGTGTGGACTTGATGGGCCCATTGGTCGGCTTCCACGTTGTAAGGATTCTATTAGGTCATTCAATATACATTTTTCTCTGGTTGGTCCTGACCGATTGAGATTTGTACAATCATGCAAATCACAGTTGCAAAAATAATCTGTGACCACTGGGAGTTCACTCACAGCTGTCACTTGTTTGTTCAAATTCTTAAATAAATGAAGTGAACCACATTGTAATGTAACAGTCCCCCAGGCTATGCCAACGGGTATAAATGAAAGGCTTTGAGATTATATCACCTCGGCATTGAGTTCAGGGAGATTGCCTGCGCACAGAGATTCAGGCAGACAATGGCATTTTCATTTTACTATTTGCAGAAATTATTTTACATGACCCTTCCGACTGTAACAATCCCCGGTAAGTGCGGTACAGATTGAAATTGTGTCAATCTATCTGATGGTGGGCTTCGGGTTCACGCTGTCACTGACAATGATATATAGATCGGTTGTGCCCAAAGTTCACACAGTGGCAGGAATTCGTTAATTTATTGTCAGATTAAAAGGACACTGTGTATTCCGTGTCATCGCAGATTCCACAGGAATTTCCTTTTAAATTATTCGTCTGTTCTGTGAACCTTCCAGAAATGCGCAATCCAATCGGAGATTACGGAGAGTTTCAATGGAATTAAGGCAAGGAATCACTTTGGAAACATATAAGCGGTGATATTCGATGTAGAGAATGCAATATTAGTGAGTTTGTGTTTGCTTCTGGTGTTGAAGAGAATTAACAGTGGGCTTGCGCGTGCATCTGAAGTTCAGAGTTAACTTGGATTTATTTGTGTAATTGCAGCAGTTTGTTTTAATACTTGCGTTTGGAGTTTGGCGATGGGCTGAATGGCTTTGTGCACGAATTAGCTGTTGTTTAGTTTTGATGGTTGCAACCGAGCATGTTATTAATGGGGCCTCAAAACTTTGTAGGTGAGTTCTGGAATTTTTAATTAAGGAAGAAACCCTTATCGAGAAAGCTTTACTTTCAATTTTATCATTTTTGTCATTTAGTTTTGTCCCTGTACGACCCTGGATATGAGTGGATGCATAGATCTGTGCTCATGTAAATGAAATGCGGGTTTTAGTAAATGACATTACCTTGTATGTTGATCACAGTGTTGGGACAGAAGAAAATCTCTGAAGAAACTGTTTCAAGCTGTGTATATTGATGCTCAGATGTGCGGTATCTCCAGGAAGAAATTGACTGCAATTCCAGTTGAGAATTGGCATTCAAAAGCCATTTATCCAAGTGATCGATACAGGGAGTCTGGTGTGAATAGTTTTTGATGGCTGTTTTGTTTGGAACGGTATTGTTGGGAGTCGGGTTTTGTGTCATATATGAAATTCGGAGCGTTTCGTTTCGTGTATGCATTGTTTGAGATTAACAAGAATTATACTTCATTGCCTTTGAATCTGCTTTATAAGCACGTAATTTGATTTCTTCTGTTTTATCATAAGTTCTTTCGCAATAAATTTCATTTTTTTAATGGATGCAGAGCAGGTAGCCAGTTTACTCAATTGATGTAGACATAAATAAGCTCTTTCAGTGCCATAACTTTCCTGCAGTTCTGCGGGATTGAAGAAAGACAGGAGTTTTAAAGTGGATTCACTCAGTGGGTAGAATGCACTGAGAAGTGTTAAATTGAATTTCAGATGCATGTGGCTAATTTCCAGTTGTTTTTCTGAAGAAGTCTTCGTGGCTTCATATGTTTACACTGCATGAAGCAGTTTCGCTTCGGGAGGAATATTACTGACTAAGTCTTGAAGGTAAGAATTAATCAATTCCTTAGGTTAATATGATTACCGTATTTAGGTATTCTCATTACAAAATAAAGTTCTTTTTTTAAAAAAAAGACGTGTTGTGAAATCTTGTTCTGTCTATGAGCTGCTGAGTATTTGTATTATCACTTTCCATGTTAATTGCATCTGACATTATTAGAGCACAACAGAGAGTCAGAGAGACTTGATTATTTTGTAACGTCAAATTTTCTGACACAATGGATTGGAGCCACAAAATTCAATGTTTGTAGGAATGAGCTGTCTGTTTCATTTTGCGTAATGTCGCTTATTCAAAAAAATTCAACAAGCATATCCTCAAGAGTATTTCAGTCAGACAATGCAGAGAACACAATAAAATAGTCACATCTACGGATTTGAATTTGGCATTATCTGTTCACTGAATTTACAAGCGAAAATGGAACATTTTCTAAATATGACAAGGAATGGTTTACTTCCCAAAACAAATTCTGTGGGATTCCATGAATCAACAGATCCTCAATTTATCATCACAGATAGTGGTTTGTCACTTCAATGATGAAACCAAACTTTCTCGGCTCTGTTAGCATCCACCGTCAAATTTTTCCACCTTCTCATTTTTTTTGTACTATATTGATCAGAACATTTCAGGCAAACGTATGTGGAGGATGGGAAAGTCTGTGGCTGTAAGAGCTGTTCCCCTCGTTGTGATATTTTACGTGTCAGTGCTGACTTTCACGAATTACTGGAAAGCTATTGTTTTATAAGTTGGTGCATTGCTTTTGGAAATTTGGGGAAAAGAAACATCAAAGCAAGGCAGTTTATAAAGGAGGAAAATGAGACAAAGTTGGACACCACATGGTCAGCCGGAGAGAAATAGAGAGAGAGATAATCTATTCCTGGTATCTGACACAGCAGTGAATCTGCACAGCTCCTGCCTTTGCTGTTTGAGTCCTTTTGTTTCTGGCCATCGGAGAGCATCTGGGAAAACAAAACAGCAAAAATCAGAGCTGCTCTTGGAGGAACTTGTGTGTAAGAGTTCACAACATTGGAGCAGATAAGGGCATGGTGTTTAGGTGTAACCTTGCTGCCTTTTGTTGTGTCAGTCTACAACAGCGAGTCGAGCGAGTTCATTCTTGGGTATTAATTTTATTGAGGTCTGTCTCTTGATTAAATTGTAAAGGTAGAAGTCATTGGTTATAAGTTAGCCCGGAGAAGTGTCTTTTAGAGCTCTGCGGCTGTGGTATTTTCTGGGTCGGTAGATTATTGAGGTGCAAAGATGACTTTTAGTGGACTGATGACCTCTTCCTGTCAGGTGTGGGAGACTAGGGAAAGCTCCCATTTACTGAAGATTATGTCTGCAGTAAGTGTGTTTTGTTGTGAATCCTGTCAAGTCGCCATGGAACACTTGGAGAAGCAGTTAGAGGCAAAGAGAAATTTCCAGGAGATAGGGAGTGGGATGGCAATCATTTACAGGAAGAAGGGAAAACCACAGATATAATCTTGTAGATGGGACACCTCCAGGAAAGGTTGAACAGGGAGGTGGATAGTGGAGAATGCTGTAGAATACAAAGGCTGATGTAAAGACAGAAAGGGAGCTAAGAGGATAGGGAATTTGTGTGTTTGATAATGGATAACATTAAGCTGTAATTGAACAGGATATTCCTGCGATTGTGTCCAGGGAAGATTTTTGTGTGGAACTGACAAATAAGAAAAAAAGATCACTTTATTGGGGTTGTATTATTGACCCACGAATAGTAAGTCGGGAGTCGAAAAAAATTCGTAAGCAGATACCGGTTATCTGTAAGAATAATAGGGTGGTAATAGTAGGGAATTGTAATGTTTCAAACGTAGTCTGGGACTGCCAGAGTGTTAAGCGTTGAGATGGAGAGGAAGTTGGTAAGGGTGTACAAGAAAACTTTGTGATTCAGGATGCAGATGTCGGTACTCGTGCATGCTCAAAACCTGACCTACTCTCAGGAAATAAGGCAGGCCAGGTGACTGACGTGTCAGTGGAAATCACTTTGTGGCCAGCGAACATAATTCAATCATTTTAAACAGTGGCCAATTTTGAAAGTACCTGGCAAGAACTTTCAAAAGCTGACTGCAGGGAAATGTTTGTCAGTGAAGCGATGGTTAGAAAATGGGAAGCCTTCTAAAATGAAATAGCGATGGTCCAGAGACGGTATTGTCCTGTTCGGCTGAAACGCAAGACTGGTAGGTGCAGGAATGCTGGATGATGGAAAGAATTGAGGTTTTGGTTAAAAGAAGGACGCATATGGCAGGGATAGACAGCAGATATCGAGTCAGTTCTTACAAGTGCATAAGGGGAGTAGGAGTATACTTAAGGGGGAATGGATGCAGGTTTACGCGCTGAGCTGGAAGATTCAGTTAGAAACATAGAGTCATGCTTACTTTGGATAAATTAGATTAGATTACTTACAGTGTGGAAACAGGCCTCTTTGGAAAGCTCAGGAACTGATTGTCAGGAGACTTGCTGCGATACTTGTATCATTGTCAGTAGGTGAGGTGCTGGAAGAGTGGAGGTTGGCGAACATAGTGCCGGTATTTAAGAAATGTGAGAAGGGCAAGCCAGGGCAGAATAGATTCGTGAGCCTGACATTAGTGGTGGGCAAGCTGTGAGAGAATCTTCAGGGACAGGATTTACATGTATTTGGAGTGGCAAGGACTGATTCGGGGCAGTTGACATGCCTTTGTACATGCGCTATCATGTCTCACCAACTTAACTGAGTTTTTTGAAGAAGTATCAAAGAGGATTGATGAGGCCGAACAGTGGATGTGATCAATGTGGACTTCAGGAAGGTGTTCAAACTGATTTGTCATGATAGACAAATTCGTAAGATTAGCTGGCATTGAACTCAGGGAGACCCAGCTATTTGGGTACAAAACTGGCTTGTGGGTGGAAGACAGAAAGTGGTGGTGTCGGCTCGCTTTTCAGACTCGAGGCCTGTGACCAGTGATGTGTGAGTGGAATTGATGCTGGATCCACTGCTTTTTGACATTGATATAAATGATATGAAATTGGCAATTTACATTCTAGTTCGTAAGTTTGCAGATGACACTAAATTTAAAGTGGGATTTGACAGGGAAGATGGTTTATGAGATGGGCCAATGATCCGAGGAGTCGCAGACAGAGTTTAATTTAGATGAATGTGAGGTGCTGCACATTGAAAGGCAGCACAGAGCAGGACATACACAGTTATTGATAAGGTCCTGGACATTGTTGCTGAACAAGGACAGCTTGGAGTGCAAGATCATAGATCCTTGAAAATGATTTCTGAGATAGAGAGGTTGGTGAAGACGATGTTTTGCATACTTTGCTTTACTGATCAGAGCATTGAGTATAGGAATTGGGAGATCATGTTGTGCCTGTGCAGTACATTGTTTAGGCCACATTTAGAATATTGTGTGCAGTTCTAGTCTCCCTCCAAGACGTTGAAAAATTCAAAAAGTTTCAGAAGAGATGTTGCCAGGGTTGGAATATTTGATGTATAGGGATAGGCTGAATACGCTGGGTCTGTTTTCCCTGGAGTGTCGTAGGCTGAGGTGTAACCTTCTGCGAGTTTTTGAAGTCATGAGGTGCATTGAAAGTAGTAACAGAGAGGGTCTTTTCTCTGTTATGGGGGAGTCTAGAACTAGAGGGGATAGTTTTACGGTGAGAGGACATGAATTTAAAATGAATTCAATTGGCACCTACTTCACAGAAGTCATGGTGCGGCTTTGGAATGAATTATTAGAAGAAGTGGTGGTGGCTGGGACAATTACAAAATTTAAGAGATGTTCTGATGGATAAATAAATAGAAAGGGTTGAGAGGGATTCATGGGCAAATGAGACTGGGTTAATTTAGGATATGCATTCGGCATGGATAATTTGGACTGAAGTGTGTGTTTCCATGCTACACCATTCCATGTGTCTAGCCGTGGCCAGAGTGCTGAGAACAATTGAATAAATGTTCCATAGTAGTTAAATTTATTTAAACCCGACATAAGGTAGATTTTAAACTTTGTTTAAGTCCGACACGTTTAATTGGAAGCACACTCACTTTTGGAGCGACGCTCCAAAAGCTAGTGTGCTTCCAATGAAACCTGTTGGACTATAACGTGGTGTTGTGTGATCTTTGACTATGTTCAAACTCGACATCTGAACCTTCCCAACTGCCCCAATTATGTGCTAAGATTTAATATTGCAATCTGCGCCGATGTATAGATGCTTGATCATTAATTTCCATTTTGCATTTTATTCCTGTTTCTTTCAGTTAATTGCCTGGTGATTTTGGTTCTTGCACGGGGAAAATGTGGTCTCTCTAACAGCACAATGCGCTGCCTGTTGGCTATGGCAACGTCGGATCTACTGTTTGTTCTCACTGACATCATACTGTGGAAACTCAAATTCTTTGGCATGCCAACGTGTTTCGTGGATCTCACCTCTGTGTGCCGTCCTGTCGATGTCATGGCTCGTGCAGCCACAGACTGTTCCGTCTGGTTCACTGTCCTTTTCACCTTTGATCGTTTTGTGGTCATTTGCTGCCTGAGAATGAAGCGAGATTATTGGACAGAAAAGGCCTTGACTGTGGCTATGGCTGCAACTGGAATTCTTCTCATTTCAAAAAGCATTCCCTTTTATTTTCGGTTTGAACCTGGGAGAATAATTAACAATGTTCTGTGGTACTGCCAAATAAAGTCAAGTTATTTTACAGATCCCAGGTGGCTGGGATTCAGGTGGTTTGATATCATTTTAACCCCTTTCATCCCATTCGTGTTAATTCTATTTCTGAATACTCTGATGATCAGACACATTTTGTTGATCAGTCGAGTCCGCAAGAGCCTGAGGGGTCAGAGGAAGGGAGAGAGGCACAAAGACACAGAGATGGAGAATCGGAGGAGGTCAGTGATTTCCCTCTTCACCATATCCATTAGCTTCATACTTCTGTGGACAGTGCACGGTTCAAACGTCTTGTACTTTAGCATTAAAGGAACATACCGTTGGAACTACAGTTCTATAAAGGATTTCACATACATTGCAGAATTGTTGAGGGTTTTAAGCTGCAGCACGAACACATTATTTTGTGCAGTGACTCTGTCCAAGTTCAGAGCAAAGTTCAAGATTGCGATGCAAAAATTGGTTACATAAATCCTGCACTTAATGACTCAGTAGAAGAACTGGGAGAGGTCCCCAGGCATCTGCAGTGTTCCCAGAGCTGGAACTGCATATGTGCAGATGGAATTTCATCATAACAATAACATGGATTGAGTTGAACACCCTGCAGTGGACGGCGGGGGCCGAAGCAAGATGCGTCACCATTCATCATGCTCATGGACACACTGCTATCCCTGATTGACTGACGGATTGACGCACAAACAATGAGGAGCAGTAGTCCATTCAGCCCTTCGAACCCGGTCCACCCATCATTTCGGAACATCATGTTTCATCCAATTCTAAGGTGTAATCCACATTCCTGTCTGTCCCTGACAATGATACCAATCTCTCAGGCTTTACATAATCCATCCACCTCCACTTTAAGATATATTGGAAGACACAACAAAGGGACATCACTGAAGGAAAAAAGACGAAACTGTCAGGGACAGTGTAGGAGGGAAAGAGGCTGGAGGAGTGATTCCAAATGATGGATTGTCTGTGAGTGATGGACTCAGCCGGAACATTGTGTCTTCAAGGAGAGCCCTGTGAATGAGTGATAAAGTCCGGCAGCAGGGGTTTCTGCATGTCCCCCATAGGGGAGGAGAGGGATGGACAGAAACTTCTCCTCCTGTACGATGATCAATGTCAGTCTCTATCTGTTAGCTTGAAATAAACATTTGTTTACAACCAAACAAAGTCTCTGTGTGCTGTTGATCCCCTGATCTGAATTATTTCTTGCTCCTTACACATTTGTTCAGTTTTGACAGTGTTCCATGAGCTGTCTTATGTTTACTCACACCAAAGGAATATAGCCTTCTCTCTCTTTCCGCCTCTTTCTGCATGTTGTTTTCTCCGTCACTCTCTTCCTCTCTTTCTCAGTCTCTTTCGCTATGTCTGCATCTCTCTCTCTCCATCTCTAAATTTCTTGCTGTCAGTCTCTCTCTGACGGTATTCCTTTACCTCTGTCTATGTCTCTGTGTCTCATGCTCTCTCTCTCTCTCTGCCTCATGCTCTGTTTCTTTTTGACACTTTGACCACATCAGACTCATGTTCACTCAGTTTAACACCTTCCCCCGTGAATTGGCTCAAACCACATCGATATCTCTTCTTTCACTGAGTTTCACTGAGGAGGTGATTTTGGAGAATACAAAATGCACAGGCGCATTCAACAAAACCTCAGCATAATGTTAGTTACATTTCTGTAAATGTTGTGCCCCTTCGTCTTCTGCACTTTGACTGTCTCCCTCTCTCTCCCTGTCGATGTGAGGCAGCTTGTGTTTAAGTGCTTCACTTTCCGTTGTGAGGGTCTCTGTGTGTATCAATGTTTGACTGCCCTTGTGGGAGTGTCACGCTATCTGTGTGTGTCCACAGGTTTTGTCTTTGGAGATGTCCATGTGACATATTGTGACTTAAATTTTGCCCCCGTGTGTTGGTTTCCCTTTGTGCACGAACCTGGATAAGTATTTTGGCGACGACATATTTTGGTGTTTATGTGTTTGGGTATGTTGGGAGTGTTTCTGTGACAGTGAGTATGTCCGTTTGGCTGTTTCTTACTGTGCCAGTGTGAATGTGTATCTGTTTGTGTTTTGACAATGTATCTGCTGTGTTTGTGTCTGTTTATATGCTGCGTGTATGTGTGGTTGCATTCCTATGACAGTGACTTTTTTATGTGGTTGTGTATGTGTGTGCCTGTGTTAGTGTTAGCATCTTACGATGATTCCTGACTCTGTATGTGTGTGTCTCTGACTTTCAGTGCATTATTGTGCAAGTGAGGCTGTGTCTCTCGCCACCTGTGCTGCTGTTTAAGCAGCTGCGTGTCTTGTTCAGATTGTGCTTTCCTCCCTGTCTATGTGTCAGGATCTTTCTGTGGCCCAAGCAGGATCTGTTTGCCTCTCTGTGGGCGTGTCTCTTTTCGCTTCTGAGTGTCGCTCGATGTCTATATATAATTGTAGGTGTGGTTCTGGAACGGTGTTTTACTGTGCTCACTTGTGACAAATGTTTCTGTTAGTTCTTGCATGTTGATGTGTAATGTCTCTAAGTATGACTTCAGTTCTATATGTGTGTGAGGATGTGTGTATGACTATGTGTCTGTGTGTAAATGTGTTTTTTTATTTGGAATGACTTTTTATGTGTGCATGTGTGTGTTCTGTATCTCTGTTGGTCTGTTTGCATATCTCAGCATGACTATTTCTCTCTGTGAATGTGTGTGCATTCTTTGTCTCTACAAAGGAGTGTTCCTATGTCTCCATTTCTGTGGAATTTCTGTGTGGGCGTGTCTATGCAAGGTTTGGGTGTGTTAATGTATCAATGTGTAGGTATAGTCACGCACTTTAGTCTGATTGTATTCCTCTTTGTGTTTGTGAGGATGCGGGTGTGTTTGTATGCCCCTCAGGATCAGGTAATGTTTCTGTCTGGAGATGGTTTCCCACATCCCCGTTTGACTGTTTCTGTGTATGTTCATGTGTTGTAGTTGGAGGATGGGATGTGTTCCTGTTTCCGTTTATCAGTATCTTCCTATGTCTCAACTTGAGTGTTTTTGGGCAGGTGGGAGTACTTTTGTGTCTGAGTGGAAAATGTTTGCGAGTGTGTGCATGTGGGTGTGGTTCTGTGTCTCCCAGGACCTGGTTAAATTCCTGTCTCGTCACAACACTCCCTCTCCTGAAAAAAGGATGAGTGCGCCCTACAGCAGCTCATGGTGCACAGATTGCTCTCTTTGGACTATCCTTGGGAACCTGGGAGAAATCCAAACATCAGTCTCTCCACCTCATAACTACTGAAACCTGAACTGTTACTTCGGTTTCTGGATCTATTGTTTAACTTGCGAAACAAGGCAAGGTAATATGTAATGTGATGCAGGACACTAAGAATCTCAAAGGACCAGTGGGAACTTGGGATGCTTGCCCACGATCCCTGAATGTTGGAGGACAGGTTAATACAATAATTAAGGTGGCACATCATACACCACATGCCTCGATCAATTGTGGTGCAGATTATAGGGGTAGGGAGGTCTTTCTCGCCTTTTGTAGGACTCTATACACTCACATGAACACAGAAATCTTCAAAAAGCTGATTAGAGGTGGAAAGGGTGACAGCGTTTAATAAGTGAAACTGGTCGATTGGGCGAGCGTGGAGACAATCCCTTGTAGATAAAGATCCAGAAATGGTTCCCTCCAAAAACACGTCAATCTCCTCATATCATTGGAGAAAAAAAGCTGCTCAGAGTAAGGTGTCACCAGCAGAGCTGACGAACTGAGCATTGACACTCTCTAATGAACCTTGATGTTTCTCTTTGGTGCATTTTGTGTTTGTGACATATTTCTACTACTGAGTATCAGTGGTGGAGGACATGTATGTTTGTAGTTGTGATGTCAATCAAGCAAACTGCTTTGTCCTGGGTGATGCCAAATTTTCTGAGTGTTGATAGAACTGCATCCAAACAAGAAACTGGGGAGTATTTCGTTACACTTCTTACTTTTGCTTTGACTTTGGGGAGTCAGGAGGTGAGTTACTCGCCGTGGTCTTCCGGGCTGCTGACATCCTCTTGTAGCAATGATATTCAAATTAATTATGACCAGCTATTTATTGATGAAGTAGCTGAAGCTGTTTTGTCCGAGGATAGAACGCCGTGGAATTTCTGCAGAGGTGTTCTGGAGCTGAGCTGACCCTCCTCTGACAACGACAACCTTCTTCCTATGTGCCAGATATGATTGGTACTAGAGCGGAGTGTGCCCCCAATTGTCCTTCAAGTGAATTTTGAGCGAGCCACAGGGATGTCAGGGTGTGTCACTCTCACCTCCCCTCTGGGATTCAGCTCTTGGCCCATGTTTGAAGCAAGAATGTCATATATAAACAAAAGTAGACATTTCTGGATTGCTCAGCATGACTGGCAGCATCCGTGGAGAGAAATCAGAGTCAACACTTCGGGACCTGTGATGCTTTCTCACAACATGTCGCAACTTGCCTTCCCAACTATTTTTGTGTCAGCTGCAAATTTGTCAAGAGCAATTTTTTTTCCTTTCTCCAACTCATTCATATACAGAATATTGCATTCTTCATGTGTATATCATATAAAGTATTCAGTATTGTTATGTGTTGGAGCTGAGTATGTCTGTACATATATTGCTGTGTTTAGGAGTTAATCATGTTTCCATGTAAATATTATTGTGCATTGTATCTGTTTGTGTTTATAAATAAACATTGTTTTGCTTCGGAGTTTTTCTCGTTTAAACGTAAATATCTTGAAACATTAGGACTGCTCATTTGTAAATATAAACGTGGTTGTGTCTGGAAACGGTTCCTGGTCATATTTGTTTGCGGTTTTCTTTGTGAGTTGTTCTTGCCTGCAAGTAAGTATTGTTGTATCTTAGTTGTGCACTCTATTATATCTTAGTTTCGTGGCGCGTTTCAATTGCACATGTAAATGTTTGAATATTTTTGCCTTTTTGAAGTGTTTACGTTTTTACAAAAAAATTGTTGCATAATGAACTTGGAATGAAACTGTTCATGTTTCTGCATATCAAATGTATTTTAGATCTGTTCACGTTCATTTTTAAATATTGTAAATAAGAACTTTTTACGTCTGCATGTCAATATTTCTGTGTACTGGAGCTGTTCCAGTTTATGTATCAAAGTTGTGAATTGGAGCTGTTTCAGTTTATGTGTATAGATATTATTTTGTGTTGACGCTGCTCCTGTTGGAATATAAATATTGTTGTGTACTGGAGTCGTTGCTGTTTTTAGGAAAATATTAACATATTCTGAAGTTGTGCCCATAATCGGGAGAGAATTCAACAGTGAATAAATGGTATCGGATTAAATAGACAATAATTTGTAGAGGGTAAAACAGAGAGTAATAACGGTAGGTAAACATAGAGAATCAGGGAATCGGCTTTTGTGCAACATAATCGAAAAGGTTCGAATGGAGTTTTACCAGAAAAGAAATCGAATATAACTGAGCGAGGATAGTGTTAATTACAGGGAAAGGGAGAGGAATCATTATCAAGTTGCAGGGAGAGGGTTAATAGAGAGGAATGCGAAGAGAGTTCAATATAAGGCAATAGAGAGGGTGAAATGGAGTGTAGTAGAGAGAAAAGTGACAACAATGTAACTGGGAGATGGTTGAACGCAGGAAAGGGAAAGAATCTTATATAAAGAAATAGGGGGAGAACTAAATAGAGAGAATAGAGATGAGGGCTGAATACAGGAGAGCAGGAAGAGGATTAAGTACGGGGAAGAGGAGAGGTTAAATACAGAACATACCGTATTAAATAGAAAGCAGTAGTGAGAGGGTTAATTAGAGAAAAATAGGGAGTAAACTGAATACAGAAAGAGTTAAAGATTGTGATGGGCAGGGTTTAAATTTAGCGGGGTCAGTGGAGAGTAGTTTTGAGAGCTTTAAATTTGAAGTAATAGGGACATAATTAAATAGCGAGTAATGGAGAGGATTGAAAACAGGGTAAGAGAGAGGTGGTTGGATACAGGGGAATGGAAAGTATTAAATGTATTTAAAGACAGGATTAAGTGAAGAGTAGTAGGGTCGGACTAATGTCAGACTAAGAGGAAGAGGATTAATTACAACGCAGGGAATAGAGAGGACTGAATGCAGATAAAGTCTTAAATACAGAGTAACAGGGAGAGTCTCATATTCAGAGAGACAAGGTGAAAGAGAAATCAGGAGAAATCTAAACAATGGGGGAAGAGTGTGGGTTACATACAAGGGAACAGCGATGCAAGTCCATGCAGATTAGCAAGGAGAGGTTTGCATACAGGGAAATATAAATGCTTAAATATAGGGACATAGACTGGCAAAATACCGGGCAATAGCATTGAATAAATATAGGTTAAGAGAGACGAGTTTTAGCTTTACTCAATTTGGGGGCAGCGGTGGTGATGGGCACAGTCCTCTCTTCCAATTTCCAGACATCAACATTGAACTTTGGCTCTCAGAGCGTCCATTCCCACAATCAGTTGCCTCCATGTTGCACTGCTTCCCGGGACTACCTCTTCCCACATCAGCGACAGCTCCCTCATTCCCACTCCAGTTGTCATTACACCCCATGCAACCCTCCTCCTCATGCCTTCCCTTTTCCTCCTGCCTTTGCTTTGTCATGTAGAATAGTGTGGACTGACGTTATGCCCTTCTGCCATTCTTGTGCTTAGCAGTCCTGACCTGGTAAGGATGCAGTTTCCTCTTTGAAAAGCAACCTGGCTTCATCATTCGACGCTTAAATGTCAGATCGTCATTGTTTTTAATCTTCATCATCTACAAGAGTGATATGTGAACTTGAGTGCCCAGAACATGACTTGGTTGCCTGCCTTAATAGAGCAGCGATAATACTGCTAAGCCAACGCCTCGACCCCAGGTCTGATCTCATCCTGTGAAACAGGCTGGAGAAGGGGCAGAACAGAAAGAACTGTTAATGTTCTTAATCAGAAACAAATACAAATTCCCTGGAAGAAATCAGCACATCTGCCAGATTCTGTGCAGAGAACTCAGAGCTGAATGGCCTCCTGTACCAGAGTAACAGACCGGAGAGGAGCTGAATGACCTCCTTTCCCAGGGATCAGGTTGTAGAAGGATCTGATTGTTCTCTTGTACCAGAATAACAGGCCGGAGAGGAGCTGAATGGCCAATATTTTTCCCGTGGGGTAGGCTGGTGAATGGGCTGAAAAGCCTCACCCTGTTCCTGTGGGACAGAGTAGAGAAGGAGTTCAATGGTCTCCTCCTGTTCCTGTGGGACAGATCGTAGAAGGGGATGAATGGCTTCCTTCTAATCCAATATTGTTGGGTGTGTTCATGCCAACACCAAACTCATTCATCATTGAAAATTAAGCAATGCTTTATCCCCTGAATTAACAAAAAGTCAAGCCGTGAAGTTTCCAAGTCTCTGCCCATTTGTTCTCCATATTTTAAATAAAGGCTGATTCCAGTGTTCCAAATGTTAACTCTATTCACCGTTAGTTAGTCGGATATGTTCATGTGCATTTTACCCCTTTAACTAGTGAAATGGGCAGGCAAATGACAGATAATGTTGGAAGTAAGAAAGATTCATTCTTTTTGTGAGAGATAATATAAATTAAGTGGCTGAATTCTATTGGGGACTTAACATCTAGACTTGGAGGTGTATACTTCTTTTTAGGAAAATGAATGGGAACGTTGAGCAGATTTGTCAAACATAAATTATCGAAAGTCGAATGGAATGCAAAGGAAAGGGGAATGTTATTTTACCTGTATAAATCACCGCTTCAGATACAGCTGGGCGAAACACCCAGATTTGAACTTTTGAATATCATAAGACTTCCATTGGGTTAAACTTTAGCTCCGCCCACGACAGCACACCGCACTTCAGGAAGCATGTCAATGCAGTGGATGCTTTGAAATGGCATGTTTTCTCAGTGGTTCGCATTGCTGTTTCACAGCACCAGGGACTGGGCTTTGATTCTAACCTCGGGTGACTATCTCTGTACATTCTCCCCGTGCCTGCGTTAGTTTTCTCCGGGTGTTCTGGTTTCCTCCCACAATCCAAAATATACATGTCAGAAAAATTAGCCGGGCTGAGCTGCTCATGGTGTTCAAGGCTGTGTAGGTTAGGTGCATTCGTCATGGGTAAGTATAGGGCAGGGGAATGTGGGTGGGCGGTTTATTCTCCAGAGCGTAGGCATGGACTTGTTGGGCGGAAGGGCCTAATTCCACACTTTAGGGATTGTATTCTAGGCTGTGGGAGGTTGTAACTAGTCATGGGAACTAAATAACAGGGCATTTAGCCCCCGTGAGCTTGTCACAGCATTCAGTGCCTGATTTGTAGCCAAACTGCACAGACCTATGTTTGCGCCTTATTCCTTGCAAACTATGCTTAAGAAAAAGAAATCTATCGCAGATATAAAATTAACATCTAATCCAGCATCCACTACCCTTTGTGGAAGAGAGTTCCGACCATCCAACATCCTTTGTGTGTGGCAGTGCTTCCTAACATCTCTCCTGAACACATTAGCCCGACATTGCAAACTATATCCCTTTATGCTTGAATGCACAAACAGTGGAAATTGGTGATCTTTATAAACCCTATCTTCTGAGTTCTGGAGAAAGGTGGCCTAATTTGTAGTCTCCCACATGAATGGTTGGAGAACCGTGAAGACCCTCTTTGAGGCTCCCTGAGACTTGCAGTAAAGGGTCAAGGGGAACACCAAGCGGATCTTTATTCTCAAAGGTTTTCAGAAAGTGACAGAGAAATGGGTATAACTGTCCAAGCTAAAGAGAAGCGTGCAGAATCTACTGCTGGTGCAGACAATGTGTGTGTATATCACAGAGGATTTTCAGAAGGTGATGAGCCAGAAAGCCTCACTCTTTACCTCCAAAGCCACCAAGATAATCCACCCGGTCTGGGGTCGACACTGTGGAGCAGGACGGGACGCGCTCACGTTTGGTCTTCGACAAATTGCACAGGGAGAGCTGGATGCTCAGCATCCTGAAAGGGAGAAAAATCAGTCTGTAACGTCATCTCATCCTGACATCCTGAGGATAAGCAAAACCCTTTGTGCCATATTACATGACATGAATCTCACAGATAGCGCAGCCTCCCGTTCATTACTTTCTATTGTGCAGGTTTTAAATGACAACATATGGAAGAGGCTGGACCAGCCGCTATCTCTAGAGGTGCTGAACAAGGCTCTCGACTCCTTCGAAAAGAATAGGCCTCGCGGAAGTGATAGCGTATCAGCCGTGTTGTATTCGACTCTGTGAGAGTTGATTGGACAGGACTTGGTGAAAGTGGACAACAGGGAAATTGAGATGTTGAATATTTGACTCAGTGACAGGCCACTGTCAAAAACTGTGCATTTATAAATAAAGGGTGATTAATGACAAGATGCTAGAATATGAGCATTGATTTTACTCCCAGACATTGTTGCTGCCAAAGTGCATCAGGACCTTGGGTTCTTCATGTTCCACACAGTCCCATTCCAACCCCTGTCCCACCCCAGCAAACCCCACACCACAAGATGTCCTGAAGTTGTTCTGTGACATTCTTGACCCTCGGCACTGTTGAGACAATATCCCATCCTGTACTCTGTCTAGTCAGAACTGATGATCTTGAAAGAGTTAGTCAGTCATGTTAGCTTTGTGCATACTGCCATTTGAAGTGAACACAACACCGCATTAACTTTATAAATAAGGAAAAAAAGTAGAAACGAAATACTGCAGAATTTGGTCTCAATGTCCATTTGAGTGAGTCATTTATTCACCTGATTGATAGGTGGACAACAAGTGTTCAATTGTGAGGGACTGCGATGACACAAACCCATGGTTCAATTCCTCGAATTAAGTAGGGTCTGAGATGAGTTAAGTTTTCCAGAGAAGAATGGAAACGTCTGGCGATAAATGGACCAAAAGCCATCTTGTTGCCTCTTGCTTTAGGGTGAGAAAAATCATCTGAAATTTTGTCGATGGCCTAAAATCTTTCCAAGAGTGAAATGAATGAACAATGCCTCACATTTATCTACATTATACTGCACAGACTATTTGGTCCTTGTTTACTCACTGAACCTGCCCTTTCCCTTCTCAGTGCTGCTACGTCCTCCTTGCCTATTACTGTCAACTTAATATTGTGTTATGATCAAAGGTAATGCATGATCCCATAATCTTAGTCATTGTTAGAAATTATCGTGGTATCGTGGGAAATGATCCTTGTGTCACTCACTAATACCAGTCCGACATTATGGTAATGACATATTTAATCCTGCTCCCTGTTTTTTGTCCTCTATCAGTCCTCAAGCCAAGTCCCATTTCCCCCTCTCGACGGGTCTCATTGACAACACTGACCACACCCTCATTCATTTCCAGAATTGGACATTTCTGCATCTTTCTCCGAATCAGAGACTGTCTGTGCACAAGGTGAGGAATTGCATTCCGATGATGTATTCATTAAAACCGACAGTGTGTCGTCACCAATAACCAACGATTCTCCCTGCTCAGACTGGTCGCTGATAACCATGGAAAACACATCTCAGAGTTGAGGAGAATGTTTCTCAGAGAGAAACTCAACAATTGGATTTCAACTTGCAAATGATAAAAGTCGAGGGAGTGTCGAAACTGAAATGAAAGGAGAGTTTAAAATTCGATAGATGGTGTTGTGATGTCAATGCTGGGAATGAGGGTGGCACAATGGCTCAGTGGTTAGCCCTGCTGCCTCACAGAAGATGGCGTAGGGATATCATAGCAATTAGAAAGACTTGGCTCAGGGGAGGACAGGACTGGCAGCTTAATGCTGGAGAATACAACGGCTGATGTAAAGACAGAAAGGGAGCTCAGAGAAGAGGGAATTTGTATGTTTGATAATGGATAACATTAAGCTGTAATTAGACAGGATATTCCTGCGATTATGTCCAGGGAAGATATTTGTGTGGAACTGAGAAATGAGAAAAAAAGATCACTTTATTGGGATTGTATTATTGACTCGCGAATGGTAAGTGGGGAGTCGAGAAAAAATCGTAAGGAGATATCAGTTATCTGTAAGAATAATAGGGTGGTAATAGTAGGGAATTGTAACATTTCACACATAGTCTGGGACTGCCAGAGTGTTAAGAGTTGAGATGGAGAGGAAGTTGTTAAGTGTGTACAAGAAAACTTTCTGATTCAGTATGCAGATGTAGGTACTCGTGCATGCTCAAAACGTGACCTACTCTCAGGAAATAAGGCAGGCCAGGTGACTGAGGCGTGACTGGAGAGCACTTTGTGGCCAGCGAAGATAATTCGATCAGTTAAACAGTGGTCAATTTTGAAAGTACCTGGCAAGAACTTTCAAAAGCTGACTTCAGGGAAATGTTTGTCAGTGAAGCGATGTTTAGAAAATGGGAAGCCTTCCAAAATGAAATAACAAGGGTCCAGAGACGCTATGTTCCTGTTCGGCTGAAAGGCAAGACTGGTAGGTATAGGATGTAAACAGGAACGTCGGGGATTCTGCTCACTTAATCAAGAGACAGACCTCAATAAAACAAATACTCAAGAATGAACTCGCTCAACTCGCTGTTGTAGACTGATACAAAAAAGGCAGCAAGGTTACAACTAAACACCATGAACTTATCTGCTCCAATGTTGTGAACTCTTTCACACAAGTTCCTCCAAGGGCAGCTGTGAATTTTGCTGTTTTTTTTCCCAGATGCTCTCCGATGGCCAGAAACACATGGACTCAAACAGCAAAGGCAGGAGCTGTGCAGATTCACTGCTGTGGCAGACAGCAGTAATAGTTACTCTCTCTCTCTATTCCTCTATGGCTGACCACGTGGTGTCCAACTTTGTCTATCTTCCTCCTTTTTAAATTGCCTTGCTTTGATATTTCTTTTCCCCAAATTTCCAAAACAACGCACCAACTTATAAAACAACAGTTTTCCAGGAATTCGTGAAAGTCAGCTCTGACACGTAAAATACCACAACGAGGGGAACAGCTCTTACAGCCACAGACTTTCTCGTCCTCCATATACGTTTGCCTGGAATGTTCTGATCAATATATTACAAAAAACATGGGAAGATGGAATAATTTGACGGAGGATGCTAACAGAGCCGAGAAAGTTTGGTTTCATCATTGAAGGGACAAACCACGATCTGTGATGATAAATTGAGGATCTGTTAATTCATGGAATCACGCAGAATTTGTTTTGGGAAGTGAACAATTCCTTGTCATATTTAGAAAATGTTCCATTTTCGCTTGTAAATTCAGTGAACAGATAATGCCAAATGCAAATCAATAGATGTGACTATTTTATTGTGTTCTCTGCATTGTCTGACTGAAATACTCTTGACGATATGCTTGTTGAAATTTTTGGAATAAGCAACGAAGTGCAAAACGAAACAGACAGCTCATTACTACAAACACTGAATTTTGCGGTTCCAATCCATTGTGTCAGAAATATGACGTTACAAAATAATCAAGTCTCTCTGACTCTCTATTGTGCTCTAATAATGCCAGATGCAATTAACATGGAAAGTGATAATACAAATACTTAGCAGCTCATAGACAGAACAGGATTTCACAACACGTCTTTTTTTTAAAAAAAACGTAATTTTGTAATGAGAATACCTAAATACGGTTAGCATATTAACCTAAGGAATTGATTAATTCTTACCTTCTGGACTTAGTTAGTAATATTCCTCCCGAAGCGAAACTGCTTCATGCAGTTTAAAAATCTGAAGCCACGAAGCCTTCTTCAGAAAAACAACTGGAAATTAGCCACATGCATCTGAAATTCAATTCAAAACTTCTCAGTGTTAAATTGTTGGAAATGGACAACGCAGAAACAGCGCATTCTGCCCACTGAGTGAAACCACTTTAAAACTCCTCAGTCTTTCTTCAATCCCACAGAACTGCAGGAAAGTTATGGCACTGAAAGAGCTTATTCATGTCTACATCAATTGAGTAAACTGGTTACCTGCTCTGCATTCGTTAAAAAATGAAATTTATTGCGAAAGAAATGATGATAAAAGAGAATAAATCAAACTACGTGCTTATAAAGCAGATTCAAAGACAACGAATACGCAGCGGATGTATGATTCTTGTTAATCTCAAACAATGCATGCATGAAATAAAACGCTACGACTTTCATATATTACACAAAACCCGACTCCCAACAATGCCGTTCCAAACAAAACAGCCATCAAAAACTATTCACACCAGAATCTCTGTATCTATCACTTGGTTAAATGACTTTTGACTGCCAATTCTCAGCTGAAATTGCAGTCACTTTCTTCCTGGAGATACCGCACATCTGAGCATCAATACACACAGCTTGAAACAGTTTCTTCAGAGATTTTCTTCTGTCCCAACACTACTATCTGTGATCAACATACAAGGTAATGTCATTTACTAAAACTCTCATTTCATTTGCATGAGCACAGATCTATACATCCACTCATATCCAGGGTCGTACAGGAACAAAACTAAATGACAAAAATGATAAAATTGAAAGTAAAGCTTTCTCAGTAAGGGTTTCTTCCTTAATTGAAAATTCCAGAACTCACCTACAAAGTTGTGAGGCCGCATTAATACCATGCTAGGTTGCAACCATCAAAACTAAACAACAGCTAATTCGTGCACAAAGCCATTCAGCCCATCGCCAAACTTCAAACGCAATTATTAAAACAAACTGCTGCAATTACACAAATAAATCCAAGTTAACTCGAAACTTTAGATGCACAGAGAAGCCCACTGCTTATTCTCTTCAACACCAGAACTAAACACAAACTCACTAATATTGCATTCTCTACATAGAATATCACCGCTTATATGTTTCCAAAGTGATTCCTTGCCTTAATTCCATTGAAACGCTCAGTAATCTCCGATTGGAATGCGCATTTCTGGAAGGTTCTCAGAAGAGATGAATAATTTCCCAGGCAATTCCTGTGGAATCTGCGATGACACGGAATCCACAGGGTCCCTGTAATCTGACAATAAATTACCGAGCTCCTGCCACTGTGTGAATTTTAGGCACAACCTATCTATATATCATTGTCAGTGACAGAGTGAACCCTCAGCCCACCATCAGACAGATTGACACAATTTCATTGGTGAACCGCACTTACCGGGGATTGTTACAGTTGGAAGGGTCATGTAAAATAATTTCCACAAATCATAAAGTGAAAATGCCATTCTCTGCCTGAATCTCTGTGCGCAGGCAATCTCCCTGTACTCAATGCCGAGGTGATAGAATCTCAAAGCCTTTCATTTATACCCGTTGGCTTCGCCTGGGGGACTGATACATACAGTGTGGTTCACTTCATTTGTTTAAGAATTTGAACAAACAGGTGACAGCGGTGAGTGAACTCCCAGTGGCCACAAATTATTTTTACAGCTGTGGTTTGTATGATTGTACAAATCTCAATCGGTCAGGACCAACCAGAGGAAAATGTATATTGAATGACATAATAGAATCCTTACACCGTGGAAGTCGGTCAATGGGCCCATCAAGTCCAACGTGACCCGGCAAAGGGTATCCAACCCAGACCAACCAACACTCTCTGTGAGGCAGCAGGGCAAACCACTGAGCCACTGTGCCGCCCTCATTACCAGCATTGACACCACAACACCATCTATCGAAATTTAAAGTCTCATTTCATTTCAGTTTTGTCGTTCCCTTGATTTTGATCATTTGGAAATTAAATTCCAGTTGTTGAGTCTCTCCCTGAGAAACATTGTCCTCATCACTGGGATATGTTTTCCATGGTTATCAGCGACTATTCTGTGCAGGGAGCATCGTTGGTTATTGGTGACGACACACTGTCGGTTTTAATGAATACATCATCGCAATGCAATTCCTCACCTTGTGCACAGACAGTGTCTGATTCGAACATAATTTCTCCACTCCAGGCAAAAGTTGAAACAGGTAAAAATAACTCACTGAAAAATGCCCTCAACGGTTACATAAGCTCCAATCAATACAGAACTTCCTACCAGGTTAACAACACACTGGACATGTTACAGAGCTGACTCTGAATCACCCATGATCCCTACAGTAAGACAGAGGGTGAGATATTCCCTGTTCATCTGCAGTGTGCTGCACATGTACAGAGAAGAAACTTAAAACATCTGATGGATGATGGGATAGAACAGTTTCAAGCGAGATGGAGGACTGAGGTCAGAGAGTGATTTGCTCGTGCAACGATGCAGAAATGTCCAATTCTGGAAATGATTGAGAGTGGGGTCAATGTTTCACTGAGGCCCGTCGAGAGGGGGAAATGCGACTTGGCTTGAGGACTGATAGAGGACAAAAAACAGAGAGCAGGAGTAATTATGCCATTCCCATAATGTCGGACTGGTATTAGTGAGTGACACAAGGATAATTTCTCGCGATACAGACATAATATCTAACAATGACTTAGATAATGGGATCATGCATTACCTTTCATCATAACACAATATTAAGTTGACAGTAATAGTCAAGGAGGGCGTAGGAGCACTGAGAAGGGAAAGTGCAGTTTCAGTGAGTAAACAAGGACCAAATAGTCTGTGCAGCATAATGCAGAGAAATGTGAGGCATTGTTCATTCATTTCACTCTTGGAAAGGTTTTAGGCCATCCATAAAATTTCAGATGATTTTTCTCACCCTAAAGCAAGAGGCAACAAGATGCATTTCTGTCCATTCATCGACAGATGTTTCCATTATTCTCTGGAAAACTTTACTCATCTCAGACCCTTCTTAGTACGAGGAATTGAACCATGGATTTGCGTCATCTCAGTCCCTGACAATTGAACCCCTGTTGTCCACCTATCAATCTGGCAAAAATTGCTGCACTCAAATGGAATTGAGCCCTAATTCTGCAGTATTTCGTTTCTGTTTTTTTTCCTTATTTATAAACTTAACGCGGTGTTGTGTTAACTTTAAATGGCAGCACGCACAAAGCTAACATGATTGACCGACTCCTTCAAAATCATCAGTTCTGACTAGCCAGAGTACAGGATGGTATATTGTCTCAACAGTGCCGAGGGTCAAGAATGTCACAGAACAACTTCAGGACATCTTATGGTGTGGGGATTGCTGGGGTGGGACAGCGGTTGGAGTGGGAATGTGTGGAACATGAAGAAGCCAAGATCCTGATGCACATTGGCAGCCACAATATCTGGGAGTAAAATCAATGCTCATATTTTAGCATCTTGTCATTAATCACCCTTTATTTATAAATGCACAGCTTTTGTCAGTGGCCTGTCACTGAGTCAGATATTCAACATCTCAATTTCCCTGTTGTCCACTTTCACCAAGTCCTGGCCAATCAACTTTCATAGTGTCGAATACAACACGGCTGATAAGCTATCACTTCCGCGAGGCCTATTCTTTTCGAAGGAGTTTAGAGCCTTGGTCAGCACCTCTAGAGATAGCGGCTGGTCCAGCATCTCCCATATGTTGTCATTTAAAACCTGCACAATAGAAAGTAATGACCGGGAGACTGCGCTATCTGTGAGATTCATGTCATGTAATATGGCACAAAGGGTTTGGCTTATCCTGAGGATGTCAGGATGAGATAACTTTACAGACTGATTTTTCTCCCCTTCAAGATGCTGAGCATCGAGCTCTCCCTGTGCAATTTGTCGAAGACCAAACGTGAGCGCGTCCCCTCCTGCTCCACAGTGTGCACCGCAGACCGGGTGGACTATCTTGGTGGTTTTGGAGGAAAAGAGTGAGACTTTCCGGGTCTTCACTTCCTGAAAATCCTCTGAGACATCGACAACCATTGTTTGCACCAGGAGTAGATTCTGCATGCTTTTCTGTAGATTGGACAGTTGTACCCATTTTTCCGTCACATTCTGAAGACCTTTGAGAATAAAGATTCGCTTGGTGTTCCCCTTGATTCTTTACTGCAAGTCTGAGGGAGCCTCAAAGAGGGTCTTCACGGTTCTCCAACCATTCATGTGGGAGACTACAAATTAGGCCACCTTTCTCCAGAACTCAGAAGATAGGGTTTATGAAGATCGCCATTTTCTGCTGTTTGTGGATTCAAACATAAAGGGACATAGTCTGCAATGTCGGGCTAATGTGTTCAGGAGAGATGTTAGGAAGCACTGCCACACAGAAAGGGCGTTGGATGGTGGGAACTCTCTTCCATAAAGGGGCGTGGATGCTGGATGAGATGTTAATTTTATATCTGCGATAGACTTCTTTTTCTTGAGCATAGTTTGTAAGGAATACGGTAGAAACACAGGTATGTGGAGTTTGTCTACAAATCAGGTGCTGAATGCTGTGACAAGCTCACAGGGGCTAAATGTCCTGTTATTTAGTTCCCATGACTATTAACCACCTCCCACCGCCTAGAATACGATCCCTAAAGTGTGGAATTAGGCCCTTCAGCCCAACACGTCCATGCCTACCCACTGAAGAGTAAACTACCCAGCCACATTCCCCTGCCCCATACTTACCCATGAAGAATGCACCTAACATACACATTATTGAACACCATGAGCAGCTCAGCCCGGCTAATGTTTCTGACATGTATATTTTGAATTGTGGGAGGAAACCAGAACACCAGGAGAAAACCAACGCAGGCACGGAGACAATGTGCACAGATAGTCTCCCGAGGTTAGAATCAAAGCCCAGTCCCTGATGCTGTGAAACAGCAATGCGAACCACTGAGAAAACATGCCATTTCAAAGAATCCACTGCATTGGCATGCTTCCTAAGATGCGGTGTGCTGTAGTGTGCGGAGCTCAGGTATAACCCAATGGAAGTCATATGATAGTCAAGAATTCTAATCTGTGCTGTTTTCCCCAGCTGTGTCTGAAGCGATGATTTATACAGGTAAAATAACATTCCCCTTTCCTTTGCATTCCATTCGACTTTGGATAACTTATTTTTGACAAATCTGCTCAACGTTCCCAATCACTTTCCAAAAAAGAAGTATACACCTCCAACTCTTGATGTTTAGTCCCCACTAGAATTCAGCCACTTAATTTATATTATCTCTACCAAAAAGAATGAATCTTTCTTACTTCCAACATTATCTGCCATTTGCCTGCCCATTTCACTAGTTAAAGGGGTAAAATGCATATGGACATATCCGAGTAACTGTCGGTGAATAGAGTTAATATTTGGAACACTGAAATCAGCCTTTATTTAAAATATGGAGAACAAATGCGCAGAGACTTGGAAATTTCACGGCTTGACCTTTTTTTTTAATTCAGGGGATAAAGCATTGCTTAATTTTCAATGATGAATGAGTCTGCTGTTGGCATGAACGCACCCAACAATATTGGATTAGAAGGAGGCCATTCATCCCCTTCTCCAATCTGTCCCACAGGAACAGAAGGAGGCCATTCAACTCCTTCTCTACTCTGTCCCACAGGCACAGAGTGAGGCTATTCAGTCTCCGGCCTAACACACGGGAAAAAATTCGGCCATTCAGCCCCTCACCGGCCTGTTATTCTGGTACAAGAGAACAATCAGATCCTTCTACAACCTGATCCCAGGGGAAGGAGGTCATTCAGCTTCTCTTGGTCTTTTATTCTGGTACAGGAGGCCATTCAGCTCTGAGTTCTCAGCATAGAATCTGGCAGATGTGCTGATTTCTTCCAGGAATTTGTTTTTGTTTCTGATGAAGAGCATTAACACTTCTTTCTGCTCTTATTCAGCCCCTTCGCCAGCCTGTTTCACAGGACAAGATCAGAACTGGGGCCGAGGCGATGGCTGAGTAGTATTATCGCCGCTCTATTAAGGCAGCCAATTCAGTCATGGTTCAGGCACTAAAGTTCAAATCCCACTGTGGAACATGATGACTTTTAAAAACAATGACTATCAAAAATTTAAGAGTCGAATGATGAACCCAGGTCACTTGTCGATTAGCTCTTGCTTTTCAGAGAGGAAACTGCATCCTTACCAGGTCAGGACTACACGTGACTCCAGACGTACAACAATGTGGTTGCCACTTAACAACCCTGGAGGCAATTCGGGATGGGCGATAAATGCTGCTGATGGACAGCGATGCCCTCATCCTGTGAATGAATTAAAAAGAAAACCCTTCTTGAGAATGATAGAAAGGAAGTGGGGGAGGCACTTTTGCTCATTCGGAATTGGTAAAGAAGAAGAGCAGAAGGCCTTTCATTCCCACTGCTAAGCACAAGAATGGCAGAAGGGCATAACGTCAGTCCACACTGCTCTACATGACAAAGCAAAGGCAGGAGGTAAAGGGAAGGCATGAGGAGGAGGGTTGCATGGGGTGTAATGACAACTGGAGTGGGAATGAGGGAGCTGTCGGTGATGTGGGAAGAGGTAGTCCCGGGAAGCAGTGCAACATGGAGGCAACTGATTGTGGGAATGGACGCTCTGAAAGCCAAAGTTCAATGTTGATGTCTGGAAGTTGGAAGAGAAGACTGTTCCCATCACCACCGCTGCCCCCAAATTGAGTAAAGCTAAAACTGTCTCTTTTACCCTATATATATTCAATGCTATTGCCCGGTATTTTGCCAGTCTATGTCCCTATGTTTAAGCATTTATAATTCCCTGTATGTAAACCTCTCCCTGCTAATCTGCATTGACTTGTAACGCTCTCCCCTAGTATGGAACCCACACTCTTCCCCATTGTTTAATTTTCTCCTGATTTCTCGTTCAACTTGTCTCTCTCAATATGAGACTCTCCCTGTTTCTCTGTATTTAAGACTTTATCTGCATTCAGTCCCCTCTTTTCCCTGCGTTGTAATTAATCTTCTTCCTCTCAGTCTGACATTAGTCAGACCCTACTACTCTTCACTTAATCCTGTCTTTACCGACATTTAATCCTCTCTATTCCCATGTATCCAACCACCTCTCCCTTACCCTGTTTTCAATCCTCTCCATTACTTGTTATTTAATTATGTCCCAATTACTTCACATTCAAAGCTCTCATAACTACTCTCCACTGAACCCACTAAATTAAATCCCTGCCCATCACAATCTTTAACTATCTCTGTATTCAGTTTACTCCCTACTGGTCTCTAATTAACCCTCTCACCACTGCGTTCTATTTAATACGGTATGTTCTGTATTTAACCTCTCCTCTTCCCCGTACTTAATCCTCTTCCTGCTCTTCTGTATTCAACCCTCACCTCTATTCTCTCTATTTAGTTCTCCCCCTATTTCTTTATGTAAGATTCTTTCCCTTTTCTGCGTTCAACCATCTCCCAGTTGCTTTGTTGTCACTTTTCTCTCTATTACACTCCATTTCACCCTCTCTGTTGCCTTATATTGAACTCTCTTCGCATTCCTCTCTATTTAACCCTCTCCCTGCAACTTGATAATAATTCCTCTCCCTTTCCCTGTAATTAACACTTTCCTCGCTCAGTTATATTCGATTGCTTTTCTGGTAAAACTCCATTTGAACATTTTTGATTACGTTGTACAAAAGCCGATTCCCTTATCCTCTATATTACCCTCCCGTTATTACTCTCTGTTTAACCCTCTACTAATTATTGTCTATTTAATCCGATACCATTTATTCTCTGTTGAATTCTCTCCCTATTATGGGCACAACTTCAGAATATGTCAATATTTTCATTAAAAAAACGGCAACGGCGACACAACAATATTTATGTACCAACAGAAGCAGCTCCAACACAAAATAATATCTGTACACATAAACTGGATCAGCTCCAATTCACGACTTTGATAATATAAACTGAAACAGCTCCAATTCACAACTTTGATATTTAAACTGAAATAGCTCCAATTCACAACTTTGATATATTAACTGGAACAGCTCCGTACACAGAAATATTTACATGCATACGTGAAAAGTTCTCATTTACAATATTTAAACATGAACGTGAACAGATTTAAAATACAATTGATATGCAGAAACATGAACAGTTTCATTCCCAGTTCATTATGCAACAATATTTATGTACAAACGTAAACACTTCAAAAACGCAAAAATATTCAAACATTTACTTGTGCAGTTGAAACGCACCACGAAATTAATAAATAATAAAGAACACAACTAAGATACAACAATACTTACTTGCAGGCAAGAACAACTCAAAAAGAAAACAGGAAGCAAATATGACCAGGAACCGTTTCCAGACACAACCATGTTTAAATTTACAAATGAGCATTCCTAATGTTTCATGATATTTACGTTTAAACGAGAACAACTGCGAAGCAAAACAATGTTTATTTATAAACACAAACAGATACAATGCACAACAATACTTACATGCAAACGTGATTAACTTTTATACACAGCAATATTTGTCCAGGCACACTCAGCTCCAATACATAACAACACTGAATACTTTATCTGATATACACATGAAGAATGCAATATTCTGTATGTGAATGAGTTGGAGAAAGGGAAAAAAATGTGCTGTTGACAAATTTTCAGTTGACACAAAAATAGTTGTGAAGGCAAGTTGTGACAGGTTCTGAGAAAGCATCACAAGTCCCGAAGTGTTAACTCTGATTTCCCTCCACGGATGCTGCCAGTCATGCTGAGCAATCCAGAAATGTCTACTTTTGTTTATGTATGACATTCTTGCTTCAAACATGGCCCAAGAGCTGAATCCCAGAGGGGAGGTGAGAGTGACACACCCTGACATCCCTGTGGCTTGCTGAAAATTCACTTGAAGGACAATTGGGGCCACACTCCTATCATATCTGGCACATAGGAAGATGGTTGTCCTTGTCAGAGCAGGGTCAGCTCAGCTCCAGAACATCTCTGCAGAAATTCCACGGTGTACTGTCCTCGGACAAGACAGCTTCAGCTACTTCATCAATAAATAGCTGTTCATAATTAATTTGAATATTATTGTTACAAGAGGACGTCAGAGGCCAGGAAAACCACGGCGAGTAACTCACTTCCTGACTCCACAAAGTCAAAGCAAAAGTAAGAAGTGTAACGAAATACTCCCCAGTTTCTTGTTTGGATGCAGTTCCATCAACACTCAGAAAACTTGACACCACCCAGGACAACGCAGCTTGCTTGATTGATATCAGAACTCCAAACATACACTTCCTCCACCACTGACACTCAGGAGCAGAAACGTGTCACAAACACAAAATGCACCAAAGTGAAACATCAAGGTTCATTATAGTGTCAATGCTCAGTTCATCAGCTCTGCTGGTGACACCGTACTCTGATATTTTTTTCTCCAATGAGAAGAGGGATTGTCTCCACTCTCGCCCAACTGACCAGTTCCACTTGTTAAACGCTGTCACCCTTTCCACCTCTCATTAGCTTTTTGAAGATTTCTGTGTTCATGTGATTATATAGAGTCCTACAAAAGGTCAGAAAGACCTCCCTACCCCTATAATCTGCACCGTGACTGATCGAGGCATGTGGTGTATGATGTGCCACCTTAATTATCGTATTAACCTGTCCTCCAATATTCAGGGAACAGTGGGCAAGCATCCCAAGTTCCCACTGGTCCTTTGAGATTCCTGGTGCCTTGCATCTCTTTAAATGTTACCTTGCCTTGTTTCGTTAGCTGAACAATAGATACATAAACCGAAGTAACAGTTCAGGTTTCAGTAGTTATTAGGTGGAGAGACTGTTGTTTGGATTTCTCTCAGGTTCCCACGTATTCTCCATTGAGCGCAATTGTGTACCGTGACCTGATGGAGGGCGCACTCGTCCTTTTTCAGGAGAGGGAGTGTTGTGACGAGACAGAAATATAACCAGGTCCTGAGAGACACAGAAACACACCCACACGCTCACACTCGAAAAAACATGTCACTCAGACACAGAAGCACACTCACACGCCCAAATACACCCAAGTTGAGACATAGGAAGATACTGATTAACAAAAACAGGAACGCATCCCATCCTCCACCCACAACACACGAACATACACAGAAACAGTCAAACGGAGATGTGGGAAACCAACTACAGACAGAAACATTACTTGATCCTGAGGGTCATAGAAACACATCCACACCCTCATAAAACACAGAGGAATGCAATCAGACTAAAGTGCGTGATTATGCCTACATGCTGATACATAAAAACACCCAAACTTTACATTCACATGCCCACACAGAAATATCACCATACTGAGATATATAGGAACATGTCTACAAAGAGACAAAGAATGCACACACATCCACAGACAGAAATACAGTCATACTGAGATATGCAAACAGACCAACAAAGATACATAACACACACATGCACACATAAAAAGTCATTCCAAATAAAGAAACACATTTACACACTGACACAGAATCACACACACATACCCACACACAAAAGAAGTGAAATCATACTGAGAGATATTGCACATCAACACGCAAGAACTTACAGAAACATTTGTGCACATATAGAGCCAGTAACCATCATAACATGCTAACAGTAACACACACACAAAAAACTTCACTGTCATAGGAATGTAACCACACACACACACACACACACACACACACACACACACACACACACACACACACACACACACACACACACACACACACACACACACACACAGCATATTAACAGACACAAACGCAGCAGATACAATGTGAAAACACACGCAGATACACATTCACACTGGCACAGTAACGAACAGCCACACGAACATACTCACTGTCACAGAAGCACTCCCACATAGACTGACTAACATACCCAAACAAATAAACACCGCAATATGTAGTCAGCAAAATACTTCTCCAGGTCCACACACAGAGGGAAACCAACACACGGGGGCAGAAATGAACTCACAATGTGTCACATGGACATATCCAAAGACAAAACCTGTGGACACACACACAGAGTGACACTCCCACAAAGGCAGTGAAACATAGATACACACAGAGACCCTGACAGTGAAACACTCAAACACAAGCTCCCTCACTTTGTCAGGGAGAGAGAGGGAGACAGTCAAAGTGCAGAAGATGAAGGGACACAACATTTACAGAAATGTAACTAATATTATGCCAAGATATTGTTGGATGCGCCAGTGCATTTTGTATTTATTTTCAAAATCACCTCCTCAGATAAACTCAGTGAAAGAAGAGATATAGAAGTGGTTTGAGACAATTCACAGGAGCAAGTGTTAAACTGAGAGAACACGTGTCTGACGTGTTCAATGTGTGAGAAAAAAACAGAGCATGAGGCAGAGAGGGAGAGAGAGCATGAGACACAGAGACAAAGACAGACAGAGAGACGGAGGTTGAAGGATAGAGTCAGAGAGAGACTGACAGCAAGAAGTTTAGAGATGGAGAGAGAGACATGCAGACATAGCGAAAGAGAGTGAGGAAGAGAGGAAGAGAGGGACGGAGAAAACGACATGCAGAAAGAGACAGAAAGAGAGAGAAGGCAATATTCCTGTGGTGGGAGTAAACATAAGATGACTCATGGAACACTGTCAAAACTGAAAAAATGTGCATGGAGCAAGAAACAATTCAGATAAGGGGATCACCAGCAGACGGAGTGTTTGTCTTGTTGGCAAAAGTGTTTATTTCGAGCTAACAGACAGCGACTGACATTGATCATGTTACAGGAGGAACTGTTTCTGTCCCTCCCTCTTCTACCCTGCAGGGGACATGCAGAAACCCCTGCTGCCGGACTTTATCACTCATTCACAGGGCTCTCCGTGAAGACACAATGTTCCAGCTGAGTCCATCACTCACAGACAATCCATCATTTGGAATCACTCCTCCAGCCTCTTTCCCTTCTACACTGCCCCTGACAGTTGCTTCTTTTTCCCTTCAGTGATGTCCCTTTGTTGCGTCTTCCAATATTTCTTAAAGTGGAGGTGGATGGATTATGTTAAGCCTGGGAGATTGGTATCATTGTCAGGGACAGACAGGAATGTGGATTACACCTTAGAATTGGATGAACCGTGATGTTCTGGAATGATGGGTGGACCAGGTTCGAAGGGCTGAATGGACTACTGCTTCTCATTGTCTGTGTGTCTCCATGTGTGTCAATCCGTCAGTCAATCAGGGATAGCAGCGTGTGCCTGAGCATGGTGAATGGCGACCCATCTTGCTTCGCCCCCCACCCCAACTCCGCCATCCACTGCAGGGTGTTCAACTCAATCCATGTTGTTGTTGTGATGAAATTCTGTCTGCACATATGCAATTCCTGCACTGGGAACACTGCAGATGCCTGGGGACCTCTCCCAGTTCTTTTGCTGAGTCATTAAGCGCAGGATTTACGTAACCAGTTTTTGCAATGCATTCTTGAACTTCGCTCTGAACTTGGACAGAGTCACTGCGCAAAATAATGTGCTCGTGCTGCAGCTTAAAACACTCAACAATTCTACAATGTATGTAAATTCCTTTATAGAACTGTAGTTCCAACGGTATGTTCCTTTAATACTAAAGTACAAGACGTTTGAACCGTGCACTGTCCACAAAAGTATGAAGCTAATAGATATGGTGAAGAGGGAAATCACTGACCTCCTCTGATTCTCCATCTCTGCGTCTTTGTGCCTCTCTCCCTTCCTCTGACCCCTCAGGCTCTTGCGGACTCGACTGATCAATAAAATGTGTCTGATCATCAGAGTATTCATCAACAGAATTAACACGAATGGGATGAAAGGGGTTAAAATGATATCAAACCACCTGAATCCCAGCCACCTGGGATCTGTAAAATAACTTGCCTTTATTTGGCAGTTCCACAGAACATCGTTAATTGTTCTCCCAGGTTCAAACCGAAAATAAAAGGGAATGTTTTTTGAAATGAGAAGAATTCCAGTTGCAGCCATAGCCATAGTCAAGGCCTTTTCTGTCCAATATTCTCTCTTCATTTTCAGGCAGCAAATGGCCACAAAACGATCAAAGGTGAAAAGGACAGTGAACCAGACGGAACAGTCTGTGGCTGCACGAGCCATGACATAGGCAGGACGGCACACAGAGGTGAGATACAGGAAACACGTTGGCATGTCAAAGACTTTGAGTTTCCACAGTATGATGTCAGTGAGAACAAACAGTAGATCCGACATTGCCATAGCCAACAGGCAGCGCGTTGTGCTGTTAGAGAGACCACATTTTCCTCGTGCGACAACCAAAATCACCAGGCAATTACCTGAAAGAAACAGGAAGTAAAATGCAAATTGGAAATTAATGATCAAGCTTGTCTCCATCGGCGCAGATAGCAATATAAGACCTTAGCACATAACTGGGGCAGTTGGGAAGGTTCAGATGCCGAGTTTGAACATGAAATCTCCAATGACCTGACCAATTTAGAAGCTGCTTACGCCTGTGTTTAACAAAGGGTGGGCTGGCAATTGTCAGATGTCGGGTGGGGGTTGTGGGCATACATTTAAAGTGAAAGGTGCGGGTTCTGAGGAAGAGGCGTTCACCCAGAGAGTGGTGAGTGTCTGCTAATTTAGTGCCTGGGAGAGTTGTGGAAGCAGGGAATGTCACAAACTTTAAAAACAACCGATGAACGCTTGA
This sequence comes from Hemiscyllium ocellatum, assembly GCF_020745735.1. Classification (NCBI taxonomy): domain Eukaryota; kingdom Metazoa; phylum Chordata; class Chondrichthyes; order Orectolobiformes; family Hemiscylliidae; genus Hemiscyllium; species Hemiscyllium ocellatum. Next base: position 22,467,766 of record NC_083440.1, on the reverse strand, counting down.
AGCATCATCATATTCGAGACTATGAGTGCTGGGACAAGAGCAGATTTTGTGCAGCTTTGTTAGCACAAACGGGAATGACCAAAGGTCCTCTCATATAGTCTGATTATATGATTCTAAGAATTAGTTCTGAGAGGGATTGTAAGTGAAGCATTGTTTTGAAATATCTTTAGGCTTTGAATGCTGAAAACATGAAACAGAACAAATCCAACAAGTATGGCAGCATCTGTGGAGAGAGAAGTCTTACGAATTTGTCTGCCATGACAAACCAGTTTGAACACCTTCCTGAAGTCCACATAGATCACATTCACTGTTCTGCCTCATCAATCCTCTTTGATACTTCTTTACAAAACTCAGTTAAGTTGGTGAGACATGATAGCGCATGTACAAAGGCATGTCAACTGCCCCTAATCAGTCCTTGCCACTCCAAATACATGTAAATCCTGTCCTTGCAGATTCACTCTCACAGCTTGCCCACCACTAATGTCAGGATCACCAGTCTATCCTGCTCTGGCTTTCCCTGCTCACCTTTCTTAAATACTGACAACATATTCGCCAATCTGACTGCTCACTTAAAGAACCAGCTTTGTGCTAGCTGTCTGTGTGAATACTGTGTAAGCATAAAATCATCAACTTGATGACTGGTGAGCAAACTTTGTGGAACGTGAGAAGATTTAATACAGAGTAACAGGGAAGATGTTGAATAAAGTGGAAGAGTGTGAGGATTACGTTAAGGGGAAAGAAAGTGGAGTTAATACAGTGTAATAGAGAAAGAACTAAATATAGACTCATGAGAAGAGAGTTGAATGCAGGATAATTGGGAAAGTCTTAAATACAGAGAGCGATAAATACAGAATGGAGAGGATTAAATGGAGACTAATAATGAGAAGGCGAATTAGTGAGCAATAGGGGGAAAACTGAATAAAGAGACAGAGTTAAACATTGTAGTCTCAAACATCAGTTTCAATAGAATGGATTCAATGGAAAAGTATCGTGAGATGGTTAAATATAAAATAACAGGGACAGTAGTAAACAGAGAGTAATAGGGAGAGTGTTGAACTGAGCAGAAGTGAGAGAGATGGTTAAATTCAGTGGAATATATAGGATCATATATAGGTAAGGGTAGGATTAGGTAAAGAGTAATAGAGGATGAGTAAATACAGGCTAATAAAGGGAAGATGAAATACAGATCAATTGATAGAGATGACTGAAGACTGATATTGACTGCAGTGTTGATTCATAGGGAGAAGCTACCACGAAAAAGAGTTTCATCCCGTCAAGTTTCCAAACCTTAATATTAAGCTTTGCCTCTCCCTCCGTCTATTTTACTTTGCCTCCCAGGATCACCTCTCTCTGCCTCACCTAGTTTCCCTCATTTCCCATGCAGTCGTCATTGAACGTCACACATGCCCACACTCCTCACATCTTCCCTTTCCCTCCTGACTTCGCTTTTTCACGTAGAACATTGTGGATTGACGTCATGCCTTTGTGCTGTTCTCGTAGTCACATGAGAGGGGATGAATGGCCTTCAACCACCTCAAAATGAGCTCAATTGCCTCCTCCTCTTCCTCTCTATTTGTCTCAAAAAGGGGCGTTTTCATCCAATCATTGGATGAGGGCATGGCTGACGAACGCCAGCATTTTTGCCCATCTCAAATTGCCTAGAGGGCAGTTAAGTGTCAAGCACGTTGTTGTGGGCCTGGAATCACATGAGCTCCTGACCATTTAAGGATGGAGTTTTCCCTCTCGAAAGGACAAGAGCAGATCAATAATTAATGTTGGATTTGTGGTGGTCTTTAGTCTCTTTAATTCCAGACATTTACTGAATTCAAATTGCACAATCTGCTGTATTGGGATTGAACTTGGGTCCCCAGACCATTACCCAGATCTCTTGATTAGCAGTCCAGCAATAATTCCATGAAGCCATCTCCTCCAACTGCTAAAGAGCTTCCTTTTAGGAGTAGGCTGGAGACCGGGCTGAATACAAACAGATAGAACTGCGGATGCTGTCAATCAAAAACAAAACGAGAAATTGCTGGATAAACTCAGCAAGTCTGCCAGCATCTGTCAAGAGTAATCAGAGCTGAATGGCCTCCTGTTCCAGTGTAACAAAGTGGAGATGGAACTGAATGGCTTTCTCCTATTCTCGTGTTGCTGGGTGTGTCTATGGCAACAGCACACGCATCCAGTGATTCAAAACTAAGCAATGCTTTGTCCATTGAATTAAAAATAAAATCTGTCTGTGAAACTTGCAAGTCTCTGGCTATCTGTTCTCCTGTTGGGGAATAGCTTAAATAAAAGCTCCGTGCTGTATTCTAAATACGTCAGCTCTTCACGGTCAGTTAATGTGATATTTAAACCATTAACAAGGGAAAGGGGCCGGCAAATGGTGAATAATGTAGGACGTGAGAATTGTTTAATCTTTTTGGTAAAGAGAGAGACTATAAATTAACTGGTCCAATTCTGGAGGGGATGTCATAACGCTAAGACTCGGAGGTGTACGTTTTTTTTGAAAAATGACTGAGCAAATTGGGCAAGCTTTTAAACATCCATACACTATCCAGTTAGAGTACAAATGTGAGGGAAATGTTGCTAAAACATTATAATTCACTGTTTCAGCCACGGTTGAGCGAAATAGACCAGCTTTGAACCATTGAAATGTGAAAGTCTTGTAATGAGTCCAGCTCAGCACTGTCCCCATGACCTGTCCTGACCTGTCCTGACCTGTCCTACCTTCCTATCGTCTTTTCCACCTACCCACTCCACCCTCCCACCCCGACCTATCACCTCCATCCCCTCCCCCACTCACCTATTGTACTCTATGCTACTTTCTCCCCATCCCCACCCTCTTCTCACTTATCTCTCAACCCTCAGGCTCTCTGCCCTCATTCCTGATGAAGGGTTTTGCCCGAAATGTCGATTTTACTGCTTCTCCGGTGCTGCCTGATCTGCTGTGCTCTTCCAGCAACGCTAATCCAGAATCTGGTTTCCAGCATCTACAGTCATTGTTTTTACTTACAAAATTGATTTCTGCCCATTTCTCAATACCACACTTGAGGAAAAAATGCCAATACCTTGGATCATTCTGGGAAGAGATTACTAGTCACAGGGTCATAGCAACAGGCCATACAGCCCCCTCAAGCATATTCTGCCATTCAATGCCAGATCTGCAAGGTAACTTCATATGCCCCTGTGTTTGTGACTTACGCCTTAATATGTAGGCATAACAAAGACAAAATCTATCTCAGATTTAAAATTAACAACTTGTCCAGCATTAAATATTGTTTGTGGAAGAGACTTCCAAATTTCCATAAACTTCCCTGTGCAGGAATGCTTCTTAACATTTCTTCTGAACATACTGACCCAATTCACAGACTATGTCCCTTTGTTCGGGAATCCCCAACCAAGGGATATAGTTTATCTTTACCTACCCTGTCTTCGAATCTCGAGAGGGAGCAGGCTTAATGTATGTCCTCATACCTAAACCCCGAAAGTAGAGATATCATTCTTGCAAATCTACTCTGTATTCCTTACAAGGCCAATATATCCTTCCAAAGGTGTGGTGCTTGGATCTGCTTCCACTATTCCCAGTGAGATCTAACCAAAGGTTTTCTTACCTGAAGCATACCTTCTGTGGCCCTACATGGGATGAGCGCCTCGCCATTTAGGAGAGCAATTATTGCCCTTCCCCGAGGGCAGTTAAGAGCCAAACACGTTGTTGTGGGTCTTGAGTCACATATAGGCCAGGCCAGGTAAGAATGGCAGTTTCCTTCCCTAAAGGACACGTGTGAAACTTTACTTATTGATTTCTTTTCTCCTAAAAAAAACTAAGGCAAAATGATTAATTTCGGAGATGACCATTTCCCTGTAGACATTGACAATGTCCGCTGTAGGGTTTGTTTTCATATAATTTGACCTATTACTAAATTAATAGGCCTCGTTTTACACCAATAATCACATTTGGTTAATTATGTTTGAAATAGAAGATAGGTAAATATGTAACTTTACAAAGCCAGTTTTTCCCTGTAATATCCTGAGTAACATAACAGTTCTGAAACATCTATGCCCGCAAACTAGCCGAAATTGCACGATTACTGCTCATAGAACTGGAGTTCGGCTGTTCCTCCTTCTCACAAGATTCCTGCTTCGTTGTCCTGATGATCTCTGTGGCATCTCTCTGATTTGAGTGAGTTCTTTTAGCTTTAATTTCGAGGTGCCCATGTTGGACTGGAGTGGACAATGTCAGACATCACAGGACACCAGGTTATCGTCCAATAGGTTAATTGGAAATCACAAACTTTAGTGGGACGTCTGACCTGCTTTTATCTCGTTATCTTGGTCATTTCTGATTGCAGTGGCTAAGCAGTATGATCATGTAACAACATAGTATTCATACTTTAAATTCAGTTTCTATGGCCAGTAGCAGTGGTGGACTCTCCCTCTTTATGGGCATTTAAACGGGCATTGGATAGACATATGGTGGATATTTGGCTAGTGTAGGTTAGGTGGGCTTGGATCGGTGCAACATCGAGGGCCAAAGGGCCTGTACTGCGCTGTATTCTTCTATGTTCTATGTTCTATGTTCAGTATAGTTGTTACTTAAAACCTTGTTTGGATATTTTATATTCCTCTTTTAACTTGACCCGTCTGAAAAAACAAGTTCTACTGAAACTCAGGTCTATTGTTCCACCTGAAAACTTGTTGCAGTTTCTCATTGACAATAAATTCAATGCTCAGTCAAGTTGAAGACTTGCATATCTCACTGGATTGACTGAATTTGACACTGAATGTTGCAAGCTTCTTGGCTTAATATCTCAGTTCCATTGTCTCATTAACACCCTTGCAATGTAATCAAACAAGATAATGGGTTTGCCTACCTGGGTTGACCACACCAATGCCATTACCAACACCAGGATTCCTGTTCCAGGTTCACAATGCTACTGCTGTAGACACCACTGATGCCATCTTCCTCTACCATCACCGCCACAAGGAAGAGAAGATAAAGATGAAGACGAGAAAGAAAAGAAGACAGAAAGATGTGACTGGCCTGGCGACTGGAATCAAATGGGTTCAGAATACTGAACGCTGCCTACCCCGTCAGCTTAAAACAAAACTTCAGGAGGAAGTGGTTGAGGGGCGTTCACCAAGGCTCCAATGGTTCTCCTGTAAAGTGAGACGAGAGAGATTCGGATTTGTTTTGGTTAAATTCACCAACGCGAAGTCGATGTTCTTCTATGACCACTGCCTCCTGCTAGTCAGCAAGAGAACGTGGAATCTGAACGTGGAACTGCTGATCCCAGAAAAAATGGAGGAGCTTAAAAGGGAGAACCACTAAGGGAATTTCAAGACAGTCTTTATTCCCAAAGGTCTTCTGAAACGGAGTGGACTGTCCAAACTCCATAAAAACGTGCAGCACCTGCACCTGCTGCAGGCGATCGGGGTTTATGTCATGGAAGATCACCAGGAGGTGAAGAACAGCTAGCCTCACTCTACCTCAGAAGCCACTAAGATAATCAAAAAAGCTCAACAACTACTTGCAGATAACAACACCCACCAAAAGAGGGGGTTTGACCCCATTCCACAGCTCGCCAATAGGATAAAAACCACACTGAAGAACCGACAAAAAATAAACGGACAGATAACCAGGTTTGACCTACAGAGAATGAAACCTGAAAGCAACAACACCCCCAGATTCTATGGACTACCTAAAGTGCACAAACCAGACATCCCACTCAGACCCATAGTATCACTACCAGGGGCACCATCACACAAACTGGCTAAAGAACTATAGCAGAAACTGAACACCTGATCAGCAGATCCAGATACTCTATACAGTCAGCACTAGAATTCTTGGACATCATCAGAAATATACACATAGACAAGGAAGAAACTATGATCTCATTCGATGTAACGGCACTGTTCACATCTATCGACAAAACCCTAGCCAAAGAAACAATAGCCAACCTGCTAGACATACAGAACAGAGAACAAGACGGTGAACCTATCAACAAAGACTCCATACTCAAACTACTGGACCTGTGCCTCACAACACACTTCACATTCAACAACCAAATATATGAACAAATCAGCGGCACACCCATGGGCTCACCCTTCTCTGGACTCATAGCAGAAGCGGTAATGCAAAGGTTAGAACAAACAGTCTTACTGCAAGTTCACCTATGTGGATGACATCTTTGTAATTATTAAAAACACAGAAATAGAGAACACACAGCGGATCATCAACGCCACACTCACAGGAATCCGATTCACTAGAGAGGAAGAAAAGGACAACCAACCCCCATTCCCAGACGTGATGGTACAGAGAACACCGAACGGAGAATTCACCACAAAGGTATACAGGAAAGCCACACACACAGACCAAGTCCTAAACTACGAAAGCAATCACCCCAACACACACAAAAGAATTTGCATCAAGACACTGTTCAAAAGGGCCACAACACACTGCAGTACACCAGGACTGCAAAAAGAGGATGAAGAATACCTATACAATGTATTCGCCAAAAATGGATACCCCCGCAATTTCAACAACAAATGCCTAAGGGAAAGGCAACGGAATGAGGACATTCCACAACCCAAAGGACTAGCCACACTGCCATACATCAAGAACATTTCTGAACTGACAGCCAGACTATTGCGACCACTAGGACTCATAACAGCACACAAACCAACAGCCACTCTCAGACAACAACTCACCAGGACGAAGGACCCAATACCCAGCATGAGCAAAACCAATGTAGTGTACAAAATCCCATGCAAGGACTGCACAAAATACTACAGAGGACAAACAGGAAGACAGCTAACGATCCGCATCCATGAACACCAACTAGCCACGAAACGACACGACCAGATATCTTAGTAGCCACACACTCAGATGACAAGCATCATGAATTCGACTGGGACAACACTACTATTATAGGACAAGCCAAACAGAGAACAGCCAGGGAATTCCTAGAGGCATGGCACTCATCCACAGATTCTATCAACAAATACATCGACCTGGACCCAATATACCGACCACTGCAGCGGACAGCTGGAACTGACAACCGGAAGCGGCAGATACAAATCAGTATAAATACCGGAGGAAACATCACAGAAGCACTTCACAGGAGATTCCCAAGCACTGAGGATGTCACCTAGACAGGGGACGAAACGTCTGCAACACAAATTCCCAGTTTGGCGGACAGAACCACAACACCAAGATAATGTCCCCGTCCATTCCTTGCTGTCATGTAGGTCTTCAACGATAGCAGACGAGAGCGGCTGCACCAACATTACCTTTGGATTTGCTGACCGAGGCCCTCAAGTCCTTCAAAAAGAGTAAGATTCGCAGAAGAGATAGCTTACCAGGAGAGTTGTATTTGAGTCTGTCACTCATGATTGGCCAGGACCTGCTAGAAGTGGACAACAGCATGCTTCTAACAGGTAGCTTTGTGAATCCATGAGGAAACCTCCTCTTCATTTACAATCAGAAGGAAAAGAGGGACGACTGACGACCATTTTCATTGCTGAATGTAACTTGAAATGATCTGACTAAGGTCATCACCAATCGACTTAGAACTGCTTTCAGCTCAGTGATTCACTCCGAACAAACCTGATCTGTACTGTCAGCCTCGCACTTCTCAGGGAAAGAATCGCCTATGTGCAGGACAGCGGGGTTGGAAGTCGCCCTCATCAGCTTAGAGCAGAAGGTCTTTGACAGGATCTCACATACATACATGTGGGATGTGCTCACCAATGCAGTTTTTGGGAAGGGATTCCACAAATTAATCCGACTGCTCTACACCAACATTATCAGTTCAGACTCAGTCAATGGTTGGGAATCAGAAAGCTTCCTGATCAGATCCACAGTCAGGCAGGGTTGCACACTCTCACCTTTCCAGTCATATTGTTGACCTGAAGGCAACTTTACAACTGTTGAAAATCATTCAGGCATTTATTCCTGTTTGGTAATTATCTATCCACCAATAACTTCTTTACTGAGGTTCCTCAATCTATCATTGCTCATTCATGCATCTTTATTTAGAGTTTGGACGCGAGTTTCAGACTCAAATTCTTCATTCTCAAACTGAACAAACACTTCATGCATCTGAAGATCACTCTTCCCCAATACAATAATATTGTAAATTCATGCTATTGCATTGTGTTTGTAATATTTGGTGAAAGTATATTAACTTGCTGCATGCTTACATCTGTTCTCTTGTATCAATTCATATCTGTGAGATGTAATAAGTTAGTCCTTTTACTATGTTATTTCTGACCAAATACATCAAGCATCATCACAAATAATAAATATAAAGGTGATATTTCGGCACTAACTGCATCACATTACTGAAACATATTTGCAATTGAGGTTTCCTAAAATTAAAAAAAAGAGGTGCTTCAGAAAGAACCCTGTCGCTGAACCTGTGAGGCAAGTATTTGATCCTGAAGGTTAGAATTCTGAAACATGGATCCCGAACACATGCTTATTGCTTTTGTCTTTCACTCACAGATTTTTGTCTTCAAGTGGCCAGCTTCATTTGCCTTCTAACTGAGATTTATCCCAGGTTTAAGGCACTCTGGCTGGTTTGAGTCAATATTCACAATGGCGATAGTGTGTTACCCCATCCAATTAAAGCAAAACCCACGTTTCCAATATATTTAGGCCACTCCAGCCCTAGAAGCCTCACCAATAATCGAGACATCCAAAGCCCATCGTCCTTGAAACAGTGTTTCCAACCACATGGTCATTGGCCAAATGAATACTCAGAGTAACGAGGGGATCAGCTTTTAAAATTCCTCCCTGATTTGCCCAATTTTACGTATTTGAATTCATTGCTGTTTCAACCTGTTATTGTCATGATGTCAGTCAGGTGGACCTCAGAGGATATGAGTTCCCTGATTGGGGCTGTTAATCTAATCCAATCAGGGAGCCCTGTCTGAAATAAAAGAATGAATGACAGGGATTTTGAGATGTCAAATTCTAACAAGAGGCTACCATGAAGGCTGATGTATTTGCAAGTAACGGGTGATTAATGACAGGTTGCTGGTCTCTGAAGAGTGATATCATTTCCAGACATTTTGGTGTCAGTGTGCATCAGGACCTTGGTCGCTTCACTTTCCACACTTTGATGCTTCTCCCCCTGTCCCACCCCAGTCAAACCAAGATATGCTTAAGTTGCTCCCTGGCGTTCTTGACCCGAGGCACTTTTGATGCAATATGCCATCCTGGACTCTGCGAAGTCAGGACTGATGATTCTGAAAAAGTCAGCCAACAGTTTTCCCTTTGTGCACTGCTGATATTTGACATCAGAATAACACCAAACTGACTTTGCAAATGGGGGATTAAAAAAATGGGGAGTTGGGAGTACATGTCCATTTGAGTACAATATCGATTGGCCAGAACGAAACTGGACAGCAAGGGTTCAAAAAATGAGAGATTGAAATGACCCAGAATTGAATTCCTCAAATTGAGAAGTGACTGAGACGAATAAAGAGAATAAAGGAAATGACTGGCACTGAATGGAACCAAAGGTTTCTTTTTGCCTCTTGATTTTATACTAAGATAAGCATCTAAAAGTTTACAGAAAGCCTGAATCTTTTCAAGACTGAAATGAATGAAGAATCTCTTACATTTCTCTACATTATATTGTACAGACTATTTTGTGCTCATTCACTCACTGATCCTGACCTTCGCCTTCACCGCGTGCCTATGTCCTTCTTGTGTTGTATTCTCCCACCTAACATCATATTGTCATCAAAAGTAACACATGATCACATCATCTCAGTCATTGATAGAGATTATAAATGACTGTGTCTCGAGTAATAGTCCTTGTGACACTCACTAATACCAGCCTGACATTCAGATGACATATTCATTCCTGCTCTCTTGTTTTCTGTCCTTTATCAGTCCTCACACCAAGTCCCATTTCCCCATCACTACAAGCCTCATTGACAACAATGACTCCTATTTCCAGATATTGACACTTCTGCATCCTTGTGTGTGCAAACCCGTCCCTGGCCACACTGCTCCATTTCGCTTGAAACTCTTCCATCCCAACATCAGTCAAAGGTTTTAAGGTTTCTTCTGTGTACACGTGCAGTGCATCGCAGGAAAGAGAGAATATCTCAACCCTTTGTTTTGCGTTACAGGCCATGTATGCCTCAGAGCTAGCTCTGAAACATGTCCAGGACACTCTTATCCTAGTAGGAGGATATACAATCAATCTGTATTGATTGGAGCTTTTGTAACCGTTGAAGGTGTTTTCTTCAGTGAGTTACTTGTTTCAATTATTGCCTCAATTGGCGAAATTCTGTGCCATTCAAAAACTGCATCAGCACAAGGTGAGGAATTCTGTTGTGATGTTGGATTTATTAAACCAACGATCATCCCTTTACAAAACAGTGTCTAATAGCCATGAAGGCACATCCCAGTGTTGAGGAGAACGTTTCACAGAGAGACATTTAATAACCGGAATTTAATTTCCAAATGATCAAGTCAAGGGATGGAGATGAAATAAAATGAGAGTTTAAAGTTCGTAAGATGGTGGTGTGGTGTCAATGCTGGTATAGAGGGCAGCACAGTGGCTCAGTGGTTAGCCCTGCTACCTCACAGGGAGAGCGGAGGGGTGTGGGTGGGATACCCTTTTCAGGGTCAGTATGGACCTGATGGGGCCATTGGCCGGCTCCCACGTTGTAAGGATTCTATCATTTTATTCAATATGAATTTTCCTCTGTTTGGTCCTGACCAATTGAGGCATGTATCATCAGATAAACCAAATAAATAAAATAAAACTAATCTGTGGCCACTGGGAGTTAACACACCTGTGTCACCTGTTTGTTCAAATTATTGAATAAATGAAGTGAACCACATTGTAATGTAACAGTCCCCCAGGCGATGCCAGCTGGTATAAATGAAAGGCTTTGAGATTATATCACCTCGGCATTGAGTACAGAGAGATTGCCTGCTCACAGAGATTCAGGCAGAAAATGACGTTTTCATTTTATTATGTGCGTCAATTATTTTACATGACCCTTCCGACTGTAACAATCCCCGGTAAGTGCAGTACACCAATGAATTTGTGTACATCGGTCTGATGATCGGTTGCGTGTTCACACTGTCACTGACAATGGTACATGGGCATGTTGTGCCCAAAAGTCACATAGTGGCAGGAACTTGGTAATTTATTATCAGATTACAGAGACCCTGTGGAATCCCCATCATCGCAGATTCTGCAAGACTTCCCTGGGAAAGTATTCATCTCTGCTGAGAAGCTTCCAGAGAGTTTCACTGGAACTAAGGCTAGGAATCACTTTGGAAATGTCTAAGTGGCGGTATTTTATGTAGAGAGTGCGATATTATTGAATTTGTATTGGTTTCTGGTATTGAAGTGAGTATACAGTGGCCTTCTCTGTACCTCCGAACTTTATAGTTAACTTGGAGTTATTTGTGTAATTGCAGCCATTTGTTTTAAAAGTTGTGTTTGAATTGTGGCGATGGGCTGAATGCCTTTGTGCACTAATGAGCTTTTGTTTATTTTTGATGCTTGCTACCCAGTATGGTATTGATGCAGCCTGAAAAAAAACATTGTTGGTGAGTTCTGGAATTTGCAATTAAGGCAGAAACCCTTACTGAGTAAGCTTTACGTTCACTTTTATTACTTTTGTCGTTTTTATTTTGTTTCTGTTAGACCGTGAAACTGAGTGGATATATAGATCTGTGCTCATGCAAATGAAATGAGAGTTTTCGTAAATCACAATATCTAGGAACGAAACTTTTGTGTTGATCACACACAGTAGTGTTGGGACAAAAGAAAAGCTCTGAAGAAATTGGATAAAAGCTGAGTACGTTGATGCTCAGATGTGCGGCAACTCTGGTAAGAAATTGACTGCAATTCCAGTTGAGAATTGGCAGTCAAAAGTCATTTAACCAAGCGATAGATATAAGGATTTTGGTGTGAATATTTTTGAGGGCTGCTTTGTTTGAACGGTGGCTCAGTAGTAAGCACAATTACTTCACAGCACCAGGGTCCCAGGTTCGATTCCACCCTCCGGTGACTATCTGTGGGGAGTGTGCACGTTCCCCCCATGTCTGCGTGGGTTTCCTCTGGGTGCTCCGATTTCCTCCCACAGTCCAAAGATGTGCAGGTCAGGTGACTTGGCCATGTTAAATTACTCATAGTGTTAGTTGTATTACTCAGAGGGAAATGGGGCTGGCTGGGTGGGTTAAATGACTGGAGGCCTGTGACCAGTGGAGTGCAGATGACACAAAATTGGAGGTGCAGTGGACAGCGAAGAGAGTTACCTCAGATTACACCAGGATCTTGATCAGATGGGCCAATGGGCTGAGAAGTGGCAGATGGAGTTTAATTCAGATAAATGCCTGGGGCTACATTTTGGGAAAGCAAATCTTAGCAGGACTTATACACTTAATGGTAAGGTCCTAGGGAATGTTGCTGAACAATGACCTTGGAGTTAAAGTTCATAGCCCCTCGAAAGTGTAGACGCAGGTAGATAGGATAGTGAAGAAGGCGTTTGGTATGTTTTCCTTTATTGGTCAGTGTATTGAGTACAGGAGTTGGGACGTCATTTTACAGCTGTACAGGACATTGGTTAGGCCACTGTTGGAATATTGCGTGCAATTCCGGTCTCCTCCCTGTCAGAAAGATGTTGTGAAACTTGAAATGATTCAGAAAAGATTTACAAGGATGTTGCCAGGGTTGGAGGATTTGAGCTATGGGGACAGACTGAACAGGCTGGGCTGTTTTCCCTGGAGCGTTGGAGGCTGAGGGGTGACCTTATAGAGGTTTACAAACCTATGAGGGGCAATGGATAAGAAATATAGATTTTTCCCTAGGGTCAGGGAGTCTAGAACTAGAGGGCATAGGTTAAAGGTGAGAATGGAAAGATATAAAAGGGACCTAAGGGGCAACCTTTTCACACAGAGGGTGGTACGTGTATGGAATGAGCTGGCAGAGGAAGTGGTGGAGGCTGGTACAATTGCAGCATTGAAAAGGCATTTGGATGGGTATATGAATAGAAAGGGTTTGGAGGGATATGGGCCGGGTGCTGGCAGGTGGGACTAGATAAGGTTGGGATATCTCGTCGGCATGTACAGGTTGAATCGAAGGGTCTGTTTCCATGCTGCACATCTCTATGGCTGTATTTAGAAGGTGACGGTGCATTTGGAGTTCACTTCCCAGTTAGGATGGTGGCTTGAAGTGGCTTATTTAACCTTCAACTTATTTAAAGGGAACTTGGATCTGTACCCGAAGTCTAGAAACCTTCAACGCTGTGAACCATGATTTGGAAAATGGAATCAGAAAGGTAGCCAGTTTACTCAACTGATACAGATGTGAATCACCTCTTTCAGTGCCATGACTTTACTCCAGTTCTGTGGGATTGAAGTAAGACTGAGGAGTGTTAAAGTGAGTTTTGAGAAGATTTGTAGCTGAGGTTGAGTTTTTGGATGTAGGTTTGCTCGCTGAGCTGAAAGGTTCACTTCCAGACATTTCTTTACCCTACTAGGTAACATCTTCAGTGGGGCTCAGGCGAAGCAATGCAGAAAATTCCTACTTTCTGTCTGTATGTTTGGATATGCCCAAAGAAACCCAACCATTTAAATATAAAGCAGGAATTTTCAACATTGCTTCGCCAGAGGCCCACTGACGATGTTACCCAGCAGGGTAATCAAAATGAAACTTGCGGCTCAGCGAGAAAACCTTCATCCAGTGTTAAAGTGAATTCACTTGGTCAGCAGAGTGTTTCTGCGTTGTCCATTTCCAACATTGGAACACTGTAGAGAGTTAAACTGAATTCCAGATGACTACGGTTAATTTCTAGTTGTTGCCTGAACAAGTTTTTGGTTTCATATTTTTTACAATGCATAAAGCAATTTTGCATGGTGAGGAATATTATTCACTAAGTTTAGAATATAATAATGAATCAATTCATTAGGGTAATATTGCTTAACTTATTTAGGTATTCTCATTACAAAACAAAGTTTTTTTTAAAAGACGTGTTGTGAAGTCTTGTTCTGTCTATGAACTGCTGAGTATTTGTATTATCACCTCCCACGTTGATTGCACCTGACATGACTAGAACAGAGAGAGTCAGAATAAGCTGATTTTTTTTTCTTTTGTAACGTCATATTTTACTACACAATGGATTGGAGCCACCAAATTCAGGATTTGCAGTAGTGAACTGTCTGCTTGGTTGTGCATTATGTAGCTCACTCAAAAAGTTTCAACAAGCCCATTCCCAAGACTATTTCTGTCAGACATTGCAGAGAACGCAAAAAAAGTCACATCTATTGATTTGCATTTGGCATTGTCTGTTCACTGAATATACAAGCTAAATTAGAACATTTTCTAAATATGACAAGGAATTGTTCACTTCCCAAAACAAACTCGGCAGGATTCAATGAGTTAACAGATCCTCACTTTATCATCACAGTTTGTGGGTTGTCCCTTCAGTGATGAAACCAAACTTTCTCGGCTCTGTTAGCATCCTCTGTCAAATCATTCCATCTTCTCAAGTGCAACAACTCATGTTTTTGTAATATATTGATCAGAACATTTCAGGCAAGCGTATATGGAGGACGGGAAAAGACTGTGGCTGTAAGAGCTGCTCCCTTAGTTGTAGCATTTTACGTGTCAGAGCTGACTTTCACGAATTTCTGGAAGACTTTGTTTTATAAGTTGGACCATTATTTTGGAAATTTGGGGAAAAGAAATATCAATGCAAGGCAATTTAAAAAGGAGTAAGATAGGCGAAGTTGGAAATCACATTGTCAGCGAGAGAGAGAGAAAGAAAGAAACCATTGCTGCTGTCTGACACAGCAGTGAATCTGCACAGCTCCTGCCTTTGCTGTTTGAGTGCAAGCGTTTCTGGCCATCGGAGAACATCTGGGCAAAAAAACAGCAAAAAAATCACAGCTTCCCTTGAAGAAACTTGTGTGTGAGAGCTCACAGCACAGGAGCAGATAAGTCCATGGTTTTTAAGTGTTGCGTTGCTGTTTTTTTTGCGTATGTCTGCAATAGTGAATAGACAGAGTTCTTTTTGGCTATTTGGTATATTGAGATCTGTCTCTTGATTAAAGTGTGAGAGTATAAGGTATTGGCAATAAGTTAGCACTGAGCAGTGTCTTTTAGATCCATAGGGCTGTGGTATTTTCTGGGCCTGTAGATTATTGAGGTGAAAAGATGACTTTTAGTGGACAGATAAACCTTTCCTGACGGATGTGGGAGGTTAGGGAAAGCTTCCATTTACTGATGATTATGTCTACAGTAAGTGTGTTTGGTTGTGCATCCTATCAAGTCGCCATGGATCGATTGGAGAAGCAGTCAGAGGTAAAGGGGAATTTACAGGAGGTAAGGGGTGTGATGGCTAGCATTTACAGGAAGAGGGGGAAACTGCAGACACAGCCATGTAGATGGGTCACCTCCAGGAAAGGTTGGATAGAAAAGTGGAAAGGGCAAGAGTCTCCAGTAGCTATCACCATCTTTAGCTAGTATGCTGCTTTGTCGGGGGTGATGGACTCTTAGAGAATGTGGCATGAACAGCCAGATTTCTGACACCAAGACTGGTTCTAATGTATAAGAGGGGCACTCCAGGTTCCAAGTGATCAGTTATGATAAGGGACTGTCTAGTCAGAGGCACAGACAGACGTTTCCACGACAAACATTGAGAAATCAGAATAGTGTGTTGCCAAGATCAAGGATATCTCGGAGAGGATGCAGAATGTTCTCAAAGGAGAGAGGGACCAGCAGGAGGCCATGCGCACAGTGGAACTAATGATATACCAAGGGAAAAGGATAAAATTCAGAATGTGGACGAGAAGAAGTTTGGCAGTAATTTAAAATAACGTGCTTGGAAGGAGTGATTTTAGATTACTCTCGGTGCCACGAGCTAGTGAGTAGAGGAATTGGAAGGTAGAGGCTGAGGAGTCACAGAGAAGGATATACACTTTGGTTTCATTGGAATTTCTGCTGGAGTAGAAGTGACTTGTGTAAGGAGGATGGATTGAACCTGAATTGAAAGGGGACTAATACACTGGCAGGGAGATTTGCTCGACATGCCCAGGAAGATCTGATCTAATAAGGTTGTGGAGTGTTGGGAATGCGGGCAGTGTATGGGACCCAGGGAGATAGTGAGGGTGGACATTAATCTGATATTGAAGCATTTGCAAAATGGAGGAGGTCAAACAGTCAGGGCTGTAGAATACAAAGGCTGTCGTAAGGAAAGAAAGGGAGCCAAGAGAAGAGGGAATTTGTGTTTTAGATAATGGATAACATTACAGCTGTAATTAGACAGGATATTCTTGCGATTATGCCCAGGGAAGATATTTGTGTGGACCTGAGAAATAAGAAAAAGATGATCACCTTATTTGGATTGTATTATTGACCCACGAATGGGAAGTGGGAACTCAAAAAAAAATTCGAAAGGAAATACCAGTTATCTGTAAGATAAATAGAGTGGTAATAGTAGGGAATTTCAACGTTTCAAACATTGTCTAGGACAGCCAGGGTGTTAAGGGTTGAGATGGGGAGGAAATTGTTAAGTGTGTACAAGAAAATTTTCTGATTCAGTCTGCAGATATATGTACTCGTGCAGGCTCAAACCTTGACTTTCTCTCAGGAAATAAGGCAGGCCAGGAGACTGAGGTGTCAGTGGGGAGCACTTTGTGGCCAGCGACCATAAATCTATTAGTTTAAAAATTGACCAATTGTGAAAGTACCTGGCAAGAGCTTTCAAAAGTTGTCTGCAGGGAAATGTTTGCAGGTGGAGCGATGGTTAGAAAATGATAAGACTTCAAAAATGAGATAACAATGGTCCAGAGGCAGTATGTTCTTGTTCGGCTGAAAGGCAAGACTGGTAGGTGCAGGAATGCTGGATGATGGGAAAAATTGAGGTTTTGGTAAAAAGAAGGATGCAATGTCAGGGATAGACAGCAGAGACCGAGCCAATATTTACAAGAGAATGAGGGGAGTGGATTATACTTAAGAGGGAATGGATGTAGGTTTGCTGGCTGAGCTGGAAGGGTCATTTTCAGACATTTCGTCACCATACAGGGTAACATATTCAGTGAACCTCCGAATGAAGCACTGGTGTTGTCGCTGGCTTCCGATTTATATTTTTGAGTTGCCTGGGGTGGGTGATGTCATTTCCTGTGGTGACATCACTTCCTATAGTGATGTTCTTTCCTGTTTTTTTTTAAGGTTTGGTGAATATTCTCAAAACTCGTTAACTTAAGAGGGAAATCGGCAGGGCAAAAAGCGGACATGAGATAGCTTTGCCAAAAAGGGTTAAGGAGAATCCGAACGAATTTAATAAATATATTAAAGACAGAATTGTCGCGCAGGAGAAAATAGTACTCCTGAAGCATCATGTGGCAGCCTGTGTGTGGAAATGCAGGAGATATGAGCAATAGTAAAGAAGCATTTTGCATCTTTGTTTACTACGCAGAAAGGCATGGTAGATACAGAATGATCGGGAAAAAGTGGTGACACCTTGAAAAATGCCAAGATTGCATCAGAAGCAATGCTGAATATCTTAAAAATGATGAGGTTGGATAAATCCCCAGGAGCTGATGAGGTGTTCTCTGAATCTCTTTGGGAAGCTAGGGAAGTGATTGCTGGGAGACTTGCTGACATATTTGTATCATTGACAGTAGGCAAGGCACTGGAAGACTGGAGGTTGGTGAACATAGTGCCAGTATTTAAGAAAGGTGACAAGGAAAAGCCAGGGCAATATAGACTGGTGAGCCTGACGTTAGGGGTGGGCAAACTATGAGAGTAAATCTGCAGGGACAGGATTTACATGTATTTGGAGTGTCAAGGACTGATTGGGGGCAGTTGACAGGCCTTTGTACATGCGCTATCATGTCTCACCAACTTAACTGAGCTTTTTGAAGATGTATCAAAGAGGATTGATGAGGCAGAACAGTGGACGTAATCGATATGGACTTCTGGAAGGTGTTCAAACTGGTTTGAATATCAACACTTCAAAGCTGACTTCGCTTTTTGGAATGATTCCCTGCCTTTTTGTTGCAATGATAGGTTTTTGTGTGCAGGGAGAAATCTGAGATGGTGTTGTGAGTTCAGTGAACCATGTTCAGCTGAAGATATTCTGAAGAAGTGTGATTCCATTCACCCTGTTTCTATCTCCACAGATACTGCTATACTTGTTGGGTTTTGTTTTGTTTCATATTTTCAGCATTCAAAGCCTTAATTTATATCATTAAAATGCTTCACATCCAAACCTGCCTCTCGGAACAAATTCTTCGAATCACAGAACCAGACTGTATAGGAGAGGGCCTTCGGTCCATCCAGTTTGTGCTAACAAAGCTACACAAAATCTACTCTTGTCCCAGCTCCCAGAACCATACTCATAGTCTCGAATACTATGATGCTTCAAGCGTTCATCCAGGTATTTGTTAAAGTTTGTGATGATTCCTGCTTCTGCAACTCTCTCAGGCACTGAATAATCAGACACCCACCACTCTCTGGTGAAAGCCTCTTCCTCAGATCCTGCGAACCTCTTCCCTGTCACCTTAAAGATAAGCCTCCCCGCACACCACCCCCCACCCACCCCCCGCCATCTGAAAATTCCCTGCCAACCCTTAGTTAAAAACAGGAGTGAGCAGCTTCAAATTGGGTCAGGCTGTTGGAGCTGTCACTTTCAAACCTGACATCTGAACCTTCCCAACTGCCCCAGTTATGTGCTAAAATCTTATATTGCTACCTGTGCTGACGTAGAGACGTTTGATCATTAATTTCCAATTTGCATTTTACTTCCTGTTTCTTTCAGTTAATTGCCTGGTGATTTTGGTTCTCACACGGGGAAAGTGTGGTCTCTCTAACAGCACAACGCGCTGCCTGTTGGCTATGGCAATGTCGGATCTACTGTTCGTACTCACTGACATCATACTGTGGAAACTCAAATTCTTTGGTATGCCAACGTGTTTCCTGGATCTCACCTCTGTGTGCCGTTCTGTCTATGCCATGGCTTGTGCAGCCACAGACTGCTCTGTCTGGTTCACTGTCCTTTTCACCTTTGATCGTTTTGTGGCCATTTGCTGCCTGAGAATGAAGAGAGATTATTGGACAGAAAAAGCCTTGGCTGTGGCTTTGGCTGCAACTGGCATTCTGCTCTTTTCAAAAAACATTCCCTTTTATTTTCGCTTTGAACCTGTGAGAATAATTAACAATATTCCGTGGCACTGCCGAATAAAATCAAGTTATTTTACAGATCCCAGGTGGCTGGGATTCAGGTGGTTTGATATCATTTTAACCCCTTTCATCCCATTCGTGTTAATTCTGTTGATGAATAGTCTGATGGTCAGACACATTTTGTTGATCAGTCGAGTCCGCAAGAGCCTGAGGGGTCAGAGGAAGGGAGAGAGGCACAAAGACGCAGAGATGGAGAATCGGAGGAGGTCAGTGATTTCCCTCTTCACCATATCCATTAGCTTTATACTTCTGTGGACAGTGCACGGGTCAAACGTCTTATACTTTAGCATTAAAGGAACATACCGTTGGAATTACAGTTCTATAAAGGATTTTACATACATTGCAGAATTGTTGAGGGTTATAAGCTGCAGCACGAACACATTATTTTGTGCAGTGACTCTGTCCAAATTCAGAGCGAAGTTCAAGAATGCGATGCAAAAACTGGTTACATAAATCCTGCGCTTAATGACTCAGCAGAAGAACTGGGAGAGGTCCCCAGGCGTCTGCAGTGTTCCCAGTGCAGGGATTGCATATGTGCAGACAGAATTTCATCACAACAAAACATGGATTGAGTTGAACACCCTGCAGTGGATGGCGGTGGGGGTGGGGTGGGGGGGGCGGCGAAGCAAGATGGGTCAGCGTTCACCACGCTCAGGTGCACGCTACTATCCCTGATTGACTGACGGATTGACTCACATGGAGGCACACACGCAATGAGGAGCAGTAGTCCATTCAGCCCTTCGAACCTGGTCCACCCATCATTCCAGAACATCACGGTTCATCCAATTCTAAGGTGTAATCCACATTCCTGTCTGTCCCTGACAATGATACCAATCTCCCAGGCTTAACATAATCCATCCAATTGCACCTTAAGAAATATTGGAAGACACAACAACGGGACAGCACTGAAGGGAAAAATAAGTAACTGTCAGGGGCAGTGTCGGAGGGAAAGAGGCTGGAGGAGTGATTCCAAATGATGGATTGTCTGTGAGTGATGGACTCAGCTGGAACATTGTGTCTTCATGGAGAGCCCTGTGAATGAGTGATAAAGTCCGGCAGCAGGGGTTTCTGCATTTCCCCTGCAGGGGAGGACATCAAAGGACTGAAACAGCTCCTCCTGTACCATGATCAATGTCAGTCTCTGTCTGTTAGCTCAAAATAAACATTTTTTCAACAAGAAAAACTCTCCGTGTGCTGTTGATCCCCTGATCTGAATTGTTTCTTGCTCCATGCACATTTTTTCAGTTTTGACAGTGTTCCATGAGCCCTCTTATGTTTACTCACACCACAGGAATATTGCCTTCTCTCTCTTTCCGCCTCTTCCTGCATGTCGCTTTCTCTGTCGCTCTCTTCGTCTCTTTCTCACTCTCTTTCGCTATGTCTGCATCTCTCTCTCTCTCTTTCGTTATGCCCTTCTGCCATTCTTGTGCTTAGGAGTGGGAATGAAAGGCCTTCTGCTCTTTTGTTTTTACCAATGTCGAATGAGCAAACGTGCCTTCCCCAATTCCTTTGTATCATTCTCAAGAAGGCTTTTCTTTTTAATTCATTCACAGGATGAGGGCATCGCTGACCAGCACCAGCATTTATCGCCCATCCCAAATTGCCTCCAGGTCTGTTAACTGTTAACCACATTGTTGTACGTCTGGAGTCACGTGTAGTCCTGACCTGGTAAGGATGCTGTTTCCTCTCTGAAAAGCATGAGCTAATCGACAAGCGACCTGGGTTCATCATTCGACTCTTAAATTTCAGATAGTCATTGTATTTAAACGTCATCCTCTTCCACAGTGGGAATTGAACTTGAGTGCCCAGAACATGACTTAGTTGCCTGCCTTAATAGAGCAGCGATAACTCTGCTAAGCCATCGTCTCTATCCCATCTCTGATCTCGTCCTGTGTAACAGGCTTGAGAAGGGGCTGAATAAGAGAAAAAAGAACTGTTAATGCTCTTAATCAGAAACAAAAACAAATTCCGGTAAGAAATCAGCACATCTGCCAGATTCTATGCAGAGAACGCAGAGCTGAATGGCCTCCTGTACCAGAGTAACAGACTGGAGAGGAGCTGAATGACCTCCTTTCCCAGGGATCAGGTTGTAGAAGGATCTGATTGTTCTCTTGTACCAAAATAACAGGCCGGAGAGGATCTGAATGGCCGATTTATTTTCCTGTGGGCTAGGCCGGAGAATGGGCTGAACAGCCTCACCTTGTTCATGTGGGACAGAGTAGGGAAGGAGTTGAATGGCCTCCTCCTGTTCCTGTGGGACAGACCGGAGAAGGGGATGAATGGCCTCCTTCTAATCCAATATTGTTGGGTGCGTTCATGCCAACAGCAGACTCATTCATCATTGAAAATTAAGCAAAGCTTTATCCCCTGAATTAAAAAAAGTCAAGCCGTGAAATTTCCAAGTCTCTGCCCATTTGTTCTCCATATTTTAAGTAAAGGCTGATTTCAGTGTTCCAAATATTAACACCATTCACCGTTAGTTAGTCGATATGTTCATGTGCATTTTACCCCTTTAATTAGTGTAATGGGCAGGCAAATGGCAGATAATGTTGGAAGTAAGAAAGATTCATTCTTTTTGGTAGAGGTAATATAAATTAAGTGGCTGAATTCTAGTGGGGACTTAACATCAAGAATTGGAGGTGTATACTTCTTTTTTGGAAAGTGACTGGGAATGTTGAGCAGATTTGTCAAAAATAAGTTATCCAAAGTCGAATTGAATGCAAAGGAAAGGGGAATGTTATTTTTCGTCTATAAATCACCGCTTCAGACACAGCTGGGGGAAACAGACAAGATTTGAACTCTTGAATTCAATCTATGACTTCCATTGGGTTAAACCTGAGCTCCGCACACTACTGCACACCGCACTTTAGGAATCATGCCAATGCAGTGGATGCTTTGAAATAGCACGTTTTCTCAGTGGTTCGCATTGCTGTTTCACAGCACCAGGGACGGGGCTTTGATTCGGGTGACTATCTGTGTACGTTCTCTCTGTGCCTGCGTTTGTTTTCTCCTGGTGTTCTGGTTTCCTCCCACAATCCAAAATATATATGTCAGAAACATGAGCCGGGCTGAGCTGCTCATGGTGTTCAAGACTGTGCAGGTTAGGTGCATTCGTCATGGGTAAGGAGAGGGCAGGGGAATGTGGGTGGGTGGTTTACTCTTCAGAGGGTAGGCATGGACGTGTTAGGCTGAACGGCCTAATTCCACACTTTAGGGATCGTGTTCTAGGCTGTGGGAGGCGGTTAAATATTCATGGGAACTAAATAACAGGACATTTAGCCCCCGTGAGCTTGTCAAAGCATTCAGTGCCTGATTTATAGCCAAACTCCACATACCTGTGTTTTTGCAGTATTCCTTACAAAACTATGCTTAAGAAAAAGAAATCTATCGCAGACATAAAATTAACATCTAATCCAGCATCCACTCCCCTTTGTGGAAGAGAGTTCCCACCATCCAACACCCTTTCTGTGTGGCAGTGCTTCCTAACATCTCTCCTGAAAACATTAGCCCGACAGTGCAGACTATGTCCCTTTATGTTTGAATCCATAAACAGTGGAATTTGGTGATCTTTATAAACCCTATCTTCTGAGTTCTGGAGAAATGTGGCCTAATTTGATGTCTCCCACATTAATGGTTGGAGAACTGTGAAGACCTTCTTTGAGGCTCCCTCAGACTTACAGTAAAGGGTCAAGGGGGACACCAAGCGGATCTTTATTCAGAATGTGACAAAGAAATGGGTACAACTGTCCAAGCTATAGAAAAGCGTGCAGAATCTACTCCTGGTGCAGACAATGGGTGTCGATGTCATAGAGGATTTTCAGGAGGCGAAGACCCGGAAAACCTCACTGTTTACCTCCAAAGCCACTAAGATAATCATCAGGTCTGGGGTGCACACTGTGGAACAGGACGGGACGGGCTCACGTTTGGTCTTCGACAAATTGCACAGGGAGAGCTCGTAGCTCAGCATCTTGAAAGGGAGAAAAATCAGTCTGTAACGTTATCTCATCCTGACATCCTGAGGATAAGCAAAACCATTTGTGCCATATTACATGACATGAATATCACAGATAGCGCAGCCTCCCGTTCATTACATTCTATTGTGCAGGTTTTAAATGACAACATATGGAAGAGGCTGGACCAGCCGCTATCTCTGGAGGTGCTGACCAAGGCTCTCGACTCCTTCGAAAAGAATAGGCCTCGCGGAAATGATAGCGTATCAGCCGTGTTGGATTCGACTCTGTGAGAGGTGATTGGACAGGACTTGGTGAAAGTGGACAACAGGGAAATTGAGATGTTGAATATCTGACTCAGTGACAGGCCACTGTCAAAAACTGTGCATTTATAAATAAAGGGTTATTAATGACAAGATGCTAGAATATGAGCATTGATTTTACTCCCAGATATTGTTGCTGCCAAAGTGCATCAGGATCTTGGTTTCCTCATGTTCCACACATTCCCATTCCAACCCCTGTTCCACCCCAGCAAACCCCACACCACAAGATGTCCTGAAGTTGTTCTGTGACATTCTTGACCCTCGGCACTGTTGAGACAATATCCCATCCTGTACTCTGGCTAGTCAGAACTGATGATTTCGAAAGAGTCAGTCAGTCATGTTAGCTTTGTGCATGCTGCCATTTGAAGTTAACACAACACCGCATTAACTTTATAAGTGAGGTAAAAAATAAACAGAAACGTAATACTGGAGAGTTGGGGCTCAATGTCCATTTGAGTGAGGCATTTATTCACCAGATTGGTAGGTGGACAACAAGGGTTCAATTGTGAGGGACTGCGATGATGCAAACCCATGGTTCAATTCCTCGAATTAAGAGGGGTCTGAGATGAGTAATGTTTTCCAGAGAATAATGGAAACGTCTGGTGATGAATGGACCGAAAGGCATTTTGTTGCCTCTTGATTGAGGGTGAGAAAATTCATCTGAAATTTTGTCGATGGCCTAAAATCTTTCCAAGAGTGAAATGAATGTACAATGCCTCACATTTCTCTGGACAGACTATTTGGTCCTTGTTTACTCACTGAACCTGCACTTTCCCTACTCAGTGCTGCTACGTCCTCCTTGCGTATTACTGACAATTTAATATTGTGTTCTAATCAAAGGTAATGCATGATCCCATTGTCTATCTGAGTCATTGATCGAAATTATGTTGGTGTCGCAAGAAATGATCCTTGTATCACTCACTAATACCCGTCCGACATAATGGTAATGACATAATTACTCCTGCTCTCTGTTTTTTTTGTCCTCTATCAGTCCTCAAGCCAAGTCCCATTTTCCCATTTCGACGGGCCTCCGATACAACATTGACCCCAACCGCAATCATTTCCAGAATGGTACATTTCTGCATCCTTGTGCATGCAAACCCCTCTCTGACCTCAGTCCTCCATCTTGCTTGAAACTGCTCTATCCCATAATCCGTCCGATGTTTTAGGTTTCTTCTCTGTGCATGTGCAGCACACTGCAGGTGAACAGGGAATATCTCACCCTCTGTCTTGCTGTAGAGATCATGCGTGATTCAGAGTCAGATCTGAAACATGTCCAGGGCGCAGTTACCCTGGTAGGAAGTTCTGTATTGATTGGAGCTTATGTAACCATTCAGGGCATTTTTCAGTAAATTATTTTTACCTGTTTCAAATATTGCCTAGAGTGGAGAAATTATGTTCGAATCAGACACTGTCTGTGCACAAGGTGAGGAATTGCATTGCGATGATGAATTCATTAAAACCGACAGTGCGTCATCACCAATAACCAACGATGATCCCTGCACAGAATAGTCGCTGATAACCATGGAAAACACATCCCAGAGCTGAGGAGAATGTTTCTCAGAGAGACACTCAACAATTGGATTTTAATTTCCAAATGTTCAAAGTCGAGGGAATGTCGAAACTGAAATGAAATGAGAGTTTATAAAGTTCGATAGATGGTGCTGTGGTGTCAATGCTGGTATCGAGGGTGGCACAGTGGCTCAGTGATTAGCCCTGCTTCCTGACAGAGAGAGAGCGGGTGGGTATGGGTGCGTTACCTTTTGCAGGGTCAGTGTGGACTTGATGGGCCCATTGGTCGGCTTCCACGTTGTAAGGATTCTATTAGGTCAGTCAATATACATTTTCCTCTGTTTGGTCCTGACCGATTGTGATTTGTACAATCATACAAATCACAGTTGCAAAAATAATCTGTGACCACTGGGAGTTCACTCACAGCTGTCACCTGTTTGTTCAAATTCTTAAATAAATGAAGTGAACCACATTGTAACGTAACAGTCCCCCAGGCGATGCCACCGGGTATAAATGAAAGGCTTTGAGATTATATCACCTCGGCATTGAGTGCAGGGAGATTGCCTGCGCACAGAGATTCAGGCAGACAATGGCATTTTCACTTTACTATTTGCGGAAATTATTTTACATGACCCTTCCGATTGTAACAATCCCCGGTAAGTGCGGTACACTATTGAAATTGTGTCAATCTATCTGATTCGGGTTCACTCTGTCACTGACAATGATATATAAATAGGTTGTGCCTAAAGTTCACACAGTGGCAGGAGCTCGGTAATTTATTGTCAGATTACAGGGACACTGTGGAATCCGTGTCATCGCAGATTCCACAGGAATTTCCTTTTAAATTATTCGTCTCTTCTGTGAACCTTCCAGAAGTGCGCAATCCAATCGGAGATTACGGAGAGTTTCAATGGAATTAAGGCAAGGAATCACTTTGTTAACATATAAGCGGTGATATTCTATGTAGGGAATGCAATATTAGTGAGTTTGTGTTTAGTTCTGGTGTTGAAGTGAATAAGCAGTGGGCTTGTGTGTGCATCTAAAGTTCAGAGTTAACTTGGATTTATTTGTGTAATTGCAGCAGTTTGTTTTAATAATTGTGTTTGGAGTTTGGCGATGGGCTGAATGGCTTTGTGCACGAATGAGCTGTTGTTTAGTTTTGATGGTTGCAACCTAGCATTGTATTAATGGGACCTCACAACTTTGTGGGTGAGAATTGGAATTTTCAATTAAGGAAGAAACCCTTATCGAGAAAGCTGTACTTCCAATTTTATCATTTTTTTTGTCATTTAGTTTTGTCCCTGTACGACCCTGGATATGAGTGGATGTATAGATCTGTGCTCATGCAAATGCAATGAGAGTTTTAGTAAATGACATTACCTTGTATGTTGATCACAGATAGTAGTGTTGGGACAGTATAAAATCTCTGAAGAAACTGTTTAAAGCTGTGCATATTGATGCTCAGATGTACGGTATCTCCAGGAAGAAATTGACTGCAATTCCAGTTGAGAATTGGCATTCAAAAGTAATTTAACCAAGTGACAGATACAGGGATTCTGGTGTGAATAGTTTTTGATGGCTGTTTTGTTTGGAATGGCATTGTTGGGAGTCGGGTTTTGTGTAATAGATGAAAGTCGTAGCATTTCGTTTGTTTGAGATTAACAAGAATTATACTTCTGCTGCGTGTTCATTGTCTTTGAATATGCCTTAGAAGCACGTAGTTTGATTTATTCAGTTTTATCATCACTTTTTTCGCAATAAATTTCATTTTTTTAATGCATGCAGAGCAGGTAGCCACTTTACTCAATTGATGTAGACATGAATAAGCTCTTTCAGTGCCATAACTTTCCTGTTGTTCTGCGGGATTGAAGAAAGACAGGAGTTTTAAAGTGGATTCACTCAGTGGGCAGAATGCACTGACAAGTGTTATATTGAATTTCAGATGCATGTGGCTAATTTCCAGTTGTTTTCGTGGCTTCATATTTTT
This sequence comes from Hemiscyllium ocellatum, assembly GCF_020745735.1. Lineage (NCBI taxonomy): Eukaryota > Metazoa > Chordata > Chondrichthyes > Orectolobiformes > Hemiscylliidae > Hemiscyllium > Hemiscyllium ocellatum. The sequence goes on along the minus strand of NC_083440.1, from coordinate 22,440,765 downwards.
ACACTGCATGAAGCAGTGTCGCTTTGGGAGGAATATTACTAACTAAGTCTAGAAGGTAAGAATGAATCAATTCCTTAGGTTAATATGCTCACCGTATTTAGGTATTCTCATTACAAAATAGCGTTTTTTTAAAAAAAAAGACGTGTTGTGAAATCTTGTTCTGTCGATGAGCTGCTGAGTATTTGTATTGTCACTTTCCATGTTAATTGCATTTGGCATTATGAGAGCACAATAGAGAGTCAGAGAGACTTGATTATATTGTAACGTCATATTTCTGACACAATGGATTGGAGCCAAAAAATTCAGTGTTTGTAGTAATGAGCTGTCTGTTTCGTTTTGCATTATGTCGCTTATTCAAAAAGTTTCAACAAGCCGATCCTCAAAAGTATTTCAGTCACACAATGCAGAGAACGCAATAAAATATTCACATCTACGGATTTGCATTTGGCATTATCTGTTCACTGAATTTACAAGCGAAAATGGAACATTTTCTAAATATGACAAGGAATTGTTTACTTCCCAAAACAAATTCTGTGGGATTCCATGAATTAACAGATCCTCAATTTACCATCACAGATAGTGGTTTGTCCCTTCAATGATGCAACCAAACTTTCTCGGCTCTGTCAGCATCCTCCGTCAAATTATTCCATCTTCCCATGTTTTTTGTAATATATTGATCAGAACATTCCAGGCAAACGTATATGGAGGACGGGAAAATCTGTGGCTGTAAGAGCTGTTCCCCTCGTTGTGGTATTTTTCGTGTCAGAGCTGACTTTCACGAATTCCTGCAAACCTATTGTTTTATAAGTTGGTGCATTGTTTTGGAAATTTGGGGAAAAGAAATATCAAAGCTGGGCAATTTAAAAAGGAGGAAGATAGACAAAGTTGGATACCACATTGTCAGCCAGAGAGAAATAGAGGGAGAGAGAGAGAGAGAGAGAGAGAGAGAGAGAGAGAGAGAGAGAGAGAGAGAGAGAGAGTAACTATTACTGCTGTCTGACACCGCTGCGAATCTGCACAGCGACTGCCTTTGATGTTTGAGTCCATGCGTCTCTGGCCATCGGAGAGCATCTGGGTAAAAAAAGCAGCAAAAACCACAGCTGCTCTTGGACGAACTTGTGTGTAAGAGTTCATAACATAGGAGCAGATAAGTGCATGGTGTTTCGGTGTAACCTTGCTGCCTTTTTTTTTTGTCAGTCTACAATAGCGAGTCGAGCGAGTTTATTCTTGGGTATTAGTTTTACTGAGGTCTGTGTCTTGATTAAATTGCAAAGGTAGAAGTCATTGGCTAAAAGTTATGTCGTAGAAGTGTCTTTTACAGCTCTATGGCTGTGGTACTTTCTGGGTTTGTAGATTATTGAGGTGCAAAGATGACTTTTAGTGGACTGATGACCTCTTCCTGTCAGATGTGGGAGATTAGGGAAAGCTTCCATTTACTGAAGATTATGTCTACAGTAAGTGTGTTTGGTTGTGAATCCTGTCAAGTCGCCATGGATCGATTGGAGAAGCTGTTAGAGGTAAAGAAGTATTTACAGGTGGTATGGAATGTGATGGCTAGCATTTACAGGAAGAAGGGAAACCCGCAGATATAATCATGTAGATGGGACTCCTCCAGGAAAGATTGGACAGGGAGGTGGATAGTGCAGGTGTCTCCAGTGGCTATCGCCATCTTAAACAAGCATGCTGCTTTGGAAAATGTCGGAGGTGATGGACCCTTAGAGAATGTGGCATGAACTACCAGGTTTCTGACACCAAGTCTGGCTCTAATGTGTACCAGGTGCACGTCAGGTTCCAAGTGTTCAGTTGTGATAAGGTACTGTCTAGTCAGAGGCATAAACAAAGGTTTCTCCGACAAACATTGAGAAACCAGAATGGAATGTTGCAGCGCTGGTGCCAAGATCAAGGATATCGCGGTGAGGGTGCAGAATGTTCTCAACGGGGAAAGGGACCAACAGGAGGTCATGTACACTGTGAAACTATTGACATCCGAAGGCAAAAGGATAAAATTCAGAATGTGGAGGATAAGAAATTCGGCAGAATTTAACAGGAGGTGCTTGCGGGTAGTGATTTTGCATTATGCTTGGTGCAATACAACTGGACCAACAGGGAAGGCAGTTGAACTTCGGGATGGTTAGGAAGATGGTATAGAGATATCATAGCAATTAGAAAGACGTGGCTCAGGGGCGGACAGGACTGGCAGCTTAATGCTGTAGAACACAAAGGCTGATGTAAAGACAGAAAGGGAGCTAAGAGAAGAGGGAATTTGTGTGTTTGATAATGGATAACATTAAGCTGTAATTAGACAGGATATTCCTGCGATTATGTCCAGGGAAGATATTTGTGTGGAACTGAGAAATAAAAAAAATCACTTTATTGGGATTTTATTGTTGACCCGCAAATGGTATTTGGGTAGTCGAGAACAAATTTGGAAGGAGATATCAGTTATCTGTAAGAATAATAGGGTGGTAATAGTAGGGAATTGTAACGTTTCAAACATAGTCTGGGACTGCCAGAGTGTTAAGCGTTGAGGTGGAGAGGAAGTTTTTAAGCGTGTATAAGAAAAGTTTCTGATTCAGTATGCAGATGTAGGTACTCGTGCATACTCAAAACTTGACCTACTCTCAGGAAATAAGGCAGGCCAGGTGACTGAGGTGTCAGTGGAGAGCACTTTGTGGCCAGCGAACATAATTCGATCAGTTCAACAGTGGCCAATTTTGAAAGTACCTGACAAGAACTTTCAAAAGCTGACTGCAGGGAAATGTTTATCAGTGAAGCGATGTTCAGAAAATGGGAATGCTTCTAAAATGAAATAACAAGTGTCCAGAGATGGTATGTTCCCGTTCGGCTGAAATGCAAGACTGGTAGGTGCAGGAATGCAGGATGATGGAAGAATTGAGGTTTTGGTAATAAGAAGGACGCATATGTCAGGGATAGACAGCAGAGATCGCGTCAATTCATCAAGAGCCTGAGTATACTTAAGAAGGGATGGATGCAGGTTTACTCGCTGAGCTGGAATATTCAGTTTCAAACATAGAGTCATGCTTATTATGGATAGATTAGATTAGATTACTTACAGTGTGGAAACAGGCCCAACAAGTCCACACCGACCTGCAACCAACCAAACACCTACATTTACCCCTTCACCTAACACTGCAGTTCTAGTCTCCCTCCAAAAGTGTTGGACAATTTAAACGTTTCAGAAAAGATGTTGCCAGGGTTGGAATATTTGAAGTATAGGGGTAGGCTGAATATACTGGGTCTGTTTTTCCTGTCGTATCGTAGGCTGAGGTGTAAACTTATGCAGGTTTATGAAATCATGAGGGGCATTGAAAGTAGTAACAGAGAGGGTGTTTTCTCTGTTATGGGGGAATCTAGAAAGAGAGGGGATAAGTTTAAGGGGAGAGGGCATGAAATTCAAAGGAACTCAAATGGTACCTACTTCACAGATGTCATGTTGCGGCTATGGAATGAATTTCCAGAAGAAGTGGTGGCGGCTGGGACAATTACAAAATTTCAAAGATATCTGGATAGGTAGATAAATAGTAAGGGTTGAGAGGGATTCATTGATAAATGAGACTGGGCTAATTTAGGATATGCATTCTGCATGTATAATTTGGACTGAAGTGTGTGTTTCCATGCTATACTACTCCATGTATCTAACCATGGCCAGAATGCTAAGAACCATCGAACAAATGTCCCATAGTAGTTAAATTTATTTTAATCTGACTTCACTTTTTAGAATGATTCCCTGCCTTTTTGTTGCAATGATAGGGTTTTGTGTATAGGGAGAAATCTGAGATGATGTTTTGAGTTCAGTGACCCATGTTCAGATGATGTTGTTCTGATGAAGCGTTGACATGCGCTATCATGTCTCACCAACTTAACTGAGTTTTGTAAAGAAGTATCAAAGAGGATTGATGGAGCAGAACAGGGGATGTGATCTATGTGGACTTCAGGAAGGTGTTCAAACTGGTTTGTCGTTGCAGACAAATTCGTAAGACTTCTCTCTCCACAGATGCTGCCGTACGTGTTGGATTTGTTCTGTTTCATGTTTTCAGCATTCAAAGCCTAAAGATATTTCAGTACAATGCCTCACTTCCAATCCCTCTCAGAGCTAATTCTTAGAATCATAGAATCAGACTGTATATGATAGGACCTTTGGTCATTCCCGTTTGTGCTAGCAAAGCTACACAAAGTCTGCTCTTGTCCCAGCAGTCATAGTCTCGAATATGATGATGCTTCAAGCGTTCATCGGTAGTTTTTTAAACTTTGTGACATTCCCTGCTTCCACAACTCTCCCAGGCACTGAATTAGCAGACACTCACCACTCTCTGGGTGAACGCCTCTTCCTCAGATCCCGCACAAGCTCTTCACTTTCACCTTAAAGGTATGCCCACACACCCCACCAGCCATCTGACAATTGCCAGCCCACCCTTTGTTAAACACAAGCGTAAGCAGCTTCTAAATGGGTCAGGCCATTGGAGCTTTCATGTTCAAACTCGACATCTGAACCTTCCCAACTGCCCCAGTTCTGTGCTAAGATCTTATATTGCTATCTGCGCCGATGTCGACAAGCTTGATCATTAATTTCCAATTTGCATTTTACTTCCTGTTTCTTTCAGTTAATTGCCTGGTGATTTTGGTTCTCGCACGAAGAAAATGTGGTCTCTCTAACAGCACAACGCGCTGCCTGTTGGCTATGGCAATGTCGGACCTACTGTTTGTTCTCACTGACATCATACTGTGGAAACTCAAATTCTTTGACATGCCAACGTGTTTCCTGGATCTCACCTCTGTGTGCCGTCCTCTCTATGTCATGGCTCGTGCAGCCACAGACTGTTCCGTGTGGTTCACTGTCCTTTTCACCTTTGATCGTTTTGTGGCCATTTGCTACATGAAAATGAAGAGAGATTATTGGACAGAAAAGGCCTTGACTGTGGCTATGGCTGCAACTGGAATTCTTCTCATTTCAAAAAGCATTCCCTTTTATTTTCGGTTTGAACCTGGGAGAATAATTAACAATGTTCTGTGGTACTTCCGAATAAAATCAAGTTATTTTACTGATCCCAGCTGGCTGGGATTCAGGTGGTTTGATATCATTTTAACCCCTTTCATCCCATTCGTGTTAATTCTGTTGATGAATACTCTGATGGTCAGACACATTTTGCTGATCAGTCGAGTCCGCAAGAGCCTGAGGGGTCAGAGGAAGGGAGAGAGGCACAAAGACACAGAGATGGAGAATCGGAGGAGGTCAGTGATTTCCCTCTTCACCATATCCATTAGCTTCATACTTCTGTGGACAGTGTATGGTTCAAACGTCTTGTACTTTCGCATTAAAGGAGCATATCGTTGGAACTACAGTTCTTTAAAGGATTTTACGTACATTGCAGAAATGCTGAAGGATATAAGCTGCAGCACGAATACATTATTTTGTGCAGTGACTCTGTCCAAGTTCAGAGCGAAATTCAAGAATGCAATGCAAAAACTGGTTACATAAATCCTGCGCTTTATGACTCAGCAAAAGAACTGGGAGAGGTACCCAGGCATCTGCAGCGTTGCCAGTGCAGGGATGTGCAGACAGAATTTCATCATAACATGGATTGAGTTGAACACCCTGCAGTGGATGGCAGCGGGCGAAGCAAGTTGGGTCACCGTTCACCACGCTCAGGTACACGCTGCTATCCCTGATTGCCTGACGGATTGACACACATGGAGACACACAAACAATGAGGATCAGGAGTCCATTCAGCCCTTCGAATCTGGTCCACCCGTCATTCCAGAGCATCACGGTTCATCCAATTCTAAGATATAATCCACCTTCCTGTCTGTCCCTGACAATGATAACAATCTCCCAGGCTTAACATAATCCACCCAATTGCACTTCAAGAAATATTGGAAGACGCAACAACGGGACAACAGTGAAGGGAAAACGAAGTAACTGTCAGGGACAGTGAAGGAGGGAAAGAGGCTAGAAGAGTGATTCTAAATTTTGGATTGTCTCTGAGTGATGGACTCAGCCAGAACATTGTGTCTTCGCGGTGAGCCCTGTGAATGAGTGATAAAGTCCGGCAGCAGGGGTTTCTGCATTTCTCCTGCAGGGGAGGAGAGGGAGGGACATAAACAGCTCTTCCTGTACCATGATTAATGTCAGTCTCTGTCTGTTAGCTCGAAATAAACATTTTTTCGAACAAGAGAAACTCTCCATGTGCTGTTGATCCCCTGATCTGAATTGTTTCTTGCTCCATTATTCCTGATGAAGGGCTTATGCTCGAAACGTCGAATTCTCTATTCCTGAGATGCTGCCTAACCTGCTGTGCTTTGACCAGCAACACATTTGCAGTCTTGCTCCATGCACATTTTTTGATAGTGTTCCATAAGCCGTCTTATGCTTACTCCCACCACAGGAATATCGTCTTCTCTCTCTTTCCGCCTCTTTCTGCATGTCCTTTTCTCTGTCGCTCTCTTCCTCTCTTTCTCACTCTCTTTCGCTATGTCTGCATCTCTCTCCACATCTCTAAATTTCTTGCTGTCAGTCTCTCTCTGACTCTATCCCTTTACCTCTGTCTCTCTGTCTGTCTTTGTCTCTGTTTCTCATGCTCTCTCTCTCTCTGCCTCATGCTCTGTTTCTTTCTCACACATTGACCTCATCAGACACGTGTTCACTCAGTTTAACACCTACTCCCGTGAATTGGCTCAAACCACTTCTATATCTCTTCTTTCGCTGAGTTTATCTGAGGATGTGGTTTTGGAAAATACAAAATGCACAGGCGCGTTCAACAATACCTTGGTGTAATGTTAGTTACATTTCTGTAAATGTTGTGTCCCTTCGTCTTCTGCACTTTGACTGTCTCCCTTTCCCTTCCTGTCAATGTGACGGAGCTTGTGTTTCAATGTTTCACTTTCTTTTGTGAGGGTCTCTGTGTGTATCAATGTTTGACTGCCCTTGTGGCAGTGTCACATTGTCTGTGTATGTCCACAGGTTTTGTCTTTGGATGTGTCCATGTGACATATTGTGACTTAATTCCTTCCCCCGTGTGTTGGTTTCCCTCTGTGTGTGAACCTGGATAAGTATTTTGGTGACGACATATTTTGGTGTTTATGTGTTTGGGTATGTTGGGAGTGTTTCTGTGACAGTGAATATGTTCGCGTGGCTGTTTGTGACTGTGCCAATGTGAATGTGTATCAGTGTGTGTTTTGACAATGTATCTGCTGTGTTCGTGTCTGTTTATATGCTGTGTGTATGTGTGGTTGCATTCCTATGATGGTGATTTTTTTTATGTGTTTGTGTGTGTGTGCCTGTGTTACTGTTAGCATGTTATGATGATTGCTGACTCTGTATGTGTGTGTCTCTGAATTTCATGATTGTGCGAGTGGGACTGTGCCTCTCGCCACCTGTACTGCTGTTTCAGCAGCTGCGTGTGTTGTTCAGACTGTGTTTTCCTCCCTGTCCAGTGTCAAGATATTCCTGTGGCCCCAGCAGGATCTGTTTGCCTCTCTGTGGGCGTGTCTCTGTTGGCTTCTGAGTGTCGCTCGATGTCTACATATAATTGTAGGTGTGGTTCTGTAACTGTGTTTTCCTGTACTCATGTGTGCACAAATGTTCCTGTTAGTTCTTGCATGTTGATGTGTAATGTCTCTAAGTATGACTTCAGTTGTATATGTGTGCGGGGATGTGTGTGATTATGTGTCTGTGCGTAAATGTGTTTCTTTATTTGGAATGTCTTTTAGGTGTGCATGTTTGTGTTATGTATCTCTGTTGGTCTGTTTGCATATCTCAGCATGACTGTATTTCTGTCTGTGGATGTGTGTGCATTCTTTGTCTCTACAAAGGAGTGTTCCTATGTCTCCATTTCTGTGATATTACTGTGTGAGCGTGTGTATGCAAGGTTTGGGTGCGTTAATGTATCAGTGTTTAGGTATAGTCACGCACTTTAGTCTGATTGTATTCCTCTGTGTGTTTGTGAGGATGCGGGTGTGTTTGTATGACCCTCAGGATCAGGTAATGTTTCTGTCTGGAGATGGTTTCCCACATCTCCGTTTGACTGTTTCTGTGTATGTTCGTGTGTTGTAGTTGGAGGATGGGATGTGTTCCTGTTTCTGTTTATCAGTATCTTCCTATGTCTCAACTTGAGTGTATTTGGGCAGGTGGGAGTACTTTTGTGTCTGAGTGGCAAATGTTTGCGAGTGTGTGCATGTGGGTGTGTTTCTGTGTCTCTCAGGACCTGGTTATATTCCTGTCTCATCACAACACTCCCTCTCCTGAAAAAGGACGAGTGCGCCCTACAGCAGGTCACGGTGCACAGATTGCTCTCTTTGAACTATACGTGGGAACCTGGGAGAAATCCAAACGTCAGTCTCTCCACCTCATAAGTACTGAAACCTGAACTGTTACTTCGGTTTCTGGACCTATTTCTTTTACAGGCGAAACAAGGCAAGGTAATATTTAATGAGATGCAAGACACTAGGAATCTCAAAAGTCCATTAGGAACTTGGGATGCTTGCCCACCATACCTGAATGTTGGAAGACAGGTTAATGCAATAATTAAGGTGGCACATCATATACCACATGCCTCGATCAATGGCGGTGCAGAATACAGGGGTAGGGAGGTCATTCTCGCCTTTTGTAGGACTCTATACACTCACATGATCACAGAAATCTTCAAAACGCTGATGAGAGGTGGAAAGGGTGACAGCGTTTAATAAGTGAAACTGGTCAGTTGGGCTAGAGTGGAGACAATCCCTTGTAGATCAAGATCCAGAAATGGTTCCCTCCAAAATTACGTCAATCTCCTCTTTTCTTTGGAGAAAAAACGCTATTCAGAGTACGGTGTTACCAGCAAGGCTAATGAACTGAGAATTGACACTCTCTAATGTACCTTGATGTTTCTCTTTGGTGCATTTTGTGTTTGTGGCATATTTCTGCTACTGAGTGTCAGTGGTGGAGGAAGTGTATGTTTGTAGTTGTGATGTCAATCAAGCAAACTGCTTTGTCCTGGGTGATGTCAAATTTTCTGAGTGTTGATGGAGCTGCATCCAAACAAGAAACTGGAGAGTATTTCGTTGCACTTCTTACTTTTGCTTTGACATTGGGGAGTCAGGAGGTAAGTTACTCACCGTGTTCCTCCGGGCTGCTGACATCCTTTTGTAGCAATAATATTCAAATTAATCATAACCAGCTATTTATTGATGAAGTTGCGGATGGTGTTTTGTCCGAGGACAGTACACCGTGGAATTTCTGCAAAGATATTCTAGAGCTGAGCTGACCTTCCTCTGACAACGACAACCATCTTCCTATGTGCCAGATACGATCGGTACTAGCGGGGAGTTTTGCCCCAATTGTCCCTCAATTGGAGCCACAGGGATGTCAGGGTGTGTCACTCTCACCTCCCCTCTGGGATTCAGCTCTTGGCCCATGTTTGAAGCAAGAATGCCATACATAAACAAAAGTAGACATTTCTGGATTGCTCAGCATGACAGGCAGCATCCATGGAGAGAAATCTGAGTTAACACTTCGGGACTTGTGACGCTTTCTCAGAACATGTCGCAAGTTGCCGTCCCAACTATTTTTGTGTCAACTGCAAATTTGTCAACAACACATTTCTTTCCTTCCTCCAACTCATTCATAGACAGAATATTGCATTCTTCATGCGTATATCATATAAAGTATTCAGTATTGTTATGTGTTGGAGCTGAGTGTGCCTGTACAAATATTAATGTGTATAGGAGTTAATCATGTTTGCATGCAAATATTATTATGCATTGTATCTGTTTGCGTTTATAAATAAACATTGTTTTGCTTCGGAGTTGTAATCGTTTAAACGTAAATATCATGAAACATTAGAACTGCTCATTTGTAAATATAAACATGGTTGTGTCTGGAAACGGTTCCTGGTCATATTTGCTTCCTGTTTTCTTTTTGAGTTGTTCTTGCCTGCAAGTAAGTATTGTTGTATCTTAGTTGTGTTCTCTATTATATATTAATTTCGTGGTGCGTTTCAAATGCTCAGGCAAATGTTTGAATATTTTTGCGTTCTTGAAGTGTTTACGTTTTTACATAAAAATTGTTGCATAATGAACTTGGAATTAAACTGTTCATGTTTCTGCATATCAATTGTGTTTTAGATCTGTTCACGTTCATGTTTAAATATTGTAAATGAGAACTGTTGACGTATGTATGTAAATATTTCTGTGAACTGGAGCTGTTCCAGTTTATGTATCAAAGTTGTGAATTGGAGCTGATCCAGTTTATGTGTACAGATATTATTTTGTGTTGGAGCTGCTTCTGTCGGTAAATAAATATTGTTGTGTACTGGAGCCGTTGCTGCTTTTATGAAAATATGAACATATTCTGAAGTTGTGCCCGTCATAGGGAGAGAATTCAACAGAGAATAAATGGTATCGGATTAAATAGACAATAATTAGTAGAGGGTTAAACAGAGAATAATCACGGGAGCATAACATAGAGGATCAGGGAATCGGCTTTTGTACAACATAATCGAAAAGGTTCAAATGGAGTTTTACCAGAAAAGCAATCGAATATAATTGAGCGAGGAAAGTGTTAATTACAGAGAAAGGTAGAGGAATTATTATCAAGTTGCAGGGAGAGGGTTAATAGAGAGGAATGCGAAGAGAGTTCAATATAAAGCAATAGAGAGGGTGAAATGGAGTGTAATAGAGAGAAAAGTGACAACAAAGTAACTGGGAGATGGTTGAACGCAGAAAAGGGAAAGAATCTTATATAAAGCAATAGGGGAGAACTAAATAGAGAGAATAGAGGTGAGGGCTGAATACAGAAGAGCAGGAAGAGGATTAAGTACGGGGAAGAGGAGAGGTTAAATACAGAACATACCGTATTAAATAGAAAGCAGTAGTGAGAGGGTTAATTAGAGAACAATAGGGAGTAAACTGAATACAGAAATAGTTAAAGGTTGTGATGGCCAGGGTTTAAATTTAGCCGGTTCAGTGGAGAGTAGTTATGAGAGCTATAAATGTGAAGTAATAGGGACATAATTAAATAGCAAGCAATGGAAAGGATTGACAACAGGGTAAGAGAGAGGTGCTTGGATGCAGGGAAATAGAGAGGATTAAATGTAGGTAAAGACAGGATTAAGTGAAGAGTAGTAGGGTCGGACTAATGTCAGATTAAGAGGAAGAGCATTAATTACAACGCAGGGAATAGAGAGGACAGAATGCAGATAAAGTCTTAAATACAGAGTAACAGGGAGAGTCTCATATTCAGAGAGACAAGTTGAAAGAGGAATCAGGAGAAAATTAAACAATAGGGAAGAGTGTGGGTTACATACAAGGGAGCAGCGATACAAGTCAATGCAGATTAGCAGTGTCCTCTCTTCCAATTTTCCGGCATCAACATTAAACTTTGGTTCTCAGACCGTCCATTCCCACAATCATTTGCCTCCATGTTGCACTGCTTCCCGGGACTACCTCTTCCCACATCACTGGCAGCTCCCTCATTCCCACTCCAGTTGTCATTGCACCCCATGCAACCCTACTCCTCATGCCCTCCCTTTATCTCCTGCCTTTGCTTTGTCATGTAGAGCAGTGTGGACTGACGTTATGCCCTTCTGCCATTCTTGTGCTCAGCAGTGGGAATGAAAGGCCTTCTGCTCTTCTTCTTTAGCAATTCCGAATGCGCGAAAGTGCCTCCCCCACTTCCTTTGTATCATTCTCAAGAAGGGTTTTCTTTTTAATTCATTCGCAGGATGAGGTCATCGCTGAACAGCACCAGCATTTATCGCCCATCCCGAATTGCCTCCAGGGCTGTTCAGTGGCAACCACATTGTTGTACGTCTGGAGTCCCGTGTAGTCCTGACCTGGTAAGGATGCAGTTTCCTCTCTGAAAAGCATGAGCCAATCGACAAGTGACCTGGGTTCATCATTCGACTCTTAAATTTTAGGTAGTCATTGCATTTAAACTTCATCAACTACCACGTTCGGATTTGAACTTGAGTGCCCAGAACATGACTTGGTTGCCTGCCGTAATAGTGCAGCGATAATACTGCTAAGCCATCGCCTCTACCCCAGTTTGGATTTCGTCCATTAACAGGCTGGAGAAGCGGCTGAATAAGGGCAGGAAGAACTGTTAATGCTCTTAATCAGAAACAAAAAAAAACCGGCACACCTGCCAGCTTCTATTCAGATATCTCAGAGCTGTATGGCCTCCTGTACCAGAATAATAGGCCGGAGAGGAGCTAAATGGCCGACATTTTCTAGTGGGGTGGGCTGGAGAATTAGCTGAATAGCCTCATTCTGTTCCTGTGGGACAGACCGGAGAAGGGGATGAATGGCCTCCTTCTAATCCAATATTGTTCGGTAGGTTCATGCCAACAGCAGACTCATTCATCATTGAAAACTAAACAATGATTTATCCCCTGAATTAGAAAAAAAATCAGTCCGTGAAATTTCCAAGTCTCTGCCCATTTGTTCTCCAGATTTTAAATAAAGGCTGATTTCAGTTTTCCAAATATTAACTCTATTTAGTGTTATTTACTGGGCAATTTACCCCTTTAACGAGTGAAATGGGCAGGCAAATGGCAGATAATGTTGTAAGTAAGAAAGATTCATTCTTTTTGGTAGAGATGATATAAATTAAGTGGCTGAATTCTAGTGGAGACTTAACATCAAGAGTTAGAGGTGCATACTTCTTTTTTGGAAAGTGACTGGGAACGTTGAGCAGATTTGTCAAAAATAAGTTATCCAAGTTGAATGGAATGCAAACGAAAGGGGGAATGTTATTTTACCTGTATTAATCACCCCTTCAGACACAGCTGGGGGAAACAGCCCAGATTTGAACTCTTGAATATCATATGACTTCCATTGGGTTAAACCTGAGCTCCGCCCATTACAGCACACCACACTTTAGAAAGCATGTAAAATCAGTGGATGCTTTGAAATGGCATGTTTTCTCAGTGGTTCGCATTGCTGTTTTACAGCACCAGGGACTGGGCTTTGATTCTAACCTCGGGTGACTATCTGTGTACATTCTCCCCGTGCCTGCGTTAGTTTTTCTCCGGGTGTTCTGGTTTCCTCCCACAATCCAAAATATACATGTCAGAAAAATTAGCCAGGCTGAGCTGCTCATGGTGTTCAAGGTTGTGTAGGTTAGGTGATTCGTCATGGGTAAGTACAGGACAGGGGAATGTGGCTGGGTGGTTTACTCTTCAGAGGGTAGGCATGAACTTGTTGGGATGAAGAGCCTAATTCCACATTTTAGGGATCGTATTCTAGGCTGTGGGAGCCGGTTAATAGTCATGAGAACCAAATAGCAGGACATTTAGTCCCCGTGAGCATGTCACAGCATTCAGTGCTTGATTTGTAGCCAAACTCCATATATCTGTGTTTGTGCCTTATTCCTTACAATCTATGCTTAAGAAAAAGAAATCTATCGCAGATATAAAATTAACATCTAATCCAGCATCCTCTACCTTTTCTGGAAGAGAGTTCCCACCATCCAACACCCTTTGTGTGTGGCAGTACTTCCTAACATCTCTCCTGAACAGATTAGTCCGACATTGCAGACTATATTCCTTTATGTTTGAATACACAAACAGTGGAAATGGGTTATCTTTATAAACACTATCTTCTGAGTTCTGAAGAAAGGTGGCCTAATTTGTAGTCTCCCACATTAATGGTTGGAGAACCGTGAAGACCCTCTTTGAGGCTCCCTCAGACTTGCAGTAAAGAGTCAAGGGGAACACCAAGCGGATCTTTATTCTCAAAGGTTTTCAGAATGTGACAGAGAAATGGGTACAACTGTCTAAGCTACAGAAAAGCGTGCAGAATCTACCCCTGGTGCAGACGATGGGTGTCGATGTCACAGAGGATTTTCAGGAGGTGAAGAGGCAGAAAGCCTCACTCTTTACCTTCAAAGCCACCAAGATAATCCACCCGGTCTGCGGTGCACACTGTAGAGCAGGACGGGACGCTCTCACGTTTGGTCTTCGACAAATTGCACAGGGAGAGCTCGATGCTCAGCATCCTGAAAGGGAGAAATATCAGTCTGTAACTTTATCTCATCCTGACATCCTGAGGATAAGCAAAACCGTTTGTGCCATATTACATGACATGAATCTCACAGCCTCCTGGTCACTACTTTCTGTTGTGCAGGTTTTAAATGACAACATACGGGAGAGGGTGAACCAGCCGCTATCTCTGGAGGTGCTGACCAAGGTTCTCGACTCCTTCGAAAAGAATAGGCCTTGCGGAAGTGTTAGCTTATCAGCCGTGTTGTATTCGACTCTGTGAGAGTTGATTGGACTGGGCCTGGTGAAAGTGGACAACAGGGAAATTGAGATGTTGAATATCTGACTCACTTACAGGCCACTGTCAAAAGCTGTGCATTTGTAAATAAAGGGTGATTAATGACAAGATGTTAGAATCTTAGCATTGATTTTACTCCCAGACATTGTTGCTGCCAATGTGCATCAGGATCTTGAGTTCTTCATGTTCCACACATTCCCACTCCAACCCCTGTCCCACCCTAGCAAACCCCACACCACCAGATGTCCTGAAGTTGTTCTGTGACATTCTTGACCCTCGGCACTGTTGAGACAATGTACCATCCTGTACTCTGGCTAGTCAGAACTGATGATTTTGAAAGAGTCAGTCAGTCATGTTAGCTTTGCTCATGCTGCCATTTAAAGTTAACACAGCACCGCATTAACTTTATAAATGATGTTAAAAAAAACTCAGAAACGTAATACTGGAGAGTTGGGGCTCAATGTCCATTTGAGTGAGGCATTTATTCACCAGATTGATATCTGGAAAACAAGAGTTCAATTGTGAGGGACTGAGATGACGCAAGTACATGGTTCAATTCCTTGAATTAAGAAGGGTCTGAGATGAGTAAAGTTTTCCAGAGAATGATGGAAACGTCTGGCGATAAATAGACCGAAAGGCATCTTGCTGCCTCTTTTTGAGGGTGAGAAAAATCATCTGAAATTTTGTCGATGGCCTAAAACATTTCCGAGAGTGAAATGAATGAACAATGCCTCACATTTCTCTACATTATACTGCACAGACTACTTGGTCCTTGTTTACTCACTGAACATGGCCTATCCCTTCTCAGTGCTCCAATGTCCTCCTTGCCTATTACTGTCAACTTAATATTGTGTTATGATCAAAGGTAATGCAAGTCATTGATAGAAATTATGGTGGTGTCGCGAGAAATGATCCTTGTGTCACTCACTAATACCAGTCCGACATTATGGTAATGACATATTTACTCCTGCTCTGTTTTTTGTCCTCAATCAGTCCTCAAGCCAAGTCCCATTTCCCCATCTCGACGGGCCTCATTGACGACATTGACCGCCCCCCATTCATTTCCAGAATTGGACATTTCTGCATCATTTTGCGTGCAAATCCCTCTCTGACCTCAATCCTCCATTTCGCTTGAAACTGTTCTTTCCCATCATCCGTCAGATGTTTTAAGTTTCTTCTCTGTACATGTGCAGCACACTGCAGGTGAACAGGGAATATCTCACCCTGTGTCTTACTGTAGGGGTCATGTGTGATTCAGAGTCAGCTCTGAAACATGTCCAGGGCGCAGTTACCCTGTTAGGAAGTTCTGTATTGTTTGGAGCTTATGGAACCATTGTGGGCATTTTTTAATAAATTATTTTTACCTGTTTCAATTACTGCCTGGAGTGGAGAAATTATGTTCGAATCAGACATTGTCTGTGCACAAGGCGAGGAATTGCATTGCGATGATGTATTCATTAAAACCGACAGTGTGTCGTCACCAATAACCAACGATGATCCCTGCACAGAATAGTCGCTGATAACCATGGAAAAGACATCCCAGAGTAAAGGAGAATGTTTCTCAGAGAGACACTCAACAACTGGAATTTAATTTCTAAATGATCAAAATCAAGGGAACGACGAAACTGAAATGAAATGAGAGTTTAAAGTTCGATAGATGGTGTTGTGGTGTCAATGCTGGTAATGAGGGTGGCACAGTGGCTCAGTGGTTAGGCCTGCTGCCTGACAGAGACAGCGGGTGAGTTTGGGTGGGATACCCTTTGCCGGGTCAGTGTGGACGTGATGGGCCCATTGGCCGGCTTCCACGTTGTAATGATTCTATTATGTCATTCAATATACATTTTCCTCTGTTTGGTCCTGACCGAGTGAGATTTGTACAATCATACAAACCAGAGCTGTAAAAATAATCTGTGGCCACTGGGAGTTCACTCACAGCTGTCACCTGTTTGTTCAAATTCTTAAATAAATGAAGTGAACCACATTGTAATGTAACAGTGCCTCAGGCGATGCCAACAGGTATAAATGAAAAGCTTTGAGATTACATCACCTCGGCATTGAGTACAGGGAGATTGCCCGCGCACAGAGATTCAGGCAGACAATGGCATTTTCATTTTATTATTTGCGGAAAATATTTTACATAACCCTTCTGACTGCAACAATCCCCGGTAAGTGTGGTACACCAATGAAATTGTGTCCATCTGTCTGATGGTTGGCTGCGGGTTCACTCTGTCACTGACAATGATATATAGATAGGTTGTGCCCAAAATTCACACAGTGGCAGGAGCTCGGTAATTTATTGACAGATTACAGGGACTCTGTGGATTACGTGTCATCGCAGATTCCACAGGAATTTCCTGGGAAATTATTCATCTCTTCTGAGAACCTTCCAGAAACACACATTCCAATCGGAGATGACGGAGAATTTCAATGGAATTAAGGCAAGGAATCACTTTGGAAACATATCAGCGGTAGTATTCTATGAAGAGAATGCAATATTAGTGAGTTTGTGTTTAGTTCTGGTGTTGAAGTGAATAAGCAGTGGGCTTCTCTGTGCATCTAAAGTTTAGAGTTAACTTGGATTTATTTGTGTAATTGCAGCAGTTTGTTTTAATAATTGCGTTTGGAGTTTGGCGATGGGCTGAATGGCTTTGTGCACGAATGAGCTGTTGTTTAGTTTTGATGGTTGCAACCTAGCATGGTATTAATGCGGCCTCACAACTTTGTAGGTGAGTTCTGGAATTTTCAATTAATGAAGGAACTCTTATCGAGAAAGCTTTACCTTCAATTTTATCATTTTTGTCATTTAATTTTGTTCCTGTACGACCCTGGATATGAGTGGATGTATAGATCTGTGCTCATGCAAATGAAATGAGAGTTTTAGTAAATGACATTACGTTGTATGTTGATCACAGATGGTAGTGTTGGGACAGAAGAAAATCTCTGAAGAAACTGTTTCAAGCTGTGTATATTGATGCTCAGATGTGCGGTATCTCCAGGAAGAAATTGACTGCAAATCCAGTTGAGAATTGGCAGTCAAAAGTCATTTATCCAAGTGATCGATACAGGGATTCTGGTGTGAATAGTTTTTGATGGCTGTTTTGTTTGGAACGGTATTGTTGGGAGTCGAGTTTTGTGTAATATATGAAAGTCGGAGCGTTTCGTTTCATGCATGCATTGTTTGAGATTAACAAGAATTATACTTCATTGCCTTTGAATCTGCTTTATAAGCACGTAATTTGATTTCTTCTATTTTATCATCATTTCTTTCGCAATAAATTTCATTTTTTTAATGGATGCAGAGCAGATAGCCACTTTACTTAATTGATGTAGACATGAATCAACTGTTTCAGTGCCATAAGTTTCCTGCAGTTCTGCGGGATTGAAGAAAGATAGGAGTTTTAAAGTGGATTCACTCACTGCCAGAATGCGCTGTTTCTGCATTGTCAATTTCCACCATTTTAACACTGAGAAGTGTTAAATTAAATTTCAGATGCATGTGGCTAATTTCCAGTTGTTTTTCTGAAGAAGTCTTCGTGGCTTCATATTTTTAAACTTCATGAAGCAGTTTCACTTCGGGAGGAATATTACTACCTAACTTTAGAAGGTAAGAATTAATAAATTCCTTAGGTTAATATGCTCACCGTATTTAGGTATTCTCATTACAAAATAAAGTTTTTTTTTAAAAAGACGTGTTGTGAAATTTTGTTCTGTCTATGAACTGTTGAGTATTTGTATTATCACTTTCCATGTTAATTACATCTGACATTATTAGAGCATAAAAGAGAGTCGGAGAGACTTGATTATTTTGTAACATCATATTTTCTGACACAATGGATTGGAGCCACAAAATTCAGTGTTTGGAGTAATGAGCTGTCTGTTTCATTTTGTATAATGGTGCTTATTCAAAAAAATTCAATAAGCATAACCTCAAGAGTATTTCAGTCAGACAATGCAGAGAACACAATAAAATAGTCACGTCTACGGATTTGCATTTGGCATTATCTGTTCACTGAATTTACAAGCGAAAATGGAACATTTTCTAAATATGACAAGGAATTGTTCACTTCCCAAAACACATTCTGTGGGATTCCATGATTCAACAGATCCTCAATTTATCATCACGGATAGTGGTTTGTCCCTTCAATGATGAAACCAAACTTTCTCGGCTCTGTTAGCATCCTCCGTCAAATTTTTCCACCTTCTCATTTTTTTTGTAATATATTGATCAGAGCGTTTCAGACAAACGTATATGGAGGACGGGAAAGTCTGTGGCTGTAAGAGCTGTTCCCCTCGTTGTGATATTTTACGTGTCAGTGCTGACTTTCACGAATTACTGGAAAGCTATTGTTTTATAAGCTGATGCATTGTTTTGGAAATTTGGGGAAAAGAAATATCAAAGCAAGGCAATTTAAAAAGGAGGAAGATTAGACAAAGTTGGACACCACATGGTCAGCCAGAGAGAAATAGAGAGAGAGATAAACTATTACTGGTATCTGACACAACAGTGAATCTGCACAGCTCCTGCCTTTGCTGTTTGAGTCCATGTGTTTCTGGCCATCGAAGAGCATCTGGCGAAACAAAACAGCAAAAATCAGAGCTGCTCTTGGAGGAACTTGTGTGTAAGAGTTCACAACATTGGAGCAGATAAGGGCATGGTGTTTAGGTGTAACCTTGCTGCCTTTTGTTGTGTCAGTCTACAACAGCGAGTCGAGCGAGTTCATTCTTGGGTATTAATTTTATTGAGGTCTGTCTCTTGATTAAATTGCAAAGGTAGAAGTCATTGGTTATAAGTTAGCCCGGAAAAGTGTCTTTTAGAGCTCTGCGGCTGTGGTATTTTCTGGGTCTGTAGATTATTGAGGTGCAAAGATGACTTTTAGTGGACTGATGACCTCTTCCTGTCAGATGTGGGAGATTAGGGAAAGCTCCCATTTACTGAAGATTATGTCTACAGTAAGTGTGTTTTGTTGTGAATCCTGTCAAGTCGCCATGGATCGATTGCAGAAGCAGTTAGAGGCAAAGAGAAATTTACAGGAGATAGGGAGTGGGATGGCAATCATTTACAGGAAGAAGGGAAAACCGCAGATATAATCATGTAGATGGGACACCTCCAGGAAAGGTTGAACAGGAAGGTGGATAGTGGAGAATGCTGTAGAATACAAATGCTGATGTAAAGACAGAAAGGGAGCTAAGAGAATAGGGAATTTGTGTGTTTAATAATGGATAAGATTAAGCTGTAATTAGACAGGATATTCCTGCGAATGTGTCCAGGGAAGATTTTTGTGTGGAACTGAGAAATAAGGAAAAAAGATCACTTTATTGGGGTTGTATTATTGACCCACGAATAGTAAGTCGGGAGTCGAGAAAAAAATTCATAAGCAGATATCAGTTATCTGTAAGAATAATAGGTTGGTAATAGTAGGGAATTGTTACGTTTCAAACGTAGTCTGGGACTGCCAGAGTGTTAAGCGTTGAGATGGAGAGGAAGTTGTTAAGTGTGTACAAGAAAGTTTTCTGATTCAGTATGCAGATGTCGGTACTCGTGCATGCTCAAAACGTGACCTATTCTCAGGAAATAAGGCAGGCCAGGTGACTGACGTGTCAGTGGAAATCACTTTGTGGCCAGCGAACATAATACAATCAGTTTAAACAGTGGTCAATTTTGAAAGTACCTGGCAAGAACTTTCAAAAGCTGACTGCAGGGAAATGTTTGTCAGTGAAGCGATGGTTAGAAAATGGGAAGCCTTCTAAAATGAAATAACAAGGGTCCAGAGACGGTATGTTCCTGGTCGGCTGACAGACAAGACTGGTAGGTGCAGGAATGCTGGATGATGGAAAGAATTGAGGTTTTGGTTAAAAGAAGGACGCATATGGCAGGGATAGACAGCAGATATCGAGTCAGTTCTTACAAGTGCATAAGCGGAGTAGGAGTATACTTAAAAGGGAATGGATGCAGGTTTACGCGCTGAGCTGGAAGATTCAGTTTCAAACATAGAGTCATGCTTACTTTGGATAAATTAGATTAGATTACTTACAGTGTGGAAACAGGCCTCTTTGGAAAGCTCAGGAACTGATTGTCAGGGGACTTGCTGCGATACTTGTATCATTGTCAGTAGGTGAGATGCTGGAAGAGTGGAGGTTGGCGAACATAGTGCCGGTATTTAAGAAATGTGAGAAGGGAAAGCCAGGGCAGTAGAGACTCGTCAGCCTGACATTAGTGGTGGGCAAGCTGTGAGAGTGAATCTTCAGGGACAGGATTTACATGTATTTGGAGTGGCAAGGACTGATTGGGGCAGTTGACATGCCTTTGTACATGCGCTATCATGTCTCACCAACTTAACTGAGCTTTCTGAAGAAGTATCATAGAGGATTAATGAGGCAGAAAATGGATTTGATCGATATGGACTTCAGGAAAGTATTCAAACTGATTTATCATGATAGACAAATTCGTAAGATTAGCTGGCATTGAACTCAGGGAGACCCAGCTATTTGGATACAAAACTGGCTTGTGGGTGGAAGACAGAAAGTGGTGGTGTCGGCTCGGTTTTCAGACTCGAGACCTGTAACCAGTGATGTGTGAATGGAATTGATGCTGGATCCACCACTTTTTGACATTGATATAAATGATATGAAATTGACAATTTACATTCTAGTTCGTAAGTTTGCAGATGACACTCAATTTAAAGTGGGATTTGACAGGGAAGAAGGTTTATGAGATGGGCCAATGATCCGAGGAGTCGCAGAGTTTCATTTAGATGAATGTGAGGTGCTGCACATTGAAAGGCAACTCAGAGCAGGACATACACAGTTATTGATAAGGTCCTGGACATTGTTGCTGAACAAGGACAGCTTGGAGTGCAAGATCATAGATCCTTGACAATGATTTCTGAGATAGAGAGGTTGGTGAAGACGATGTTTTGCATACTTTGCTTTACTGATCAGAGCATTGAGTATAGGAATTGGGAGATCATGTTGTGGCTGTGCAGAACATTGTTTAGGCCACATTTAGAATATTGTGTGCAGTTCTAGTCTCCCTCCAAGACGTTGAAAAATTTAAAAAGTTTCAGAAGAGATGTTGCCAGGGTTGGAATGTTTGAAGTATAGGGATAGGCTGAATACGCTGGGTCTGTTTTCCCTGGAGTGTCGTAGGCTGAGGTGTAATCTTCTGCGAGTTTTTGAAGTCATGAGGGGCATTGAAAGTAGTAACAGAGAGGGTGTTTTCTCTGTTATGGGGGAGTCTAGAACTAGAGGGGATAGTTTTACGGTGAGAGGACATGAATTTAAAAGGAACTCAATTGGCACCTACTTCACAGAGGACATGGTGCGGCTTTGGAATGAATTATTAGAAGAAGTGGTGGTGGCTGGGACAATTACAAAATTGAAGAGATGTTCTGATGGATAAATAAATAGAAAGGGTTGAGAGGGATTCATGGGCAAATGAGACTGGGTTAATTTAGGATATGCATTCGGCATGGATAATTTGGACTGAAGTTTGTTTTACCATGCTATACCATTCCATGTGTCTAGCCGTGGCCAGTGTGCTGAGAACAATCGAACAAATGTTCCATAGTAGTTAAATTTATTTAAAGCTGACATCAGGTAGATTTTAAACTTTGTGATATTTCCTGCTTCAACAACTGTCCCAGGCACTGAATTAGCAGACACCCACCATACTCTGCGTGAACACCTCTTCCTCAGATCCCGCACAAACTCTTCCCTTTCACCCGAAAGGTATGCTCCCCCCCGCCACCGCACCCCCATATCTGACAATTGCCTGTCCACTCTTAGTTCAACACAGTAGTAGTGGGCTCCTAAATGGGTCAGGCCATTGGCGCTGTCATGTTCAAACTCATGATTTGGAGATGATGGTGTCGTACTGGGGTGTACAAAGTTAAAAACCACACACCAGGTTAGAGTCTGACACGTTTAATTGGAAGCACACTCACTTTTGGAGCGACGCTCCAAAAGCTAGTGTGCTTCCAATGAAACCTGTTGGACTATAACCTGGTGTTGTGTGATTTTTAACTATGTTCAAACTCGACATCTGAACCTTCCCAACTGCCCCAATTATGTGCTAAGATCTTATATTGCGATCTGCGCCGATGTATAGATGCTTGATCATTAATTTCCAATTTGCATTTTACTTCCTGTTTCTTTCAGTTAATTGCCTGGTGATTTTGGTTCTTGCACGGGGAAAATGTGGTCTCTCTAACAGCACAATGCGCTGTCTGTTGGCTATGGCAACGTCGGATCTACTGTTTGTTCTCACTGACATCATACTGTGGAAACTCAAAGTCTTTGGCATGCCAACATGTTTCCTGGATCTCACCTCTGTGTGCCGTCCTGTCTATGTCATGGCTCGTGCAGCCACAGACTGTTCCGTCTGGTTCACTGTCCTTTTCACCTTCGATCGTTTTGTGGCCATTTGCTGCCTGAGAATGACGAGAGATTATTGGACAGAAAAGGCCTTGACTGTGGCTATGGCTGCAACTGGCATTCTTCTCATTTCAAAAAGCATTCCCTTTTATTTTCGGTTTGAACCTGGGAGAATAATTAACAATGTTCTGTGGCACTGCCAAATAAAGTCAAGTTATTTTACAGATCCCAGGTGGCTGGGATTCAGGTGGTTTGATATCATTTTAACACCTTTCATCCCATTCGTGTTAATTATATTTATGAATACTCTGATGATCAGACACATTTTGTTGATCAGTCGTGTCCGCAAGAGCCTGAGGGGTCAGAGGAAGGGAGAGAGGCACAAAGACGCAGAGATGGAGAATCGGAGGAGGTCAGTGATTTCCCTCTTCACCATATCCATTAGCTTCATACTTCTGTGGACAGTGCACGGTTCAAACGTCTTGTACTTTAGCATTAAAGGAACATACCGTTGGAACTACAGTTCTATAAAGTATTTCACATACATTGCAGAATTGTTGAGGGTTTTAAGCTGCAGCACGAACACATTATTTTGTGCAGTGACTCTGTCCAAGTTCAGAGCAAAGTTCAAGAATGCGATGCACAAACTTGTTACATAAATCCTGCACTTAATGACTCAGTAGAAGAACTGGGAGAGGTCCCCAGGCATCTGCAGTGTTCCCAGAGCTGGAACTGCATATATGCAGATAGAATGTCATCACAACAATAACATGGATTGAGTTGAACACCCTGCAGTGGATGGCGGGGGCCGAAGCAAGATGCGTCACCATTCATCATGCTCAGGTACACACTGCTATCCCTGATTGACTGACAGATTGACACACATGGAGACGCACAAACAATGAGGAGCAGTAGTCCATTCAGCCCTTCGAACCTGGTCCACCCATCATTCCAGAACATCATGTTTCATGCAATTCTAAGGTGTAATCCACATTCCTGTCTGTCCCTGACAATGATACCAATCTCCCAGGCTCAACATAATCCATCCACCTCCACTTTAAGATATATTGGAAGACACAACAAAGGGACATCACTGAAGGAAAAAAGAAGTAATTGTCAGGGGCAGTGTCGGAGGGAAAGAGGCTGGAGGAGTGATTCCAAATGATGGATTGTCTGTGAGTGATGGACTCAGCCGGAACATTGTGTCTTCAAGGGGAGAGCCCTGTGAATGAGTGATAAAGTCCGGCAGCAGGGGTTTCTGCATTTCTCCCATAGGGGAGGAGAGGGATGGACAGAAACGTCTCCTCCTGTACCATGATCAATGTCAGTCTCTATCTGTTACCTTGAAATAAACATTTTTTTTACAACCAAACAAAGTCTCTGTGTGCTGTTGATCCCCTGATCTGAATTATTTCTTGCTCCTTACACATTTGTTCAGTTTTGACAGTGTTCCATGAGCTGTCTTATGTTTACTCCCACCAAAGGAATATTGCCTTCTCTCTCTTTCCGCGTCTTTCTGCATGTCGTTTTCTCCGTCGCTCTCTTCCTCTCTTTCTCACTCTCTTTCGCTATGTCTGCATCTCTCTCTCTCCATCTCAAAATTTCTTGCTGTTAGTCTCTCTCTGACGGTATCCCTTTACCTCTGTCTATGTCTCTGTGTCTCATGCTCTCTCTCTCTCTCTCTCTCTGCCTCATGCTCTGTTTCTTTCTGACACTTTGATCACATCAGACTCATGTTCACTCAGTTTAACACCTGCCCCCGTGAATTGGCTCAAACCACTTCGATATCTCTTCTTTCACTGAGTTTCACTGAGGAGGTGATTTTGGAGAATACAAAATGCACAGGCGCATTCAACAATACCTCGGCATAATGTTAGTTACATTTCTGTAAATGTTGTGTCCCTTCGTCTTCTGCACTTTGACTGTCTCCCTCTCTCACCCTGTCGATGTGAGGCAGCTTGTGTTTAAGTGCTTCACTTTCCGTTGTGAGGGTCTCTGTGTGTATCAATGTTTGACTGCCCTTGTGGGAGTGTCACGCTATCTGTGTGTGTCCACAGGTTTTGTCTTTGGATATGTCCATGTGACATATTGTGACTTAAATTCTGCCCCCGTGTGTTGGTTTCCCTTTGTGCACGAACCTGGATAAGTATTTTGGCGACGACATATTTTGGTGTTTATGTGTTTGGGTATGTTGGGAGTGTTTCTGTGACAGTGAGTATGTCCGTTTGGCTGTTTCTTACTGTGCCAGTGTGAATGTGTATCTGTTTGTGTTTTGACAATGTTTCTGCTGTGTTTGTGTCTGTTTATATGCTGTGTGTATGTGTGGTTGCATTCCTATGACAGTGACTTTTTATGTGGTTGTGTATGTGTGTGCCTGTGTTAGTGTTAGCATCTTACGATGATTGCTGACTCTGTATGTGTGCATCTCTGACTTTCAGTGCATTATTGTGCAAATGAGGCTGTGTCTCTCGCCACCTGTGCTGCTGTTTATGCAGCTGCGTGTGTTGTTCAGATTGTGCTTTCCTCCCTGTCTATGTGTCAGGATCTTTCTGTGGCCCAAGCAGGATCTGTTTGCCTCTCTGTGGGCGTGTCTCTGTTCGCTTCTGAGTGTCGCTCGATGTCTATATATAATTGTAGGTGTGGTTCTGGAACTGTGTTTTACTCTGCTCACGTGTGACAAATGTTCCTGTAAGTTCTTGCATGTTGATGTGTAATGTCTCTAAGTATGACTTCAGTTCTATATGTGTGTGTGTGGATGTGTGTATGAGTATGTGTCTGTGTGTAAATGTGTTTTTTTATTTGGAATGACTTTTTATGTGTGCATGTGTGTGTTCTGTATCTCTGTTGGTCTGTTTGCATGTCTCAGCATGACTATTTCTGTCTGTGGATGTGTGTGCATTCTTTGTCTCTACAAAGGAGTGTTCCTTTGTCTCCATTTCTGTGGTATTTCTGTGTGGGCGTGTCTATGCAAGGTTTGGGTGTGCTAATGTATCAGTGTGTAGGTATTGTCACACACTTTAGTCTGATTGTATTCCTCTGTGTGTTTGTGAGGGTGCGGGTGTGTTTGTATGACCCTCAGGGTCAGGTAATGTTTCTGTCTGGAACTGGTTTCCCACATCTCCGTTTGACTTTTTCTGTGTATGTTCATGTGTTGTAGGTGGAGGATTGGATGTGTTCCTGTTTCTGTTTATCAGTATCTTCCTATGTCTCAACTTGAGTGGTTTTGGGCAGGTACTTTTGTGTCTGAGTGGCAAATTTTTGCAAGTGTGTGCATGTGGGTGTGGTTCTGTGTCTCTCAGGACCTGGTTAAATTCCTGTCTCGTCACAACACTCCCTCTCCTGAAAAAAGGATGAGTGCGCCCTACAGCAGGTCACGGTGCACAGATTGCTCTCAATGGACTATACGTGGGAACCTGGGAGAAATCCAAACATCAGTCTCTCCACCTCATAACTACTGAAACCTGAACTGTTACTTTGGTTTCTGGATCTATTGTTTAACTTGCGAAACAAGGCAAGGTAATATGTAATGTGATGCAGGACACTAAGAATCTCAAAGGACCAGTGGGAACTTGGGACGCTTGCCCACGATCCCTGAATGTTGGAGGACAGGTTAATACAATAATTAAGGTGGCACATCATACACCACATGCCTCGATCAATTGTGGTGCAGATTATAGGGGTAGGGAGGTCTTTCTCGCCTTTTGTAGGACTCTATACACTCACATGAACACAGAAATCTTCAAAAAGCTGATTAGAGGTGGAAAGGGTGACATCGTTTAATAAGTGAAACTGGTCGATTGGGCGAGCGTGGAGACAATCCCTTGTAGATGAAGATCCAGAAATGGTTCCCTCCAAAGACATGTCAATCTCCTGTTATCATTGGCGAAAAAAAGCTGTTTAGAGTACGGTGTCACCAGCAGAGCTGATGAACTGAGTATTGACACTCTCTAATGAACCTTGATGTCTCTCTTCGGTGCATTTTGTTTTTTTGACATATTTCTGCTACTGAGTGTCAGTGGTGGAGGAAGTGTATGTTTGTAGTTGTGATGTCAATCAAGCAAACTGCTTTGTCCTGGGTGATGTCAAATGTTCTGAGTGTTGATGGAGCTGCATCCAAACAAGAAACTGGGGAGTATTTCGTAACACTTCTTACTTTTGCTTTGACTTGGGGAGTCAGGAGGTGAGTTACTCGCCGTGGTCTTCCGGGCTGCTGACATCCTTTTGTAGCAATAATATTCAAATTAATTATGTTCAGCTATTTATTGATGAAGTAGCTGAAGCTGTTTTGTCCGAGGACAGTACACCGTGGAATTTCTGCTGATCTGACCCTCCGTGGAGCTGATCTGACCCTCCTCTGACAACGACAACCATCTTCCTATGTGCCAGATATGATAGGTACGAGCGGGGAGTGTGCCCCAAATTGTCCTTGAAGTGAATTTTGAGCGTGCCACCGGGATATCAGGGTGTGTCATTCTCACCTTCCCTCTGGGCTTCAACTCTTAGCCCATGTTTGAAGCAACAATGTCATACATAAACAAAAGTAGACATTTCTGGATTGCTCAGCATGACTGGCAGCATCCATGGAGAGAAATCAGAGTTAACACTTCGGGACCTGTGATGCTTTCTCAGAACCTGTCGCAACTTGCCTTCCTAATTATTTTTGTGTCAACTGCAAATTTATCAACAGCACATTTTTTTTCCTTCCTCCAACTCATTCGTATACAGAATATTGCATTCTTCATGTGTATATCATATAAAGTATTCAGCAGTGTTATGTGTTGGAGCTCAGTGTGCCTGTCAAAATATTGCTGTGTATAGTAGTTAATCATGTTTGCATGTCAATATGATTGTGCATTGTATCTTGTTTCTGTTTATAAATAAACATTGTTTTGCTTCGGAGTTGTTCTCGTTTAAACGTAAATATCATGAAACATTAGAACTGTTCATTTGTAAATATAAACATGGTTGTGTCTGGAAACGGTTCCTGGTCATATTTGCTTCCTGTTTTCTTTTTGAGTTGTTCTTGCCTGCAAGTAAATATTGTTGTATGTTAGTTGTGTTCTCTATTATATATTAATTTCGTGGTGCGTTTCAACTGCACATATGCGTTTCTGCATATCATTTGTATTTTAGATCTGTTCACGTTCATTTATAAATATTGTAAATGAGAACTGTTCACGTCTGTACGTAAATATTTCTGTATACTGGAGCTGTTCCAGTTTATATCTCAAAGTCGTGAATTGGAGCTGTTCTAGTTTACGTGTATAGATATTATTTTGTGTTGGAGCTGCTCCTGTTGGTATATAAATATTGTTGTGTACTGGAGCCGTTGCTGTTTTTATGAAAATATGAACATATTCTGAAGTTGTGCCGTAATCGGGAGAGAATTCAACAGTGAATAAATGGTATCGGATTAAATAGACAAGAATTAGTAGAGGGTTAAACAGGAGTAATAACGGGAGGGTAACATAGAGGATAAAGGAATCGGCTTTTGTACAACGTAATCGAAAACGTTCAAATGGAGTTTTACCGGCAAAGCAATCGAATATAACTGAGAGAGGAAAGTGTTAATTACAGGGAAAGGGAGAGGAATTATTATCAAGTTGCAGGGAGAGGATTAAATAGAGAGGAATGCGAAGAGTGTTCAATATAAGGCAATAGAGAGGGTGAAATGGAGTTTAATGGAGAGAAAAGTGACAACAAAGCACCTGGGATGGTTGAAAGCAGAAAAGGGAAAGAATCATATAAAAAGAAATGAGGAGAGAACTAAATAGAGAGAATAGAGGTGAGGGTTGAATACAGGAGAGCAGGAAGAAGATTAAGTACGGGGAAGAGGAGAGGTTAAATACAGAACATACCGTATTAAATAGAAAGCAGTAGTGAGAGGGTTAATTAGAGAATAATAGGGAGTCAACTGAATACAGAGATAGTTAAAGATTGTGATGGGCAGGGTTTAAATTTAGCGGGTTCAGTGGAGAGTAGTTATGAGAGCTTTAAATGTGAAGTAATAGGGACATAATTAAATAGCGAGTAATGGAGACGATTGAAAACAGGGTAAGAGAGAGGTGGTTGGATACAGGGGAATAGAGAGGATTAAATGTAGGTAAAGACAGAATTAAGTGAAGAGTAGTAGGGTCGGACTAATATCAGACTAAGAGGAAGAGGATTAATTAAAACGCAGGGAATAGAGAGGACTGAATGCAGGTAAAGTCTTAAATACAGAGTAACAGGGAGAGTCTCATATTCAGAGAGACAAGGTGAAAGAGAAATCAGGAGAAAATTAAACAATGGGTAAGAGTGTGGGTTACATACAAGAGAACACCGATACAAGTCAATGCAGATTAGCAGGGAGAGGTTTGCAAACAGGGAAATATAAATGCTTAAATATAGGGACATAGACTGGCAAAATACCTGGCAATCGCACTGATTGAATATAGGGTAAGGGAGACAGTTTTAGCTTTACTCAATTTGTGAGCAGCGGTGGTCATGGGCACAGTCCTCTCTTCCAATTTCCAGACATCAACATTGGACGTTGGCTCTCAGAACGTCCATTCCCACAATCAGTTGCCTCCATGTTGCACTGCTTCCTGGGACTACCTCTTCCCACATCACCGACAGCTCCCTCATTCCCACTCAAGTTGTCATTGCACCCCATCCAACCCTACTCCTCATGCCCTCACTTTACCTCCTGCCTTTGCTTCGTCATGTAGAGCAGTGTGGACTGACGTTATGCCCTTCTGCCATTCTTGTCCTTAGCAGGGGAAGTGAAAGGCCTTCTGCTCTTCTTCTTTACCAATTCCGAATGAGCGAAAGTGTCTCCCTCACTTCTTTTGCATGATTCTCAAGAAGGGCTTTCTTTTTAATTCATTCACAGGATGAGGTCATCGCTGACCAGCACCAGCATTTATCGCCCATCCTGAATTGCCTCCAGGGCTGTTAACTGTTAACCACATTGTTGTACGTCTGGAGTCCCGTGTAGTCCTGACCTGGTAAGGATGCTGTTTCCTCTCTGAAAAGCATGAGCTAATCGACAAGTGACCTGGGTTCATCATTCGACTCTTAAATTTTAGGTAGTAATTGTATTTAATCTTCATCATCTACCACAGTGGAATTTGAACTTGAGTGCCCAGAACATGACTTGGTTGCCTGCCTTAATAGAGCAGCGATAAGACTGCTAAACCATCGCCTCTACCCCAGTTTGGATCTCTTAATCAGAAAAAAAATCCTGGAACAAATCAGCACACCAGCCAGCTTCTATTCAGATAACTCAGAGCTGTATGGCCTCAGTAGCAGAATAACAGGCCGGAGAGGAGCTAAATGGCCGACTTTCTCCAGTGGGGTAGGCTGGAGAATGAGCTGAATAACCTCATCCTGTTCCTGTGCTACAGACCGGAGAAGGGGATGAATGGCCCCCTTCTAATCCAATATTGTTGGGTATGTTCATGCCAACAGCAGACTCATTCATCATTGAAAACTAAACAATGCTTTATCCCCTGAATTAAAAAAAAGTCAGTCCGTGACATTTCAAAGTCTCTGCCCATTTGTTCTCCACATTTTAAATAAAGGCTGATTTCAGTGTTCCAAATATTAACTCTCTTCAGTGTTAGTGCGATATGTTCATGTGCAATTTACCCCTTTAACTAGTGAAATGGGCAGGCAAATGGCAGATAATGTTGGAGGTAAGAAAGATTCATTCTTTTTGGTAGAGATAATATAAATTAAGTGGCTGAATTCTAGTGGGGACTTTACATCAAGAGTTGGAGGTGTATACTTCTTTTTTGGAAAGTGACTGGGAACGTTGAGCTGATTTGTCAAAAATAAGTTATCCAAAGTCGAATGGAATGCAAAGTAAAGGAGAATGTTATTTTACCTGTATAAATCACTGCTTCAGACAAAGCTGGGGGCAACAGCCCAGATTTGAACTCTTGAATATCATATGACTTCCATTAGGTTAAACCTGAGCTCCGCCCACTACAGCACACCGCACTTTAGGAAGTATGTCAATGCAGTGGATGCTTTGAAATGGCATGTTTTCTCAGTGGTTCGCATTGCTGTTTCACAGCACCAGGGACTAGGCTTTGATTCTAACCTCGGGTGACTATCTGTGTACATGCTCTCCGTTCTTGTGTTGGTTTTCTCCGTGTGTTCTGGTTTCCTCCCGCAATCCAAAATATACATGTCAGAAAAATTAGCCAGGCTGAGCTGCTCATGGTGTTCAAGGATGTGTAGGTTAGCTGCATTCATCATGGTTAAGTACAAGGTAGGGGAATGTGGCTGGGTGGTTTACTCTTCTGAGGGTAGGCCTGGACTTGTTGGGCTGAAGGGCCTAATTCCACACTTAGGGATCGTATTCTATTCTGTGGGAGGCGGTGACTAGTCATGGGAACTAAATAACAGGACATTTAGCATCTGTAAGCTTATCACAGCATTCAATGCCTGATTTGTAGCCAAACTACATATATCTGAGTTTGCGCCTTATCCCTTACTAACTATGCTTAAGAAAAAGAAATCTATCGCAGAGATGAAATTAACATCTAATCCAGCATTCACAACCCTTTGTGGAAGAGAGTTCCCATCATCCAATACCCTTTCTGTGCGGCATTGCTTCCTAACATCTCTCCTGAACACATTAGCCCGGCATTGCAGACGATGTCCCTTTATGTTTGAATCCACAAACAGTGGAAATTGATGATCTTCATGAACACTATCTTCCAAGTTCTGGAGAAAGGTGGCCTAATTTGTAGTCTCCCGCATTAATGGTTGGAGAACTGTGAAGACCTTCTTTGATTCTCCCTCAGACTTGCAGTAAAGAGTCAAGGGGAACACCAAGCGGATTTTTATTCTCAAAGGTGTTCAGAATGTGACAGAGAAATGGGGACAACTGTCCAAACGACAGAAAAGCGTGCAGAATCTACTCCTGGTGTAGACAATGGGTGTCGATGTCACAGAGGGTTTTCAGGGGGTGAAGAGCCAAAAAGCCTCACTCTTTACCTCCAAAGCCACCAAGATAATCACCCGGTCTGGGGTGCACTCTGTGGAGCAGGACGGGACGCGCTCACGTTTGGTCTTCGACAAATTGCACCGGGAGAGCTCGATGCTCAGCATCCTGAAAGGAGATAAATCACTCTGTAACGTTATCTCATCCTGACATCCTGAGGATAAGCAAAACCCTTTGTGCCATATTACATGACATGAATCTCACAGATAGCGCAGCCTCCCGTTCATTACTTTATATTGTGCAGGTTTTAAATGACAGCATATGGAAGAGGCTGGACCAGCCGCTATCTCTGGAGGTGCTGACGAAGGCTCTCGACTCCTTCGAAAAGAATAGGCCTCGCAGAAGTGATAGCTTATCAGCCGTGTTGTATTCGACTCTGTGAGAGTTGATTGGCCAGGACCTGGTGAAAGTGGACAACAGGGAAATTGAGATGTTGTATATCTGACTCAGTGACAGGCCACTGTCAAAAACTGTGCATTTGTAAATAAAGGGTGATTAATGACAAGATGTTAGAATATGAGCATTGATTTTACTCCCAGACATTGTTGCTGCCAATGTGCATCGGGATCTTGGGTTCTTCATGTTCCACACATTTCCACTCCAACCACTGTTCCACTCCAGCAAACCCCACACCACAAGATGACTTGAAGTTGTTCTTTGACATTCCTGACCCTCGGCACTGTTGCGACAATATACCATCCTGGACTCTGGCTAGTCAGAACTGATGATTATGAATGAGTCGGTCAGTCATGTTCGCTTTGTGCATGCTGCCATTTAAAGTTAACACAACTCCGCATTAACTTTATAAATAAGGGAAAAATAGAAACAAAATGCTGCAGAATTAGGGCTCAATGTCCATTTGTGCGCAGCATTTATTCACCAGATTGATAGGTGGACAACAAGTGTTCAATTGTGAGGGACTGAGATGACGCAAACCCATGGTTCAATTCCTCGAATTAAGAAAGGTCTGAGATGAGTAAAGTTTTCCAGAGAATAATGGAAACTCTGGCGATAAATGGACCGATAGGCATCTTATTGCCTCTTGCTTTAGGGTGAGAAAAATCAGCTGAAATTTTGTCGATGCCCTAAGACCTTTCCAAGAGTGAAATGAATGAACAATGACTCACATTTCTTTATATTATACTGCACACACTATTTGGTCCTTGTTAACTCACTGAACCTGCCCTTTCCCTTCTCAGTGCTGCTACGTCCTCCTTGCCTATTACTGTCACCTTAATATTGTGTTATGATCAAAGGTAATGCAAGTCATTGAAAGAAATTATGGTGGTATCGCGAGAAATGATCCTTGTGTCACTCACTAATACCAGTCCGACATTATGGTAATGACATATTTATACCTGCTCTCCGTTTTTTGTCCTCTATCTGTCCTCAAGCCAAGTCCCATTTCCCCATTTCGACGGGCCTCATATACAACATTGACCGCCCCACGCAATTCATTTTCAGAAATGGACATTTCTGCATCCTTGTGCAAGCAAATCCCTCTCTGACCTCAGTCCTCCATCTCGCTTGAAACTGTTCTTTCCCATCATCCTTCAGATGTTTTAGGTTTCTTCTCTGTACATGTGAACAGGGAATATCTCACCCTCTGTCTTGCTGTCGGGATCATGTGTGACTCACAGTCAGCTCTGAAACATGTCCAGGGCGCAGTTACCCTGGTAGGAAGTTCTGTATTGATTGGAGCTCAAGTAACCATTGAGGGCATTTTTCAGTGAGTTACTTTTACCTGTTTCAATTATTGCCTGGAGTGGAGAAATTATGTTCGAATCAGACACTGTCTGTGCACAAGGTGTGGAATTGCATTGCGATGATGTATTCATTAAAACCGACAGTGTGTCGTCACCAATAACCAACGATACTCCCTGCACAGAATCGTCGCTGATAACCATGGAAAACACATCCCAGAGTTGAGGAGAATGTTCCTCAGAGAGACACTCAACAACTGGAATTTTATTTCCAAATGACCAAAATCAAGGGAACGACGAAACTGAAATGAAATGAGAGTTTAAAGTTCGATAGATGGTGCTGTGGTGTCAATGCTGGTAATGAGGGCGGCACAGTGACTTAGTGGTTAGCCCTGCTGCCTGACAGAGAGAGAGCGGGTGAGTCTGGGTGGGATACCCTTTGCCGGGTCAGGTTGGACTTGATGGGCCCATTGGTCGCCTTCCACATTGTAAGGATTCCATTAGGTCCGTCAATATACATTTTCCTCTGTTTGGTCCTGACCGATTGAGATTTGTACAATCATAAAAACCACAGTTGTAAAAATAATCTGTGGCCACGGGGAGTTCACTCACAGCTGTCACCTGTTTGTTCAAATTCTTAAATAAATGGAGTGAACCACATTGTAATGTAACAGTCCTCCAGGCGATGCCAACAGGTATAAATGAAAGGCTTTGAGATTATATCACCTCGGCATTGAGTACAGAGAGATTGCCTGCGAACAGAGATTATTTCAGAAAATGACATTTTCATTTTATTATTTGCGGAAATTATTTTACATAACCCTTCCGACTGTAACAATCCCCGGTAAGTGCGGTACATCAATGAAATTGTGTCAATCTCTCTGATTTTTGGCTGCGGGTTCACTCTGTCACTGACAATGATATATCGATAGGTTGTGCCTAAAATTCACACAGTGGCAGGAGCTCGGTAATTTATTGTCAGATTACAGGGACCCTGTGGAATCCGTGTCATCGCAGATTCCACAGGAATTGCCTGGGAAATTATTCATCTCTTCTGAGAACCTTCCAGAAATGCGCATTTCAATCGGAGATTACGGAGAGTTTCAATGGACCTAAGGCAAGGAATGACTTTAGAAACATATAAGTGGCGATATTGTATGTCGAGAATCCAATATTAGTGAGTTTGTGTTTAGTTCTGGTGTTGAAGTGAACAAGCAGTGGGCTTCTCTGTGCATCTAAAGTTTAGAGTTAACTTGGATTTATTTGTGTAATTGCAGCAGTTTGTTTTAATAATTGCGTTTGAAGTTTGGCGATGGGTTGAATGGCTTTGTGCACGAATGAGCTGTTGTTGAGTTTTGATGGTTGCAACCTTACATGATTTTAATGGGACCTCACAACTTTGTAGGTGAGTTCTGGAATTTTCAATTAAGGAAGAAACCCTTACTGAGAAAGCTGTACTTTCAATTTTATCATTTTTGTCACTTAGTTTTGTTCCTGTACGACCCTGGATATGAGTGGATGCATGGATCTGTGCTCATGCAAATGAAATGAGAGTTTTAGTAAATGACATTACCTTGTATGTTGATCACTGATAGTAGTGTTGGGACAGAAGAAAATCTCTGAAGAAACTGTTTCAAGCTGTGTATATTGATGCTCTAATGTTGTGGTTCTGCTCGCAGAGCTGGAAGTTTTTGCTGCAATCGTTTCGTTCCCTGGCTAGGGAACATCATCAGTGCTGTTGGAGCCTCGTGTGATGCTCTAATGTGCGGTATCTCCAGGAAGAAATTGACTGCAATTTCAGTTGAGAATTGGCAGTCAAAAGTCATTTAACCAAGTGATAGATGCAGGGATTCTGGTGTGAATTGTTTTTGGTGGCTGTTTTGTTTGGAACGGCATTGTTGGGAGTCGGGTTTTGTGTAATATATGAAAGTCGTAGCGTTTCGTTTCATGCATGCATTGTTTGAGATTAACAAGAATTATACTTCTGCTGCGTGTTCGTTGTCTTTGAATCTGCTTTATAAGCATGTAGTTTGATTTATTCTGTTTTATCATCGTTTCCTTCGCAACAAATTTCATTGTCTTTTAATGGATGCAGAGCAGGTAGCCAGTTTACACAATTGATGTAGACATGAATAAGCTCTTTCAGTACCATAACTTTCCCGTAGTTTTGTGGGATTGAAGAAATGCCGGAGTTTTAAAGTGGATTCACTCAGTGGGCAGAATGCGCTGTTTCTGCATTGTCCATTTCCAACATTTTAACACTGAGAAGTGTTAAATTGAATTTCAGATGCATGTGGCTAATTTCAAGTTGTTTTTCTGAAGAGGTTTTCGTGGCTTCATATTTTTACACTGCATGAAGGAATATTACTAACTAAGTCTGGAAGGTAAGAATTAATCAATTCCTTAGGTTAATATGCTTACCGTATTTAGGTATTCTCATTACAAAGTAAAGTTATTTTTTAAAAAAAAGACGTGTTGTGAAATCCTGTTCTGTCTATGAGCTGCTGAGTATTTGTATTATCACTTTCATGTTAATTGCATCTGACATTACTAGAGCACAATAGAGAGTCAGAGAGACTTGATTATTTTGTAACGTCATATTTCTGAGGTAAAGAGAAATTTCCAGGAGGTAGGGAGTGGGATCGCAAGCACTTACATGAATAAGGGAAAACCGCAGATATATCATGTAGATGGGACTCCTCCAGGAAATATCGGACAGGGAGGAGGATAGTGCAGGCGTCTCCAGTGGCTATCGCCATCTTAAACAAGTATGCTGCTTTGGAAAACGTCGGAGGTGATGGACTCTTAGAGAATGTAGCATGAACTGCCATGTTTCTGACACCAATACTGCCTCTCGTGTATAGCAGGGGTACGTCAGGTTCCAAGTGATCAGTTGTGATAAGGTACTGTCTAGTCAGAGGAATAAACAAAGGTTTCTATGACAAACATGGAGAAACGAGAATGGCTTGTTGCGTCGCTGGTGCCATGATTAAGGATATTACGGAGAGGGTGCAGAATGTTCTCAACGCGGAGAGGGTCCAACAGGAGGTCATGTACACAATGGAACTATTGACATACGAAGGCAAAAGGATAAAATTTAGAATGTGGAGAATATGAAGTTCGGCAGTAATTTAAAAGGAGGTGCTTGCGGGTAATGTTTTTGGATTACGTTTGGTGCAATACAAGTGGACCAACTGGGAAGACAGTTGAACTACGGGATGGTTACGAAGGTTGTATAGGGATATCACAGCAATTAGAAAGACTTGGCTCAGGGGAGGACAGGACTGGAGGACAGGACTGGCAGCTTAATGCTGTAGAATACAAAGGCTGATGTAAAGGCAGAAAGGGAGCTAAGAGAAGAGGGAATTTGTGTTTTTGATAATGGATTGGAGCTGTCATGTTCAAACTCATGATTTGGAGATACCGGAGTTGGACTGTCTGCATCTCTCTCTCCCCATCTCTAAATTTCTTGCTGTCAGTCTTTCTCTGGCTCTATCCCTCTACCTCTGTCTGTCTGTCTGCCTTTGTCTCTGTGTCTCATGCTCTCTCTCTCTCTCTGCCTCACGCTCTCTTTCATTCTCACACATGGACCACGTCAGACACGTGTTCACTCAGTTTAACACTTGCTCCTGTGAATTGTCTCAAACCATTTCTATATCTCTTCTTTCACTGAGTTTATCTGAGGAGGTGATTTCGAAAAATACAAAATGCACAGGCGCATCCAACAATATCTTGGCATAATATTAGTTACATTTCTGTAAATGTTGTGTCTCTTCATCTTCTGCACTTTGACTGTCTCCCTCTTTCTCTCCCTGTCCATGTGAGGGAGTTTGTGTTTAAGTGTTTCACTGTCAGGGTCTATGAGCGTTTCTCTGTGTATCTATGTTTCACTGCTTTTCTGGGAAAGTCACTCTGTGTGTGCTTTCACAGGTTTTGTCTTTGGATATGTCCATGTGACACATTGTGAATTCATTTCTGCCCCCGTGAGTTGGTTTCCCTCTGTGTGTGGACCTGGAGAAGTATTTTACTGACTACATATTTTGGTGTTTATGTGTTTGGGTCTGTTAGTCAGTCTATGTGGGAATGTTTCTGTGACAGTGAGTATGTTCGTGTGGCTTTTCGTTACTGCCAGTGTGAATTTGTATCTGCGTGTGTTTTCACACTGTATCTGCTGCGTTTGTGTCTGTTAATATGCTGTGTGTGTGTGTGGTCATATTCCTATGACAGTGAAGTTTTTTGTGTGTTTGTGTGCGTGTGTGTTACTGTTAGCATGTTATGATGGTTACTGACTGTATATGTGCACAAATGTTTCTGTAAGTTCTTGCATGTTGATGTGCAATGTCTCTCAGTATGACTTGACTTCTACATATGTGTGGGGATGTGTGTGTGATTATGTGTTTGTGTGTAAATGTGTTTCTTTATTTGGAATGACTTTAATACAATAATTAAGGTGGCACATCATACACCACATGCCTCGATCAGTCGTGGTGCAGACTATAGGGACAGGGAGGTCTTTGTGGCCTTTTGTAGGACTCTATACACTCACATGAACACAGAAATCTTCAAAAAGCTGTTGAGAGGTGGAGAGGGTGACAGCGTTTAATAAGCGTAACTGGTCAGTTGGGCGAGAGAGGAGACAATCCCTGGTAGATAAAGATCCAGAAATAGTTCCCTCCAAAAACATGTCAATCTCCTTTTATCATTGGAGAAAAAAAAATCAGAGTGCGGTGTCACCAGCAGTGCTGATGAACTGAGCATTGACACTCTCTAATGAACCTTGATGTTTCTCTTTGGTGCATTTTGTGTTTGTGACATATTTCTACTACTGAGTGTCAGTGGTGGAGGAAATGTATGTTTGTAGTTGTGATGTCAATCAAACAAACTGCTTTGTCCTGGGTGATGTCAATTTTTCTGAGTGTTGGTGGAGATGCATCCAAACAAGGAACTGGGGAGTATTTTGTTACACTTCTTACTTTTGCTTTGACTTTGGGGAGTCAGGAGGTGAGTTACTCGCCGTGGTCTTCCGGGCCTCTGACCTCCTCTTGTAGCAATAATATTCAAATTAATTATAACCAGCTATTTATTGATGAAGTAGCTGAAGCTGTTTTGTCAGAGGACAGTACACCGAGGAACTTCTGCAGAGATGTTCTGGAGCTGAGCTGACCCTCCTCTGACAACGACAACCATCTTCCTATGTGCCAGATATGATAGGTACTAGCGGGGAGTGTGCCCCCGATTGTCCTTCAAGTGTATTTTGAGCGTGCCACAGGGATGTCAGGGTGTGTCACTCTCACATCCCCTCTGGGCTTGAACTCTTGGCCCATTTTTGAAGCAAGAATGTCATACATAAACAAAAGCATTTCTGGATTGCTCAGTATGACTGGCAGCATCCGTGGAGACAAATCAGAGTTAACGCTTCGGGACTTGCGACCCTTTGTCAGAACCTGTCACAACTTACCTTCCCAACTATTTTTGTGTCACATGCAAATTTGGCAACAACACATTTTCTTCCTTTCTCCAACTCATTCACATACACAGTATTGCATTCTTCATATGTACAGCATATAAAGTATTCAGTATTGTTATGTGTTGGAGCTGAGTGTGCCTGTACAAATATTGCTGTGTATAGTAGTTGATCATGTTTGCATGCAAATATTATTGTGCATTGTATCTGTTTGTGTTTATAAATAAACATTGTTTTGTTTTGGAGTTGTTCTAGGTTAAACATAAATATCGTTGATCATTAGAACTGCTCATTTGTAAATATAAATATGGTTGTGTCTGGAAACGGTTACGTCATATTTGCTTCCTGTTTTCTATTTGAGTTGTTCTTGCTTTTATATTAATATTGTATCTCAGTTATGTTCTCTTTTTTTATATAAATACCGTGGTGTGTTGCGGCTGCACATCTGATTAACTTATGTGATTCTGTACTGTGAATTTCGCCCAACAGTTCCTCCAAGATCAGTTATGAATTTCATTGTTTGTTAATTTTCCCAGATGCACACCGATGTCCAACGATACATGAATTCAAACTGCGAAGGCAATAACTGTGCAGTTTCTCTCTCTCTCTCTCTCTTTCTCTCTCTCTCTCTCTCTCTCTCTCTCTCTCTCTCTCTCTCTCTCTCTCTCCTGTAATGACCTCACCATGCGCTTCCATTGTCTGGTCGTCTCCCTTTTAAAACTGCTGTTGTTTTGACTTTTTTCCCCAAAGTTCCAAAATGATGCAACAGCACGTGAATCCAATTGCTGCTCCTGGAATTCGAGGAAATCGCCTGCAGCGCCTAAAATACCTCAAAAAAGGAGCAACTGTTACAGGCAGAAATTTTCCCGTCCTCCATCTTGGATTACCCTGAGTCGTCTTGGGAAATAAGGCAGGGCAGGTTACTGAGTGTCAGTGGGAGAACACTTTTGGACCAGCGAGCATAATTCTATTAGATTTAAAATAATGATGGAAAAGGATAGACCACATCTAAAAGTTGACGTTCTAAATTGGAGAAAGGCCAATTAAAGAAGAAGAAGGAAGCATATGTAAAGTATAGACAGGACAGATCGAGTGAATCCTTAGAAGAGTATAAAGGAACTTGGAGTATACTTAAGAGGGAAATCAGAAGGGCAAAAAAGGGACATGAGATAGATTTGGAAAAAAGAATTAAGAAGTTTTTACAAATACATTAAGGACAAAAATGGTAACTAGGTAGAAAATTGGGCCTCTCAAAGATCAGCAATGTGGCATTTGTGTGGAGCCACAGACAATGGAGAGATACTAAATGAGAATTTTGCATCAGTATTTACTGTGGAACAGAATATGGAAGATATCGACTGTTGGGAAATAGACGGTGACATCTTGCAAAATTTCGACTTTACAGAGGAGGAAGTGCAGGATGTCTTGAAACGGGTAAAGGTGGATAAATCCCCAGGACCTGATCAGGTGTACCAAAAAACTCTGTGGGAAGCTAGAGAAGTGACTGCTGGGCCTCTTGCTGAGATATTTGTATCATCGATAGTCACAGGTGAGGTGCTGGAAGACAAGAGGTTGGCTAACGTGGTGCCACTGTTTAAGAAGGGTGGTAAGGACAAGCCAGGGAACTATAGACTAGTGAACCCGATGGGCAATTTGTTGGAGGGAATTCTGAGGGACAGGATGTACATGTATTTGGAAAGGCAAGGACTAATTAGGGATAGTCAACATGGCTTTGTGAGTGGGAAATCCTGCCTCACAAATTGATTGATTTTTTGAGGAAATAACAAAGAGGACTGATGAGGGCAGAGCGGTTGATGTGATCTATATGGACTTCAGTAAGGCTTTCGACAAGGTTCCACATGGGAGACTGGTTAGCAAGGTTAGATCTCACAGAATACATTGAGAACTAGCCATTTCGATACAGAACTGGCTCAAAGGTAGAAAACAGAGGGTGGTGGTGGAGGGTTGCTTTTCAGACTGGAGGCCTGTGACCAGTGGAGTGCCAAAAGGGTCGGTTCTGGGTCCTCTACTTCTTGTCATTTACATAACTGATTTGGATGCGAGCATAAGAGTACAGTTAGTAAGTTTGCAGATGACACCAAAATTGGAGGTGTAGTGGACAGCGAAGAGTGTTACATCAGATTACAACAGGATCTTGACCAGATGGGCCAATGGGCTGAGAAGTGGTAGATGGAGTTTAATTCAGATAAATGTGCTGCAGTTTAGGAAAGCAAATCTTAGCAGGACTTACACACTTAATGGTAAGGTCCTAGGGTGTGTTACTGAACAAAGAGACCTTGGAGTACAGGTTCCTAGCTCCTTGAAAGTGGAGTCGCAGGTAGATAGGATAATGAAGAAGACGTTTGATATGCTTTCCTTTATTGGACAGAGTATTGAGTACAGAAGATGGGAGGTCATGTTGTGGCTGTACAGGACACTGGTTCGGCCACTGTTGGAATATTGCATGAAAGTCTGGTCTCCTTCCTATCGGAAATGTGTTGTGAAATTTGAAAGGGTTCAGAAAAGATTTACAAGGATGTTGCCAGGATTTGAGGATTTGAGCTATTAAGAGAGGCCGACCACTCTGGGGCTGTTTTTCCTGGAGCATCGGTTGCTGAAGGGTGACCTTATAGAGATTTACAAAATCATGAGGGGTAAGAATAGGGTAAGTAGTCAAAGTCTTTTCCCTGGCGTTGGGAAGTCCAGAAGTAGAGGGCATAGGCTTAGGGTGAGAAGGGAAAGATATAAAAGAGACTATAAGGCAACGTTTTCACACAAAGGTGGTACGTGTATGGAATGAGCTGCCATAGGAAGTGGTGGAGGCTGGTACAATTGCAACATTTAAGAGGCATTTGGATGGGTATATGAATAGGAAAAGTTTGGAGGGGTATGGGCTGGGTGCTGGAAAGTGGGACTAGATTGGCTTGGGACTGAAGCATGGGAACACACCGTACATCTCTATGACTCTATGCACATGTTCATGTTTGAATAATTTTCCATTTCTGAAGTTTTCCGCTTATACATGAAAATTGTTGCATATTTAGGGTGGAATGAAACTGTTCATCTTTCTGTGCATCAATTGTGTTTTAGATCTGTCACATTCATTTTTAAATATTGTACATGAGAACTGTTCATGTCTGTATGTAAATATTGTTGTGTAGTGTATCTGTTCCATTTTACATATCAAAGTTGTGAATGGGATCTGTTCCAGTTTATATATAAAAGTTGTGAATTGGATCTGCTCCAGTTTTTATATAAAAGTTGTGAATTGGATCTGTTCCAGTTTTTATATCAAAGTTGTGAATTGGAGCTGTTTCAGTTTATGTGTATATATGTTATTTTGTGTTGGAACTGCTCCAATTGGTATATAAATATAGTTGTGTATTGCAGCCATTGCTGTTTATATGTTAGTATTAGTGTATGTTGAAGTTGTGGCTGCCCCCTTCTTATCAGCAGTACTATATCTGATGTGTGGTTCGGCTGCTGTGCCCCTCCTGTGCTTTGGCGTGAATTTGCTGTTCCCGTGCCCGGCATTGGGATGGCAACAAAGAGCAGCAGCTGACACGTGTCTGCAGTTGATGGAATGTTCTGGACATGACATCTGGTCTCTGGTTATTGTGGGGCAGAACAAACATTGTGGAAGGGGGAACAAAAACTGAAGAGCATCGAGGAAGATAGGGAGATGGTTAAAG
Source organism: Hemiscyllium ocellatum (assembly GCF_020745735.1). Classification (NCBI taxonomy): domain Eukaryota; kingdom Metazoa; phylum Chordata; class Chondrichthyes; order Orectolobiformes; family Hemiscylliidae; genus Hemiscyllium; species Hemiscyllium ocellatum. The sequence continues at coordinate 22,398,258 of NC_083440.1, read as the reverse complement.
ATTGTAAAACGGATAGAATTCAACAGATAGTAATGGGGGTAGCATTAAATAGACAATAATGACGAGAGGGTTAAATAGAGAGTAACAGAGAGATGTTTACATAGAGGATAAGGGAATGGGATTTAATGCAAAGTAATAGGGAAAGGTGTTAGTTGAGTTTTACACAAAAAATGAATTTAGTTGAGGGAGGAAAGGGTTATTTACAGGAAAAGGGGGAGGAATTAGTATCAAGTAGCGGGAAGAGGGTTAAGTCGAGTAATGTGAAGTACATTCAATATAAGGGAATAAAGATGGTGAAATGGAATGTAATAGAAACAAATTTGAAAACAGGGCAACTGGGTGATGGTTTTACACGGAAAAGGGCAAGAATCTAACATAAAGAAATGCGGGAAAACTATATAGAGAGTAATGAGGTGAGGATTCAGTGTAGGAGGGTAGGGACAGGTTTAAGTTCAGGGGAAGAGGGGAGGGTTAAATACAGAGTGTAGAAGATTGAATAGAAAGTATTAGCAAGAGGGTTAATTAGAGAACAATGGGGAGTAAACTGAATACAGAGATGGTTAAAGATTGTGATGGGCAGAGTTTAAATTTAGCGGGTTCAGTAGGAAGTAGTTATGAGAGGATTAAATGTAAACTAATACGAACATGATAAAATCACAAATAACAGAGAGGGTTGAAAACAGGGTAAAAGAGAGGAGGTTGCATACAGAGGAATAGAAAGGATTGAACGTAGATAAGACAGGATTAAGGAAAGAGGAATGGGTGAGGACTAATTGCAGACTAAGAGGAAGAGGATTAAATATATGGCAGGGAATAGGGAGGACTGAATACAGATCACGGCTTAAATACAGAATAACAAGGAGTGTCTCAAATACAGAGAGCAAGAAGGTGAAAGACACAGTAATCAACAGAGAATTAACCACTGGGAAAAAGTGTGGGTTACATATAAAGGAACAGCGATACAGGTAAATGCAGATTAACAGGGAGAGGTTTGCATACAGGGAAACATAAATACTTAAATACAGGGACAAAGAGTGGCAATCTACAGGGCAATAGCGATGAATAAGTAGAGGGTAAGGGAGACTATTTCTAGCTTTAATCAATTTACGGGCGGTGGTGGTGATGGTCATAGTGGTCTCTTCAAATTTCCAGACATCATCATTGAACATTGGCGCTCACTGCGTCCATTCCCACAATCAGGTGCATCCATGTTGCACTGTCTCCCGGGGCTACCTCTTCCCACCTCACCGACTATTCTCTCATTCACATTCCAGTTGTCATTACACCCCATAAAACCCGACTCCTCATGCCTTCCCTATCCCTCCTGCCTGTGCTTTGTCATGTAGAACAGTATGGACTGACGTTATGCCCTTTTGCTATTCTTGTGCTCAGGAGTCGGAGTGAAAGGCCTTCTGCTCTTCGTCTTTACCAATTCAGAATGGGCGAAAGTGCTTCTTCCATTTCCTCTTGATCGTTCTCAAGAATGTTTCTTGTTTTAATTCAGTCACAGGATGAGGGCATCGCCGGCCAGCATCAGCATTTATTGGCCATCCCAAATTGCCTAGAGGGCTGTGAAGTGTCAAACACATTGTTGTACGTCTGGAGTCACGTGTAGGCCTGACCTCTCTAAAAGGCATTAGAAAATCGACAAGCGACTGGGGGTTCATCATTAGACTCTTAAATTGTAGACGGATGTTGAATTTAAACATCACCATCTGCCACAGTGGGATTTGAACTGGAGTCCCAAGAACATAACTCGGTTCCTTGCTAACCAGTTCATCAATAATTCTGCTAGGCCATCCTCTCGACCTCTGAAAGAGGCGCCTCCTGTGTCACAGGCGAGACAATGGGCTGAGTAAAAGCTGTAAGAACTGTTAATGCTCTTAATCAGAAACAAAAACAAATTCCTGGAAGAAATCAACACATCTGCCAGCATCTATGCGGAGAAATCAGAGCTGAATGACCTCATGTACCAAAGTATTAGGCCAGAAAGGAGCTCAATGGTCTCGTTTTCCCAGGGATTATGCCGGAGAAGGAGTTGAATGGCCTCCTCCTGTTCCTGTGGGCGAGACCGGATAAATGGCCTCCTTCTAATCCAAAATTGTTGGGTGTGTTCATGCCAACAGCAGACTCATTCATCATTGAAAACTCAGCAAAGCTTTATCCCTGAATTTAAAATAAAACCAGTCCGTGAATGTCCAAGTCTCTGCCTATTTGTTCTTCGTATTTTGAATGAAGGCTGATTTCAGTGTGTCCAAATGTTACCCGTATTCACAGTCAATTAGTGGGATATGTTCGTGTGCATTTTACCACTTTAACTAGTGAAATGGGCAGACAAACGGCAGATAATGTTGGAAGTCAGAAAGATTCATTCTTTTTGGTAGAGATAATATAAATTAAGTGGCTCAATTCTGGTGGGGACTTAACATCAAGAGTTGGAGGTGTATACTTCGTTTTTGGAAAGTGACTAGGAGAGTTGCGCAGGTTTGTCAAATATAAGCCATCCAAAGTCGAATGGAATGCAAAGGAAAGGGGGATGTTATTTTACCTGTATAAATCATCGCTTCAGACACAGCTGGGGAAACAGCCCAGATTGGAACTCTTGAATATCATATGACTTCCATTGGGTTAAACCTGAGCTCTGCCCACTACAGCACACAGAAATATAGCTAGGACGTCAATGCATTGGATAGTTTGAAATGGCATGTTTTCTCAGTGGTTCGCACTGCTGATTCACAGCACCTGGGATTAAATTCTAACCTCGGGAGACTATCTGTGCACGTTCTCCACGTGTCTGCGTGGGGTATCTCTGGGTGTTTTGGTTTCCTCCCACAATGCAAAGGATATGCAGGTCAGAAGAAATTAGCCGGGCTGAACTGCTCATGGTATTCAAGGCTGTGTAGGTTAGGTGCATTCGTCATGGGTAAGTATAGAGCAGGGGAATGTGGCTGGGTGGTTTACTCATCAGACGGTAGGCATGGATTTGTTGAGCTGAAGGACTTAATTCCACACTTCAGGGATCATATTCAAGGCTGTGGGTGGCGGTTAATAGTCATGGAAACTAAATAACAGGACATTTAGCCCCCGTGAACTTGTCAAACCATTCAGTGCCTGATTTGTAGCCAAACTCCATATACCGGTATTTATGCCTTATCCCTTATTAACTATGCTTAAGAAAAAGAAATATATCTCAGATATAAAATTAACATCGAATCCAGCATCCACTGCCCTTTATGGAAGAGAATTCCCACTATCCAACATCCTTTGTGTGTGGCAGTGCTTCCTAACATCTCTCCTGAACACATTAGCCCGACGTCGCAGACCATGTCCCTTTGTGTTCGAATCCTCAAGCAGTGGAAATGGGTTATCTTTATAAACCCTATCTTCTGCGTTCTGGAGAAACGTGGCCTAATTTGTAGTCTCCCACATGAATGTTTGTAGGACCGTGAAGACCTTCTTTGAGGCTCCCTCAGACTTGCAGTAAAGAGTCAAGGGGAACACCAAGCGGATCTTTACTCTCAAAGGTTTTCAGAATGTGACAGAGAAATGGGTACAACTGTCCAAACGACAGAAAAGCGTGCAGAATCTACTCCTGGTGCAGACGATGGATGTCGATGTCACAGAGGATTTTCTGTAGGTGAAGGGCCAGAAAACCTCACTCTTTACCTCCGAAGCGACAAAGGTAATCTCACGGTCCGGGGTCCACACTGTGGAGCAGGACGGGACGCGCTCACGTTTGGTCTGCAACAAATTGCACAGGAAGAGTTGCATGCTCAGCGTCCTGAAAGGGAGAAAAATCACTCTGTAACGTTATCTCATCCTGACATCCTGAGGATAAGCAAAACCCTTTGTGCCATATTACATGACATGAATCTCACAGATAGCGCAGCCTCCCGGTCATTACTTTCTATTGTGCAGGTTTTAAATGACAACATATGGAAGAGGCTGGACTTATCGCTATCTCTGGAGATGCTGACCAAGGCTCTCGAATCGTTAGAAAAGAGTAAACCTCGCAGAAGTGATAGCTTATCAGCCGTGTTGTATTCGACTCTGTGAGAGTTGATTGGACAGGACCTGGTGAAAGTGGACAACAAGGAAATTGAGATGTTGAATATCTGACTCAGTGACAGGCCACTGACAAAAACTGTGTATTTGTAATTAAAGAGTGATTAATGACAAGATACTAGACTATGAGCATTGATTTTACTCCCAGACATTGCTGGTGCCAATGTGCATCGGGATCTTGTGTTCTTCATGTTCCAGACATTCCCACTCCAAGCCCTGTCCCACCCCAGCAAACCCCACACCACAAGATGTCTTGAAGTTGTTCTGTGACATTCTTGGCCCTCGGCACTGTTGAGACAATATACCATCCTGGACTCTGGCTAGTCAGAACTAATGATTTCGAAAGAGTCAGTCAGTCATGTTAGTTTTGTGCATGCTTCCACGAGAAGTCAACACAGCAGCGCGTTAACTTTATAAATAAGGTAAAAAAAGAAACAAAATACTGCAGAATTAGGGCTCAATGTCCATTTGAGTGCAGCATTTATTCACCAGGTTGATAGCTGGACAAAAACGTTTCAATTGGGAGGGGCTGTGATGACGCAAACCCATGGTTCAATTCCTCGAATTAAGAAGGGTCTGACATGAGTAATGTTTTCCAGAGAATAATGGAAACGTCTCGTGATGAATGGACCGAAAGGCATCTTGTTGCCTCTTGCTTTAGGGTGAGAAAAATCATCTGAAATTTTATGGATGGCCTAAAACCTTTCCAAGAGTGAAATAAATGAACAATGAACATTTTTCTCCATTATACCGCACTGACTATTTGGTCCTCCTCGACTCACTGAAACTGCCCTTTCCCATCTCAACGCGCCAATGTCCTCCTTGCCTATTACTGTCAACTTAATATTGTGTTATGATCAAAGGTAATGCATTATCCCATTATCTAAGTCATTGATAGATTTTATGTCTGTATCACCAGAAATGATCCTTGTGTCACTCACTAATACCAGTCCGACATTATGGAAATGGCATATTTACTCCTGCTCTCTGTTTTTTGTCCTCTATCAGTCCTCAAGCCAAGTCCCATTTCCCCATCTTGACGAGCCTCATTGACAACATTGACGCCACCCAATTGTACATTTCTCCATCCTAGTACGTGCAAATCCCTCTCTGACCTCACTCCTCCATCACGATTGAAACTGTTCTATCCCATCATCTGTCAGATGTTTTAGGTTTCTTCTCTGTACATGTGCAGTACACTGCAGGTGAACAGAGAATATCTCACCCTCTGTCTTGCTGTAGGGATCATGTGTGATTCAGAGTCAGCTCTGAAACATGTCCAGGAAGTTCTATATTGATTAGAGCTTATTTAACCGTTGAGGGCATTTTTCAGTAAATTATTTTTACCTGTTTCAATTATTACCTGGAGTGGAGAAATTATGTTCGAATCAGACACTGTCTGTGCACAAGGTGAGGAATTGCATTGCGATGATGTATTCATTAAAACCGACAGTGTGTCGTCACCAATAACCAACGATGCTCCCTGCACAGAATAGTCGCTGATAACCATGGAAAATGTAACCCAGTGTTGAGGAGAATATTTCTCAGAGAGACACTCAACAACTGGAATTTAATTTCCAAATGATCAAAACCAAGGGAACGATGAAACTGAAATGAAATGAGAGTTTAAAGTTCGATAGATGGTGCTGCCATGTCAATGCTGGTACGGAGGGTGGCACAGTGGCTCAGTGGTTAGCCCTACTGCCTCACAGAGAGTGTGGGTGGGTCTGGGTGGGATACCCTTTGCCGGGTCAGGTTGGACTTGATGGGCCCATTGACCAGCTTCCACGGTGTAAGGATTCCATTAGGTCATTCAAAATTTTCCTCTGTTTGGTCCTGACCGATTCAAATTTTTACAATCAATCAAATCACAGTTGTAAAAATAATCTGTGACCACCGGGAGTTCACTCACAGCTGTCACCTGTTTGTTCAAATTCTTAAATAAATGAAGTGAACCACATTGGAATGTAACAGTCCCCCAGGCGATGCCAGCAGGTATAAATGAAAGGCTTTGAGATTCTATCACCTCTGCATTGAGTACAGAGTGATTGCCTGCGCACGGAGATTCAGGCAGAAAATGACATTTTCATTTTATTATTTGCGGAAATTATTTTACATGACCCTTCCGATTGTAACAATCCCCGGTAAGTGTGGTACACTATTGTAATTGTGCGGTACACCATTGAAATTGTGCGGTACACCATTGAAATTGTGCCAATCTGTCTGATGGTGGGCTTTGGGTTCACTCTGTCACTGACAATGATATAGAGATCGGATGTGCCCAAAATTCACACAGTGGAAGGAGCTCGGTAATTTATTGTCAGATTACAGGGACCCTGTGGAATCGGTGTCATCCCAGATTCCACAGGAATTGCCTGGGAAATTATTCATCTCTTCGGAGAACCTTCCAGAAATGCGCATTCCAATCGGAGATTACGGAGAATTTCAATGGAATTAAGGCAAGGAATCACTTTGGAAACATATAAGCGGTGATACTCTATGTAGAGAATGCAATATTAGTAAGTTTGTGTTTAGTTCTGGTGTTGAAGTGAATAAGCAGTGGGCTTCTCTGTGCATCTAAAGTTTAGAGTTAACTTGGATTTATTTGTGTAATTGCAGCAGTTTGTTTTAATAAATGCGTTTGAAGTTTGGCGATGGACTGAATGGCTTTGTGCACGAATGAGTATTGTTTAGTTTTGATGATTGCAACCGAGCATGGCATTAATGGGACCTCACAACTTTGTAGGTGAGTTCTGGAATTTTCAATTAAGGAAGAAATCCTTACTGAGAAAGCTTTACTTTCAATTTTATCATTTTTGTCATTTAGTTTTGTTCCTGTACGACCCTGGATATGAGTGGATGCGTAGATCTGTGCTCATGCAAATGAAATGAGAGTTTTAGTAAATGACATTATCTTGTATGTTGATCACAGATAGTAGTGTTGGGGCAGAAGAAAATCTCTGAAGAAACTGTTTCAAACTGAGTATATTGATGCTCAGATGTGCAGTATCTCCAGGAAGAAATTGACTGCAATTCCAGTTGAGAATTGGCAGTCAAAAGTAATTTAACCAAGTGATAGATACAGGGATTTTGGTGTGAATAGTTTTTGATGGCTGTTTTGTTTGGAACGGTATTATTGGGAGTCGGGTTTTGTGTAATATATGAAAGTCGTAGCGTTTCGTTTCATGCATGCATTGTTTGAGATTAACAAGAATTATACTTCATTGCCTTTGAATCTGCTTTATAAGCACGTAATTTGATTTCTTCTGTTTTATCATAATTTCTTACGCAAAAAATAATTTTTTTAATGCATGCAGAGCAGGTAGCCACTTTACTCAATTGATGTAGACATGAATAAGCTCTTTCAGTGGCGTAGCTTTCGTTTTGTTCTGCGGGATTGAAGAAAGACTGAGGAGTTTCAAAGTGGATTCACTCAGTGGGCAGAATGGGCTGTTTCTGCGTTGTCCATTTCCAACTTTTTAACACTGAGAAGTGTTAAATTGAATTTCAGATGACTGATTTCCAGTTGTTTTTCTGAAGAAGTCTTTGTGGCTTCATATTTTTAAACTGCATGAAGCAGTTTCGCTTCGGGAGGAGTATTACTAACTAAGTTTAGAAGGTAAGAATTAATCAATTCCTTGTGTTAATATGCTTACCGTATTTAGGTATTCTCATTATAAAGTAAAGTTCTTTTTTTAAAAAGAAGTGTTGTGAAACCTTGTTCTGTCTATGAGCTGTTGAGTATTTGTATTATCACTTTCCATGTTAATTGCATCTGACATTATTAGAGCACAATAGAGAGTCAGAGAGACTTGATTATTTTGTAACGTCATATTTTCTGACACCATGGACTGATATTTGTAATAATGAGCTGTCTGTTTCATTTTGCATTATGTCGCTCATTCAAAAAGTTTCAACAAGCCTATCCTCAAGATTATTTCAATCAGACAATGCAGAGCACGCAATAAAATAGTCACGTCTATTGATTTGCATTTGGCATTATCTGTTCACTGAATTTACAAGCGAAAAGGGAACAGTTTCTAAATATGACAAGGAATTGTTCACTTCCCAAAACAAATTCTGTGGGATTCCATGAATTTATCATCACAGATAGTGGTTTGTCCCTTCTATGATGAAACCAAACTTTCTCGGCTTTGTTAGCATCCTCCGTCAAAGTATTCCATCTTCCCATGTTTTTTGTAATATATTGATCAGAACATTCCAGGCAAACATATATGGAGGACGGGAAAGACTGTGTCTGTAAGAGCTGTTCCCCTCGTTGTGGTATTTTACGTGTCAGAGCTGACTTTCACGAATTCCTGTAAAACTATTGTTTTATAAGTTAGTGCATTGTTCTGGAAATTTGGGGAAAAGAAATATCAAAGCAAGGCAATTTAAAAAGGAGGAAGATAGACAAAGTTGGACACCACATGGTCAGCCAGAGAGAAATAGAGAGGGAGAGAGTAACTACTACTGCTGTCTGACACAGTAGTGAATCTGCACAACTCCTGACTTTGCTGTTAGAGTCCATGCGTTTCCGGCCATCGGAGAGCATCTGGGAAAATAAAAAAGCAAAAATCACAGCTGCCCTTGGAGGAACTTGTGTGTAAGAGTTCACAACATTGGAGCAGATAAGTGCATGGTGTTTCGGTGTAACCTTGCTGTCTTTTGTTGTGTCAGTCTACAACAGTGAGTCGAGCCAGTTCATTCTTGGGTATTTGTTTTATTGAGGTCTGTCTCTCGATTAAATTGTAAAGGTAGAAGTCATTGGCTATAAGTTAGCCCGGAGAAGTGTCTTTAAGTGCTCTACAGCTGTGGTATTTTCTGGGTCTGTAGATTATTGAGGTGCAAAGATGACTTTTAGTGGACTGATGACCTCTTCCTGTCAGATGTGTGAGGTTAGGGAAAGCTTCCATTTACTGAAGAATATGTCTACAGTAAGTGTGTTTGGTTGTGAATCTTGTCAAGTCGCCATGGATCGATTGGAGAAGCTGTTAGAGGTAAAGAGAAATTTACAGGAGGTAGGGAGTGGGATGGCTAGCATTTACAGGAAGAAGGGAAAACGGCATATATAATCATGTGGATGGGACTCCTCCAGGAAAGGATGGACAGGGAGGTGGATAGTGCAGGTGTCTCCAGGGCCTATCGCTATTTTAAACAAGTATGTTGCTTTGGAAAATGTCGGAGGTGATGGACTCTTAGAGAATGTGGCATGAACTGCCAGGTTTCTGACACCAATACTGGCTCTAATGTATACCAGGGGCACGCCAGTGTCCGAGTGATCAGTTGTGATAAGGTACTGTCTAGTCAGAGGCATAAACAAAGTTTCTACGACAAACATTGAGAAACCAGAATGGAATGTTGTGTCGCTGGTGCCAAGATCATGGATATTGTGGAGAGGGTGCAGAATGTTTTCAACGGGAGAGGAACCAACTGTAGGTCATGTACACAATGGAACTATTGACATACGAAGGCAAAATGATAAAATTCAGAATGTGGAGTATATGAAGTTTGGCAGTAATTAAAAATGAGGTACTTGTGTATAGTGATTTTGGATTAAGCTTGCTGCAATACAACTGGACCAACAGGGAAGGAAGTTGAACTTCGGAATGGTTAGGAAGATGGTATAGGGATATCATAGCAATTAGAAAGACTTGGCTCAGGCGAGGACAGGACTGGCAGCTTAATGCTGTAGAATACAAAGGCTGATATAAAGACAGAAAGAGAGCTAAGAGAAGAGGGAATTTGTTTGTTTGATAATGGATAACATTAAGCTGTAATTATACAGGATATTCCTGCGATTATGTCCAGGGAATATATTTGTGTGGAACTGAGAAAGAAGGAAAAAAAACACTTTTTGGGATTATATTATTGACCCGCAAATGGTATTTGGGGAGTCGAGAACAAATTCGGAAGTAGATATCAGTTATCTGTAAGAATAATAGGGTGGTAATAGTAGGGAATTGTAACATTTCAAACATAGTCTGGGACTGCCAGAGTGTTAAGCGTTGAGATGGAGAGGAAGTTTTTAAGCGTGTTTAAGAAAACTTTCTGATTCAGTATGCAGATGTAGGTACTCGTGCATGGTCAAATCTTGACGTACTCTCAGGAAATAAGGCAGGCCAGGTGACTGAGGTGTCGGTGGAGAGCACTTTGTGGCCAGCGAACATAATTTGATCAGTTCAACAGTGGCCAATTTTGAAAGTACCTGGCAAGAACTTTCAAAAGCTGACTGCAGGGAAATGTTTGTCAGTGAAGCGATGTTTAGAAAATGGGAAGCCTTATAAAATGAAATAACAAGTGTCCAGAGACGGTATGTTCCTGTTCGGTTGAAAGGCAAGACTGGTAGGTGCAGGAATGCTGGATGATGGGAAGAATTGAGGTTTTGGTAATAAGAAGGACGCATATGTCAGGGATAGACAGCAGAGATCGCGTCAATTCATCAAGAGCATGAGTATACTTAAGAAGGGATGGATGCAGGTTTACTCGCTGATTTGGAAGATTCAGTTTCAAACATAGAGTCATGCTTATTTTGGATAGATTAGATTAGATTATTTACAGTGTGGAGACAGGCCCTTCGGCCCAACAAGTCCACATCGACTTGCAACCCACCCATACACCTACATTTACCCCTTCACCTAACACTACGGGCAATTTAGCATTGCCAATTCACCTGCCATGCGCATCTTTTGACAGTGGGAAGAAACTGGAGCACGGGGAGGAAATCCACACAGACACGGGGAGAATGTGCAAACTCCACACAGTCAGTCGCCTGAGGCGGGAATTGAACCTGGGTCTCTGGCGCTGTGAGGTAACATTGCTAACCACTGTGCCACCGTGCTGCTCATGGGCAGCATGGAAACAAACCCTTAGGTCCAAGCTATCCACGCCGACCAGATGTCCCAACCCACTCTAGTCCCACCTGCCAGCGCCTGGCCCATATCCCTCCAAACCCTTCCTGTTCATGTGCCCATCCAAATGCCTCTTAAATGTTGCAATTATACCAGCCTCCACCACATCCTCTGGCAGCTCATTAGGTCTCTTTTATGTCTTTCCCCTCTCACCCTAAACCTATGCCCTCCAGTTCTGGATTCCCTTATCTCAGGAAAAGTCTTTGTCTATTTCTCCAATCCATGATCCTCATATTTTTGTAAACCTCTATCAGGACACCCCTCAGCCTCCGATGCTCCAGGGAAAACAGCCCCAGCCTGTTCAGCCCCTCCCTGTAGGTCAGATATCCAACTCTGGCAACATCCTTGCAAATCTTTTCTGAAACTTTTCAAGTTTCACAAGATCTTTCCGATAGGAAGGAAACCAGAATTGCATGCAATATTCCAACATTGGCTTATCCAATGTTCTGTGCAGCCGGAACATGACCTCCCAACTCATGTACTCAATATTGTGACCAATAACGGAAAGCATACCAAACGCCTTATTCACTATCCTATCTACCTGCGACTCCACTTTCAAGGAGCTATGAACCTGCACTCCAAGGTCTCTTTGTTCAGCAACACTTCCTAGGACCTTACCAATAAGTGTATAAGTCCTGCTCAGATTTGCTTTCCTAAAATGCAGCACCTCACATTTATCGGAATTGAACTCCATCTGCTACTTCTCAGCCCATGAGCCCATCTGATCCATATCCTGCTGTAATGTGAGGTAACCATCTCCGCTCTTCATTATACCTCCAATTTTGGTGTCATCTGCAAACTCATTAACTTACGTCTTATGCTCACATGTAAATCATTTATTCAAATGACAAAATGAAGAGGAAGCAGCATCGAACCTCGTGGCACTCCACTAGTCACAGGCCTCCATTCTGAAAAACAACCCTCCACCACGATCCTCTGTCTTCTACCTTTGAGTCAGTTCTGTATTCAAATGGCTAGTTCTCCCTTTATTCCATGAGATCTAACCTTGATAATCAGTCTCCCATGGGGAACGCTGTCGAACGCCTTACTGACGTCCATATGGATCACATCTACTGCTCTGCCCTCATCAATCTTCCTTGTTACTTATTTTAAAAAAACTCTATATAAGATAACATATTCAGTGAGCCTCCGAATGAAGCCTTGGTGTTGTCGCCGGTTTCCTATTTATATGTTTGAGTTACGCAGGGTGGATGTTGTCATTTTCTGTGGTGACATCATTTCCTATAGTGATGTTCTTTCTTTTTTTTAAGGGCTTGCAAATCTTTTCAAAACTCTTCAACTTAATAGGGAAATCGGCAGGGCAAAAAGCGGACATGAGATAACTTTGCCAAAAAGGGTTCAGGAGAATCCAAATGCATTTCATAAATATATTAAGGACAGAATTGGAACACAGGAAAAAATAGGACTCCTGAAGCATCATGTGGCAGCCTGTGTGTGGAAATGAGGGAGATGTGAGCAATAGTAAACAAGCTTTTTGCATCTTTGGTTACTACGCAGAAAGGCATGGTAGATACAGAATGATAGGGAAACAGATGCTGACATCTTGAAAAATGCCCATATTACATCAGAAGCGATGCTGGATATCTTAAAAATCATGAGGTGGGATAAATTCCCAGGACCTGATGAGGTGTTGTCTCAATCTCTTCGGGAAGCAAGGGAAATGATTGCAGTGGGACTTGCTGAGATATTTGTATCATTGACAAGAGGTGAGGCACTGGAAGACTGGAGGGTGGGGAATATGGTGGCACTATTTAAGAAAGGTGAACAGGGAAAGCCAGAGCAGTATAGACACGTGAGCCTGACATTAGGGGTGGGTAAGCTGTGAGAGTGAATCTGCAGAGATAGGATTTACATGCATTTGGAGTGGCAAGGACTGATTAGGGGCAGTTGACATGCCTTTGTACATGCGCAATCATGTGTCTCCAACTTAACTGAGTTTTGCAAAGAAGTATCAAAGAGGATTGATGAGGCAGAACAGTGGATGTGATCTATGTGGACTTCAGGAAAGTGTTCAAACTGGTTTGTCATGATAGACAAATTCGTAAGGCTAGCTCGCATTGAACTCAGGGAGACCCAGCTATTTGGGTACAAAACTGGCTTGTAGGTGGAAGACAGAGGGTGGTGGTGTTGGCTCCCATTTCAGACTGGAGACCTATGACCAGTGGTGTGTGAGTGGAATTGATGCTGGATCCACAGCTTTTTGCCATTGATATAAATGATATGAAATTCACAATTTGCATTCTAGTTCGTAAGTTTGCAGATGACACTAAATTTAAAGTGAGATTTGACAGGGAAGAAGGTTGATCAGATGGGCCAATGATCCGAGGAGTCGCAGATAGAGTTTAAATTAGATGAATGTGAGGTGCTGCACATTGAAAGGCAACTCAGAGCAGGACATACACAGTTATTGATAAGGTCCTGAACATTGTTGCTGAACAAGGACAGCTTGGAGTGCAAGATCATAGATCTTTGAAAATGATTTCTGAGGTAGAGAGGTTGTTGAAGATGATGTTTGGTATACTTTGCTTTACTGATCAGAGCATTGAGTATAGGAATTGGGAGATCATTTTGTGGCTGTGCAGGACATTGTTTAGGACACGTTTAGAATATTGTGTGCAGTTCTAGTCTCCCTCCAAGACGTTGGAAAATTTAAAAAGATTCAGAAGAGATGTTGCCAGGGTTGGAATATTTGAAGTATAGGGATAGGCTGAATACGCTGGGTCTGTTTTCCCTGGAGTGTCGTAGGCTGAGGTGTAACCTTATGCAGGTTTATGAAATCATGAGGGGCATTGAAAGTCGCAACAGAGAGGATCTTTTCTCTGTTATGGTGGAGTCTAGAACTAGATGGGATAGGTTTACAGTCAGAGGGCATGAATTTAAAAGGAACTCAAATGGCACCTACTTCACAGAGGTCATGGTGCGGCTTTGGAATGAATTGCCAGAAGAAGTGGTGGCCACTGGGACAATTACAAAATTTAATAGACATCTTGATGGATAGATAAATAGAGAGGGCTGAGAGGGATTCATGCGCAAATGAGACTGGGTTAATTTAGGATATTCATTCAGCATGGATAATTTGGACTGAAGTCTGTGTTTCCATGCTACACCATTCCATGTGTCGAACCATGGCCAGATGCTAAGAACAATCGAACAAATGTTCCATAGCAGTTAAATGTATTTAAACCTGACATCAGGTAGTTTTTCAACTTTGTGACATTTCCTGCTTCCACAACTCTCCCAGGCACTGAATTGGCAGACACCCACCATTCCCTGCGTGAACACCTCTTCCTCAGATCCCGCACAAACTCTTCCCTTTCACCCTAAAGGTATGCCCCACCGCCCGGCCCCACATCTGATAATTGCCTGCCCACCCTTTGTTAAACACAAGAGTAGAGAGCTTCTAAATGGGTCAGGCCATTGGAGCTGTCATGTTCAAACTCATGATTTGGAGATGCCGGTGTTGGACAGGGGTGTACAAAGTTAAAAATGATACAACACCAGGCTATAGTCCGACACGTTTAATTGGAAGCACGCTAGCTTCGAAGCTAGTTTGCTTCCAATTAAACCTTTTGGACTATAACCTGTTGTTGTGTGATTTTTAACTATGTTCAAACTCGACATCTGAACCTTCCCAACTGCCCCAGTTATGTGCTAAGATCTTATATTGCGATCGGCGCCGATGCATAGATGCTTGATCATTAATTTCCAATTTGCATTTTACTTCCTGTTTCTTTCAGTTAATTGCCTGGTGATTTTGGTTTTCACACGGGCAAAATGTGGTCTCTCTAACAGCACAACGCGCTGCCTGTTGGCTATGGCAATGTCGGATCTACTGTTTGTTCTCACTGACATCATACTGTGGAAACTCAAATTCTTTGGCATGCCAACGTGTTTCCTGGATCTCACCTCTGTGTGCCGTCCTGTCTATGTCATGGCTCGTGCAGCCACAGACTGTTCCGTCTGGTTCACTGTCCTTTTCACCTTTGAACGTTTTGTGGCCATTTGCTGCCTGAAAATGAAGAGAAAATATTGGACCGAAAAAGCCTTGGCTGTGGCTATGGCTGCAACTGGAATTCTTCTCATTTCAAAAAACATTCCCTTTTATTTTCGGTTTGAACCAGGGAGAATAATTAACAATGTTCTGTGGTACTGCCAAATAAAGTCAAGTTATTTTACTGATCCCAGGTGGCTGGGATTCAGGTGGTTTGATATCATTTTAACCCCTTTCCTCCCATTTGTGTTAATTCTGTTGATGAATACTCTGATGGTCAGACACATTATGTTGATCAGTCGAGTCCGCAAGAGCCTGAGTGGTCAGAGGAGGGGAGAGAGTCACAAAGTCACAGAGATGGAGAATCGGAGGAGGTCAGTGATTTCCCTCTTCACCATATCCATTCGCTTCATACTTCTGTGGACAGTGGTTGGTTCAAACGACGCGTACATTGTCATTAAAGAAATAAATCGCTGGAACTACAATCCTATCGTGGTTTTTACGTTCATTTCAGAAATGCTGAGGGACATAAGCTGCAGCACGAACACATTATTTTGTGCAGTGACTCTGTCCAAGTTCAGATCAAAGTTCAAGAATGCGGTGCAACAATTGGTTTCATAAATTCTTCACTTAATGGGTCAGCAAAGTATCTGGGGCGATTCCCAGGCATCGGCAGTTTTCCCGGAGCAGGAATTGCATACGTGCAGACAGACGTTCATCAGCACAATCACATGGATTGAGTTAAATACCCTGCTGTGGATGGCGAGAAGCGAAGCAAGATGGGTCACGATTCACCACGCTCAGGTGGGCGCTGCTATCCCTGATTGACTGATGGATTGACACACATGTAGACACAAAGATAATGAGGAGCAGTAGTCCATTCAGCCCTTCAAATCTGGTCCACCCGTCATTCCAGAACATCACGGTTCATCCAATTCTAAGGTGTAATCCACATTCATGTCTGTCCCTGACAATGATACCAATCTCCCAGACTGAACATAATCCATCCACCTCCACTTTAAGAAATATTGGACGACACAACAAAGGGACAGCACTGAAAGGAAGACGAAGTAACTGTCAGGGGCAGTTACTTCATTTGTAGGAAGGAAAGAGGCTGGAGGAGTGATTCCAAATGATGGATTGTCTGTGAGTGATGGACTCAGCCAGAACATTGTGTCTCCACGGAGAGCCCTGTGAATGAGTGATAAAGTCCGGCAGCAGGGGTTTCTGCATTTCCCCTGCAGGGGAGGAGATTGAGGGACAGAAACAGCTCCTCCTGTACCATGATCAATGTCAGTCTCTATCTGTTAGCTCTAAAGAAATATTTTTCCCAACAAGGCAAACTCTCCGTGTGCTGGTTATCCCCTGATCTGAATTGTTTCTTGCTCCATACACATTTGTTTAATTTTGACAGTGTTCCATGTTTACTCCCACCACAGGAATATTGCCTTCTCTCTCTTTCCGCCTCCTTCTGAATGTCGTTTTCTCCGTCCCTCTCTTCCTCTCTTTCTCAATCTCTTTCGCTAAGTCTGCATCTCTTTCTCCCCATCTCTAAATTTCTTGCTGTCAGTCTCTCTCTGGCTCTATCCCTCTACCTCTGCCTCTCTGTCTGTCTTTGTATCTGTGTCTCATGCTCTCTCTCTGTCTATCTCTGCTTCTGCCTCACACTCTGTTTCTTTTTCTCACATTGACCATATCAGACACGTGTTCTCTCAGTTTAAAACTTGTTCACATGAATTAACTCAAACCACTTCTATGTCTCTTCTGTCACTGAGTTTATCTGAGGAGTTGATTTTGAAAAAATACAAAATGCACAGGTGCAACCAACAATACCTTGGCATAATATTAGTTACATTTCTGTAAATGTTGTGTCCCTTCGTCTTCTGCATTTTGACTGTCTCCCTCTCTCTCTCTGTCAATGTTGAGGGAGTTTGTATTGAAGTGTTTCACTTTCCATTGTGAGGGTCTCTGTGTGTATCCATGTTTCACCGCGTTTGTGGGACTTTCACTCTGTGTGTGTGTACACAGTTTTTGTCTTTGCATATGTCCACGCGACACCTTGTGAGTTCATTTCTTCCCCCGTGTGCTTGTTTCTCTCTGTGTGTGGACGTGGAGAAGAATTTTGGTGACTCCATATTTCGGTGTTTATGTGTTTGGGTATGTTAGTCTATGTGGGAGTGTTTCTGTGACAGTGAGTATGTCTGTGTGGCTGATTGTTACTGTGCCAGTGTGAATGTGTATCTGTGTGTGTTTTGCCAACGTGTAGAACATCAAGCAAAGAACATAGAAAAATACAGCGCAGTACAGGCCCTTCGGCCCTCGATGTTGCGCCAATCCAAGCCCACCAAACCTACACTAGCCCACTTTCCTCCATATGCCTATCCAATGCCTGTTTAAATGCCCATAAAGAGGGAGATTCCACCACTGTTACTGGCAGGGCATTCCATGAACTCACGAATCGCTGAGTAAAAATCTACCCCTAACATCAGTCCTATACCTACCACCCCTTAATTTAAAGCTATGCCCCCTCGTAATAGCTGACTCCATACGTGGAAAAAGGTTCTCATGGTCAACCCTATCTCAACCCCTAATCATGTTGTACACCTCTATCAAGTCACCCCTAAACCTTCTTTTCTCCAATGAAAACAGCCCCAAGTGCCTCAACCTTTCCTCATGCGATCTTCATATCATACCAGGCAACATCCCATTAAACCTCCTTTATACCCGTTCCAGTGCCTCCACATACTTCCTATAGTATGACGAACAAAACTGTCCACAATACTCCAGATGCGGCCGCACCAGAGTTTTATACAACTGCAACATGACCTCAGGACTACAGAACTCAATTCCTCTACCAATAAAAGCCAGCAAGCCACATGCCTTCTTCACCATACTATTTATCTGGGTGGCAACTTTCAGAGATCTGTGTACATGGACACCAAGATCCCTCTGCTCATCCACACTACCAAGTATCCGACCATTAGCCCAGTACCCCATC
This sequence comes from Hemiscyllium ocellatum, assembly GCF_020745735.1. Lineage (NCBI taxonomy): Eukaryota > Metazoa > Chordata > Chondrichthyes > Orectolobiformes > Hemiscylliidae > Hemiscyllium > Hemiscyllium ocellatum. The sequence goes on along the minus strand of NC_083440.1, from coordinate 22,380,272 downwards.
TTTTTGTTAATCATACCAAAGTGAATCACCTCACACTTACCCACATTGAACTCCATTTGCCAACTTTCTGACCAGCTCTGCAGCTTATCTATATCCCTCTGTAACCTGACACATCCTTCCTCACTGTCAACCACTCCACTGACTTTCGTATCATCCGCAAACTTGCTCACCCAACCTTCTAGCCCCTCCTCCAGGTCATTTATAAAAATGACAAACAGCAATGGTACCAAAACAGATCCTTGTGAAACACCGCTAATAAATGCACTCCAAGTTGAACCTTTCCCATCAACTACTACCCTCTGTCTTCTTCCAGCCAGCCAATTCCTAATCCAAACCTCCAACTCAACCTCAATGCCATACCTCCGTATTTTTTGCTGTCGCCTACCATGGGGAACCTTATCAAACGCCTTACTAAAATCCATATACACCACATCTACCGCTTTACCCTCGTCCACCTCCTTAGTTACCTTCTCAAAGAATTCAATCAGGTTTGTGAGGCACGACCTGCCCTTCACAAAACCATCCTGACTATCCTTGATCAATTAATTCATAAATCCGATCCCTTACAATTCTCTCTAAGACTTTGCCCACAACAGAAGTGAGACTCACCAGCCTATAGTTACTAGGGTTATCCCTATTCCTCTTCTTAAACAAGGGAACCACATTTGCCATCCTCCAGTCTTCTGGCACTTTTCCTGTCGACAATGAGGACATAAAAATCAAGGCCAATGTCTCTGCAATCTCCTCCCTTGCTTCCCAGAGAATCCTAGGCTAAATGCCATCAGGCCCAGGGGACTTATCTATTTTCACCCTTTCCAGAATTTCCAAAACCTCTTCTCTACATACCTCAAAGCCATCCATTCTAATTAATTGTGACTCAGTATTCACATCAGCAACAATATCCTGTTCCTGAGAGAATACTGATGAAACGTATTCATTCAGTGTCTCCCCAATCTCTTCAGCCTCCACACGCAACTTCTCACTACTATCCTTGACTGGACCTATTCCTACCCTAGTCATTCTTTTATTCCTGACACACCTATAGAAAGCCTTTGGGTTTTCCCTAATCCTGCCAACTAAGGTTTTTCATGTCCCCTTCTTGCTGCTCTTCGCGCTCTCTTCAGATCCTTCCTGGCTACCTTGTAACTCTCAATCGCCCCAATTGAACCTTCACGCCTCATCTTTACACAGGCCGCCCTCTTCCCTTTAACAAGGTATTCCAATTCCTTATTAAAGCACGGCTCCCTCAGACGACCTTTTCCTCCCTGCCTGACAGGTACATACTTATCAAGGACACTCAATAGTTGCTCCTTGAACAAGCTCCACCTATCGATTGCCCCCTTGCCTTGAAGCCTACTTTTCCAAGCCACGCATCCTAAGTCGTGCCCCACCGCATCATAATTTCCCTGCCCCAGCTATAACTCTTGCCCTGCAGTGCACACTTATCCCTCCATCACAAGAGTAAAAGTCACCGAATTGTGGTCGCTGTCCCCAAAGTGCTCACCTACCTCCAATTCTAACACCTGGCCAGGTTCGTTACCCAGAACCAAATCCAGTATGGCCTCACGTCTTGATGTCCTGTCTACATATTGTTTAAGGAAACCCACCTGCACACATTGGACAAACACTGACCCACCTAAAGAACTCGAGCTATAGCTTTCCCAGTCAATTTCAGGAAAGTTAAAGTCCCTCACAACAACCACCCCATTACTGTCACTCTTCTCCTGAATCATCCTCGCAATCCTTTCTTCTACATCTCTCGGACTATTAGGAGGCCTGTAGAAACTCCTATCAGGATGACCTCACCTGTCCTATTGCTAACCTCTGCCCAAAAATGACGACTCTTCATCCACCGTCTTTTCCACCCCGTAATACTATCTTTGACAAGTAATGCCACTCCTCTCCTGTGCGCTTTTATAGGGAAAACACACCTACTCATGTAAGCTTGCACTGCACCAGCTTTCGGTCCCGGCTGCCCCTCCGGTCGTCGTCACTTTCCCCTGCTGCTCCCGCTCTTTCTGTGAAGAGAAAAAAACCACCGCTGCCCGCTACCGGTAAGTAATTTTAAAACAAACTGTCTTACCTTAGCTGTAGCCTTCCGGGTTCGTTTAAACTCAGCTGCTGCTTGCACTCAAAATGAGTGTGTGGGGATGTGTGTGTGATTATATGTCTGTGTGTAAATGCATTTCTTTATTTGGAATGACTTTTTATGTGTGCATGTGTGTGTTCTGTATCTCTGTTGGTCTGTTGCTCAGTATGACTGCATTCCTGTCTGTGGATGTGTGCGCATTCTTTATCTCGACGGAGGTATGTTCCTATATCTCTCAGTATGGTGGCATTTCTGTGTGGGCGTGTGTATGTAAAGTTTGGGTGTGTTAATGTGTCAGTGTGTAGGTGTAGTCGCACACTTTAGTCTGATTGTATTCCTTTGTGTGTTTGTGAGGGTGAGGGTGTGTTTGTATGACCCTCAGGATCAGGTAATGTTTCTGTCTGAAGTTGGTTTCCCACATGTCCGCTTGACTGTTTCTGTGTATGTTCATGTGTTGAAGGTGGAGATGGGATGTGTTCATGTTTTTGTTTATCAGTATCTTCCAATGTCTCAACTTGAGTGTATTTGGGTATGTGGGTGTACTTTTTTGACTGAGTGGCAATTTTTTGCGAGTGTGTGCATGTGGGTGTGTTTCTGTGTCTCTCAGGACCTGATTATATTCCTGTCTCGTCACAACACTCCCTCTCCTGAAAAAGGACGAGTGCACCCTATAACAGGTCACGGTGCGCAGATTGCTCTCAATGGATTATACGTGGGAACCTGGGAGAAATTCAAACATCAGTTTCTCCACCGAATATCTACTGAAACCTGAACTGTTACTTCGGTTCGTGGACCTATTGTTTAACTCGGGAAAAATGGCAAGGTAAAAGTTACTAAGATGCAAGACACTAGGAATCTCAAAGGACCTGCGGGAACTTGGGATGCTTGCCCACTGATCCCTGAATGTTGGAGGACAGGTTAATACAATAATTAAGGTGGCACATCATATACCACATGCCTCGACCAATTGCGGTGCAGATTATATGGGTAGCGAGGTGTTTCTCGCCTTTTGTAGGACTCTATACACTCACATGAACACAGAAATCTTCAAAAAGCTGATGAGAGGTGGAAAATGTGACAGCGTTTAAGAAGTGAAACCGGTGAGTTGGGCGAGAGTGGAGAAAATCCCTTGTAGATAAAGATCCAGAAATTGTTCCCTCCAAAATCACGTCATTCTCCTCTTATCATTGGAGAAAAAAAGCTATTCAGAGTATGGCGTCACCAGCAGAGCTGACAAACTGCGCATTGACACTCTCTAATGACCCTTGATGTTTCTCTGTGGTGCATTTTGTGTTCTGGAGCTGAGCTGACCCCCCTCTGACAACGACAACCATCTTTCTACGTGCCAGATATGACACGCACTAGCGGGGAATGACCCCTGATTGTCCTTCAAATGAACATTGAGCGAGCCACAGGGATGCCAGGGTGTGTCACTCTCACCTTCCCTCTGGGATTCAGCTCTTGGCCCATGTTTGAAGCAAGAATGTCATACTAAACAAATGTAGACATTTCTGGATTGCTCAGCATGACTGGCAGCATCCGTGGAGAGAAATCAGAGTTAACGCTTCGAGAAGGGTGATGCTTTCTCAGGACCTGTCGCAACTTGCCTTCCCAACTATTTTTGTATCAACTGCAAATTTGTCAACAGCACATTTTTTTCCTTTCTCCAACTCATTCATATACAGAATATTGCATTCTTCATTTGGATATCATATAAAGTATTCAGTATTGTTATGTGTTGGAGCTGAGTGTGCCTGTACAAATATTGCTGTGTATAAGAGTTGATCATGTTTGCATGTAAATATTATTGTGCATTGTATGTGTTTGTGTTTATAAATAAACATTGTTTTGCTTTGGATTTGTTCTCGTTTAAACGTAAATATCATGAAACATTAGAACTGCTCATTTGTAAATATAAACGTGGTTGTGTCTGGAAACGGTTCCTGGTCATATTTGCTTCCTGTTTCCTTTTTTTATCGATACTTTTATTAGAAATTTAACATTTTTACAAGTTTACAAAAATAAACAAACTCTCAAGTACAAACATTGATATACAATTAAATCTTAAATATATAATCAGCAAAATTTAACAAAAGAAAAATGCTGTGAAAAAAAACTCAACTAACTACAAATCTAACGTACAACTAACCAGAGTGTATATTTAAGTCTCTTACATTATTCAGATAAGAGAAAGAAAATAAACCGACGGATATCACAGAAATTGGGGAGTGAGATACATGCTGGGAATGTGTTAGCATCAAGTGTAACAAAACCCGTATTTGTGCGGGATTCTTCTCCAAAGGGGCCCCGGACCAGCCAGGTTCGTAATCTCAATTAAATTAAAGTGCTTGTTAGGATAGCCGAAATATCTGTACTCATATAATTCAAGAAGGGCTGCCATATTTCATGAAATAATTCGGTTTTTCGGTGCACCATATTTGTAAGCAATTGAAGGGGAATACATTCCATAATTAATCTGTGCCAGTTTGAAATCCAGGGGGGCCCTCAGCCATCCAGTTTACCAAAATATTTTTCCTTGCACAGAAAGAGAGAATAGAAAAAAGCCTCTTCCCGTGCATATCCAGGAGGGTAAGTTCGAAAAGCCCAAAAGGAGAGATACAGGATCCACTTTAATTTCCGTTCCTAAAATTTCTGTCAGGGTGCTTGCTACTTTAGTCCAGTATCTACGGCTTTTATGACAGGTCCATAGGCAATGCACAAGAGTGCTCACCTCTATTTTGCATTTGGGACACATAGGAGATGCTCCTGTCTTAAATTTTGCCAATCGATCCAGTGCTATATGGGCCCTATGATGTATCTTCAGTTGGATAGCCTGAGTTCTGTTATAGATGGTGATTCTTCTGGCGTTTTCTCAAATGTCATTCCACGTTTCTATAGAGATTTCTAGTCCAATTCATGATCCAATGTTTTAAGCAAATTGACCATATCTCCCGATACTTCATCATGTAGTAAATAATAAATAGTACTGATGGACAATACCCCATCGGTCGTCGCACTCTACATTCTCTATCTGATTTATAAAGGCTATCTAATAAAGTAGTCTTCTTCTGTATATAATCTCGAATTTGGAAGTATCGAAAGAGGTCTCCATTAGGAAATCTGAATTTCTGATGCAGCTGTTCAAAGACCTCAGGACCCCATCTTTAAATGGTTCCCCTAGACATGAGATACCCCTGGATCTCCAGAGTTTAAAAGTGGCATCTGTAAACTCCGGTTGGAATCTCCATGCCCCACTATCGACGCAAAGGGGGATGCTTTATGTAAGTTGCCCTCATTTTGCCGCATTATGTTCCAAGCTTTAATTGTGTTTAGTATTTTATGGTTTTTACAGTGATCTGTAATGATTTTCCTCTTGTCTGAAAATAAAAGGTAATAAGAGAGCATTTTACTTGAGAAGCCTCGATGTCCAGCCAGATTGATTGCGGATCAGACAAGACCTAATCAGCTATGTAACTTAATAGGGAACTTAACTGATATTTCCTAAAATCTGGGAAATCTAATCCTCCCCTTGCCTGTGGCAGCTGTAGTTCTTCAGCTTAATGAGGGGCCGTCTATGAGTTCAGATAAAGGAACCCAACAGCCATATAATTTACGTAGTGCCAGCTCGGCAGCATCACCAGAAGCATTCTCATAGGGTATAGGAGACGGGGCAGGACATTCATTTTAATTAGTGCTATTCTACCCAGCCAGGAAATTGGAAGGTCTCTCCATCGCTGGAAGTCCTGCCTTATCCTCTCCAGTAAATGAACAAAGTTAGCCTTGTATAACTGACCAAACACTGGGGTAATAAAAATGCCTAAATATAAGAAACCCTCC